>NC_067400.1:378066571-378391363 GCF_016432865.1 Antechinus flavipes | reverse complement strand
CACTGCTTTAATTCCAGTCATGCCTTCTGGCTCTTTATCATCTACATGATTCTTCTCTGAATTATTCTAATTTGTCCAAAGCCTAAAAAAAAAAAAAAAAAGCTCCTCATCTCTCTTCCACCATAAGATTTGACACCAATTAGTATTATAAGAAGAGACAGGATACTTGAAAGCCCTTAAAAGGAATGCTTAAGTGAGAATAGAATTAATTCGTTCTTCACATGCAGCTGCTTGTCAAACTTATATAGTTCACTGAAACTCCTCTTATGGACTGTAGTTAAGAGAAACAAAACAAAATGGGTCCTTGATATTCGCCTCTGTGACCATTTAAACACCCTGAAAACAAAGCAAAATGTAAAGAATATCTCTAGCACATTAGATTCACTGATTGAACAAGACCTAACCTGATTTGATTGTACCTATGGTTGGTCCATATGCATAAATATGCAAGTGCCAAATCTGCCCTACCCAAACCCAGAGAATTATTTGTAGGCTCTTCCAAACCATCAGGACTATTAACTTTACTCAGAATTACTTTTACTCGTATGCTTTATTATTTCCTTTTCCAAAGAATCAAAAAAAGTTCCTAAAGATGATTAATAGTTTCTAATAGGTCCTTTGTTTTTAATGTTCTATATTACCAGGAGAGAATAGAGAATTCAACCTCTGACACTTATTACCAATATGACCTTGAGCACATATTTAACCTCTGCAGGCCTCACTTTCCTTAAATGTAAAAAGAAAGATTTATATCGAATAGCCTTTTCCTTCTCTAAATCTATAACATTATAATCCCAGAACAGCAAGCATCTTTGAAGAGCTACCACATGTCCTAAAAAGACAAAAGCAAAACTGTCCCTGCTTTCAAGAAACTTCCATCATTACAATATCATACCTTGTACCAGGCTTGAGATCTGCTTCCCGAGATCCTCTTCTATCTCTTTTCTATCCAGTTGGTCTATAGACTGAAAACAAACAAACAAAAAACACCTTTATGTTTCTGCCTGCAGTATCCTTTATTTAAATGCCCCTCCCTTATTATTATTGTATTTCTCCATAAAATTGCATCATAGCAAAAAATATTATGCTTCTACCACCCCAAGTCCTGACTCTTTTGAATAAAGAGATTTATTTCCCAAATCAAATTCCAGTCATATGATTCATTACATTTGTAGTAGTTGTGAGGAAATACCTGTGAGGTCAAATTTGAATCTTTGCATTAGGAATTTAAGTTTATCTTGTTTGTATCCAAACATCATACATTTATATACAGATATATAGCACCATATCTGTAATTTCTTTCTTAGATTTTTATTTCTGTAATCTTCTGGTGGCTTCAATTGCTATTCTTCCTATACTGTAGCTACCCCTTCTGCTATATAGCTTAGTCACTAGCTGTATAGTTACCCTTCTCTTTCCCCTGTCCTTTTCAGTATAAATACCTTCTGATTAAGTTTGCAAGATTTTGAACTACATTCCCCTTCTGGATTACTTTAATCACTATTGCAGTGGAGGGACTTACATTGCTCAATGAAATTCTAAGTTACAATGTTTAGGGTTACTCAAGATAGACAGATTTTAGTGGAGCCCATTGACAAAAAGCAATTCACCAGAGAAGGGAATGGCAAATCATTCCAATATTTTTGTCAAGGAAACTGTGGACAAATAAATTGATAAAAGAGATGATATAAGAAGATGAGCCCCTCAAGTCAGAAAGTGTCCCAATATGTTAATGGGGAAGTGTGGAAGACAACTACAAACAATTCATATGTTGAGTATATCATGTGAAATGCCAAGGTAGATGAATCAAATGTGTAATTAAGGTTGCCAGAAGAAATATAAACTATCTCAAATATGGAGAAAATACCTGGAGACAGAAAATGAAGAAGAATTAAAAACCTTTTAATGATGGTAAAAAAAGGAAAGTATCAAAGTTGGTTTGAAGCTTAACATAAAAAGAAAATTGAGATTTTAGCAACTGGTCTTATCACTTCCTGGAAAACAGAGGGAAAAGAAAGTATTACATTTCATGTTTTTGAACTCAAAGGTCACTGTAGATAGCAGCCATAAAAGATTCTTGCTCTTTGGAAAGAAATCTATGACAAATATGGATAGCATACTAAAATGCAGGGATATCACCTCGCCAATAAAAGTTCTGAATAGTCAAGCTATGGATTTTCTACTTGCAGTGTATGGCTGTGAGATTTGGACTATAGGGAAAACTGAATGCTGCATAATTGATACTTAACAAGCTGTACTGGAGAAGACTTTTAGAATTGCAAGGAGATCAAATTGGTCAATATTTTTAAAAATTAATTCAGACTTCACTGGAAGGTCAAATATTGAAGCTGAAGCTTTAATCATGTAATGAGAAGTCAAGGTTGGAGACAAAAAGAGAAAGCAATGGAAAAATGATAAAATAGATAGAAAGTTTTATGGAAACAATCAACATGGACTTGGATAGAACTTGAGAGAAGGGTCTAGCATACTATGGTCCATGAAGAACAGGACACCAATGAGTGATTGAATATAATAACAGAGTAGAGGCAATGTTCTGATCAGTTTCATTAAATGCACTATGTAGATAACCAGGAATCTGTCATTCCTATATATTAAGCTATGGTCTAAAAATCCACTTCTTACTCTTTTGACAATTATCTTCCTAATCAACTATTCACTTTCTAAATCAACCTTTTTCTTTTGACCACTTTCCCTTTAATTGAAAGGACCATCTATGCCTCAATGGTTTGTTGCCCAAGACTTTATTTAGTAAAATTTCTGTATTCCTTCTAGAAGTGCAATTAGTATCTGCATGAATCAATCAGTAAGAAAAGACCAGTAGTTAGTTACCTGGTTTGACAAATCTTAGGAATCTCTCTAACATCTTAGATTTCTGCCTTAGGTAGAATTTAAATTCTCTCCTTCTGTCTCTGCCTCTCTGTTTCTCTCTGTGTGTCTCTTTCTTCCTTCCTTTTTCTCTATTTCTCTAATAACTCTTTCCCCCACATCTCTTCTTGCTCACTCATATGCTTTTTAGTCTAATCTGATCACTTTATAAGAATTATGTTCGGATCTGAATTTTAAGGACAATGATATGATGGAGACTATCCAGAAGAAAGCAACCAATATTGTTATTGCCTCTAAGTTCATGCCATACAATGAGACACTGATAGAAAGGGGGACATTTAGCTTGAAAAGATAACAGACTTTGAGGAGAATGAGAGTGTCTTCAAGGCAGGTCCAGGTGTGATGGATAGAACTTGCAGAGAGACTCAATGTAAATAAAAGTTTCCTACCCATTAGGAATATCCAAAATTGGAATTGACAACATTGGAAGGTGGTGATTTCCCTTGTTGGAAGCTTTTAAGCAAAAGCTGGATAACCAGTTTGAGGATATGTTGTTAAGCAGGTTCTTATTCAGGTATGGGTTGTACTAGATGGCCTCAGAGGCTCCTTCCAAATTGAGAATGTGAGTCAAATAACAATAGTCTGTACTTGTTATTTCTAGTTTCTCACCAGATACTTGTTCAAGCCCTTGCTTAGATACCAATTCCTCTTCTAAAGCAATTCTATCTAAAATCATGGAAGAATTCTTTTTTTCTTCCTAAATCTAATAGTTTTCCTCAAGTCTTTATTCCCTAGACTCCCAGGATACCTTTGATAATGGAACATCCTCTTCCTTCTTAATTCCCTCTCCTCTTCTTTGGCTTCACAGACTTTTCACTATCACAGTTTACCTCCTCTGTCTCTAACTACTCTTTTTGTGATTTTTCATTTTTCTAAGACCCTTAACTATGGGTATCTCCCAAAGTTCTGTTCTTGGCCCTCCTCTTTTATCTAACATTCTTTTCAATGATGAACTTGTCCATTTTCATGGATTTGATGATCACTTAATATGCTTGTGCCTTGTGTGACCACTCAGATACCTATTTCTACCCCTAAACCCTTCTCAAGAATTTTAATCTCATTTTTCAAATGTTCTCTAGAGAGCTACATTTGAATATTGCATGAGCACCACTTATTCAACATTTATCTATCTATCTGTGTCAGTCTTATGTCATTAGTGCTTAACATGGTTGAATTATATTGAAAGTCTATATATGCCTTTAAGGCAGAAACCAGCCTTGTATAAAATATATCCAGATATTATATATTAAGTAATGATATTAATATAATGTGACTTACAACATATTATAGCATTATATATCATATAATTATACATATATGTAAACATATACACACTTATAGATCTATAGACTTAGGGCTCTTTCTCTTTGAGAAAAGAACATTGACTTTGGATTCGAAAGACCAGAAGGCAAATCCTGGTTCTCTATTTCCTAGAGTTGTTGAATAGTACAAAGGATAGAATGTGAGAATTAGAAAGACCTGAGTTCAAATAATCTCAGACACTTAACAGTTGTGTGATAATGGGCTAATTCCTTAAACTCTATATCTCAGGTTTTTTTAATCTATGTATCAGTAATGCTGAATATAGTTGGATTATATTGAATTTTATAAAAACTGTAAATTTCTTCAAGTTAAAAACTAAATTGTATAGTATCTTGAATATAGCAGGAACTTGGCAAATGTCTATCAATTAGCTTTATTAGTGACCAAGAGATAGAGGTGACCCTGGTTTTTAACAGAGGGTCCTAGGACCCCAAAGAGTATATTCTGGACAATTATTCTAATTCTACAGCTTTCTGTGTAATAGTTGAACAAGAAGATATGAATTCTGAGGAAGATAGTCTTGTTCTACCCTATAGAGTAAGACTTCAACATTAAGGCCTAGTTTTGATTTTCAGCTTTGATAGTTCTTGTCTGTAATCTTGGACAACCTGTCTGACCTCTCTGAATCTCAATTTTCTCATTTCTAAAATGAGAGAGTTAGACTTATGAACTCTAGTTTAACATCCATCTTTAGAGTCTATGATTAAAGGAGAGTAAATTGGTGAGGGAATTAAAAAAATTATAGCATACAAGGAAAGGAGATGTTTAGTTTGGGAAGGTAAACTTAGGAAACACTTCCTTCAAATATTTGTTGAATTAGACATTTTTTTCCCCTCAGCAGTAGCTCATCCAAATCTCTACAGGTATTTTTTTAACACCAACCCCAAAAAGAGGTACCCATTCAAAGGGAGACAGGTTCCTTTATCAGCCCTTGATTTCTACCCAGAGCCATGTTTACCTAACCCAGAAATCCAGTTTATGTTTTAAAACATGAGTGGGGAAACTTTTTTTCTGACAAGAACCATTTGGATATTTATAATATCATTCATAAGCCATATAAAATTATCATCTTAAAAATTCAAGCAGTGGAAGGTTATTATATCTAGCTTTCAGCTCATCATTACCTATAGTTGCCTTAGCAAGGACAGACCAAATGATTTTGAGGGCTCTATATAGCCCACAGGTTGGACATTCTCTATCCTTGTCTTAAAAGTAAACACTATCATGGGGTTCTGATAGGGTCAGAGTGAACAAGACCAAATCTTTGGACCAGAAAACATCACATAGAAGGCAAGTGGGTAATTCATCAATCATACTTTAATAAGGTAGAGAGAGACCAGAGGCAGATTATTTGGGAATGAGGGAGGAATGGAGTTAGAGAAAGAGGCAAACAGCAAGGAAAAAGAAGAAGAGGGACAGAAGCACAGCCAATCATTTACAGAACCGTGGATTGATGTGGAGAGTTCGGGCAACATGGACTTTTAGCAGTTGGAAAAGTGCTCAAGGGACAGGATTTGGGAGTCCCATTCTTAAATCTGATCTGTACCACCTTAGCACACATCTCAAAATATTTCTGATATCATCTCAAAAGTCACCAATGACACCTTAGATTTGCCTCATTAATGTAATATTTCTCTAATTTTACTACACATATCTGGTACTTATCTATAGCTTGCAGATAGAGTATCTGTACTAGGACTTGGCTGTCTTCTCTTAATTTAGTGACTTCAATTAATTTAGGAGTTTTTGAATAGTATTTTCTTTGTCATTCTTTATTCTCTTAGTTTCTGCTTCTTATTTATTGTTTCCTTACACTGGCTACTTACATGCTTATTTACCATACTAAATGGGGTGGTTATGGGAACTATCACAAGATACAATTTGAACATACCAAATTTCTCTGAAAGTGCTCCTTTCATCATTTCTTATGGCACAATAGTAGTTTTGTTACATTCACATATCATAAGTTGTTCAACTATTCCTCAATTGATGGATACCCCTTTGTCACTATAAAAAGAGCTGCCATATTTTATACAAACATATCTATAATTCTACAGGGGCATCTAAGTGTTCATGCCTGGAATCAGGACAACTCCTTGTCCCGAATTCAAGTTTGATCTCAGACGCTTACTTACTAGCTGTGCAACCCTAAACAAGTCACTGAAATTTGTGCCTCAGTTTCTGAGCTAGAGAAGGAATGGTAAACCATTCTACTATCTCTCTAAAAAAACTCCAAGTGGAATCATGAAGAGTTGGATACAACTGAAAATGACTAAACAACAAAATCATTCTATAAAGATATAGAGATATATAGACTATATATATATATGTGTGTGTGTTTGTATATATAATATACAAATATATACACATGTATACATATGTCTGTGTACATACACATGTGTTATATATATGCATACACATAGAAATAGACATATATCTCCTTTTTCTCCTTTTTTGACCTCTTTGGGATATTTCCAAGATACATAGGGAGTATATTCAAATGTATAAAAATAAAAACCATTCTTTAAATAATAAATGATCAAAGAATGGAATAGTTGATTTTCAAAGGAAGAAATTCAAGCTCTCAGTCACTATAGAAAAAAAATATTCCAAATCATCAAAATTTAAGTAACTGAAAGGTTTCACCTCATATCTATCAAACTGGCAAAGCTGACAAAAAAATTTTAAAGGAAATTGACAAAGAGGAGGCACTACAGGAAAATAAATATATTTATACATTGCTGATGGAGCCAGGAATAGGAATGGCTATTCAAGAAAGCAGTTAAAAATAGATCTAAGAAGTTACTAAACTTTGCATGCTTTTTGACCCAATAATAAAATTAACCAGTAACTTTACATTATAAGAAGCAGCAAAGACCAGTGAAGACAACTCTGGATGTGAAGCTAGGAAAGTTTTCAAATCCTGTCTAAGCAGTTCTCTAGTTGGATGATTCTGGGAAAATCTTTTGACCTCTTATAGCTTCTGTTTTATCAGATGTAAAATAGGAATGATAATACTGACATCACATATTATAGGATTGTTGTGAGGGGAATATTCTGTGAACTTCAAATGCCAAGTAAGCATTAGTCATATAAATATTGAGATTTAGGGGTCCAAAACATATTATATCTATTACTTCCTGTGATCCTCATAATAATATCATCCCTTAAGTAGATAGTGAGAATAATAATTCATAGTATTTGCACATCTTACAAACAAAAAAACTGAGGCTCAAAGCGTGACTTGTTCTAGGTCATATGCTCTAACTTAAGAGAGGGATCTGGAACTCTTTTTAAAAAATTTATTTGAAACTTGAAGAAATAATAGAAAAAGAAAAAAGCATTACTATGTACATAAAAGAACATAAGGAAGGATTGAAAATATGAAACAATAAATTTCCATTTCAAGAAAGCCTCTATAATAAACATTACACATTGCATTCAGAGCTGTCCATTTTTCCTCTGCTTCCTTATAGGTTTTCTTTTGTCCTCTATCATGCAGTTTAACTTTATTCTTTTCCTTCCTTTCTCCCCTGCCATCTCTCCCAAGATGACTACAATTAAGCATGGATATATTTACACACACACACACACACACACACACACACACACATACACACATACTGGAACTCTTTCAGTCTTGGTCCAATGGTGGGATAGCCCGAGGACTACTTTTACTTATGAATTTACTAAGTTAGTGTTTAAGATCTCCAGTACAGAAGGTAAAATAATAGATACTATAAAATTGCTATCTCATGAAAATTTATAGAAATAACAGAAGTGGGGGTGACTTCAAAAACTGTATTAAAAATTCTTGTGCAGCTGTTCATTTCTTTGTATTTAATGTCATTAAGAATAATTGCAATTTTAAAAACCAATTAAACTCTGTGGGTGGCATTTAGTAGATTTCATGAACATTCTGGACTCTCATGCATCAAAATAAAAATGTCAGATAGAGGTATTACTGGGCCTTTGTGTCTAGAAAACAATGAAATGGGGGCATAGAAGTAGCTTTATTTTTTTCTACAATTTTCCTTTGAATAATTTTGGAAAACATTTTTACATTTCTGGAAGTGTTTCCCTAAGGTTCTCAAAATCTATACCCCTAAATTGGTTCTGTGGGAACATGCCAAAATTATTTTATATCTTTAACACAAAAAAGGACATGAACTGAAAAAAATCATTAATAAGGGAAAGAAAAGTTAATATAATTTTGACATTAACAACCTCTTATCAAATTGGTAAAGACAACCAAAGTCCAAAGTAATTAATATTAGAGGAATAACAAGAAAAGAGGTGTTTTGATATTCTGTTGATGGAGATGTGAGTTGATTCAAAGTTCTGAAAAATAATTTGGATATACATGACACATTTTAATTCCACCACTAAGCAAATGCATATGGCTTCAGAAAATCAAAGATATGACAATTCTGATATACATTATGGTATCTACATGGTGTATTGGATAAAGCATTGGTCCTTAGAGTCAGAAAGATTTGTGTAATCCTGGGCAAATCAGCTAAACTGTTATTTGCCTCAGTTGACTCAACTACATAATAAGAATAATAGTGGCACCCACTTTAAAGAGTTGATGTGAGGACACAAGATAATATTTGTAAAATGTTTAGCATAGTGCCTGGCATATAATAGGCATTTAATAAACATTAATTTATTATTATTTAATTTATTAATAATTTCTATCATTAATGTCCATAGAGAGAATTTTTTTAGCTGCAAAAATGTAAAAAAAAAATGTGTCCATCAATTGAGGAATGCCTAAACAAAGCATAGTATAATGTAATAAGGCATCAAAATATGAGGAAGCAGAGAAAGAATGGATGAACTGGCAAAGAGTAATCAGAATCAGAACAATACATGCAATCACTACAATAATGTAAATGAAAACTGAAAATCAGTTCAACTCTGATTAATTACAATGATAATTTTTGGTCCAGGAGAATAGATGATAAGAATACAAAACCTTCTTCAATAAAGAGGAGGGTGACCAAGGGAGCCAGAATATTGTAAAAGGTGTCTGATTGGGTTGTTACATTAATTTATTTTACTTAACTTTTTTTTTATTACAAAGGAGAGTTCATTGGGTAGCTAAGGCTCTATATGGAAAAATAATTATGGTGTAAAATCAAAAGATGTAAATAAAACTTTTTAAATGTTTAGGTGTATTTCCCTTTAGAATTGAGGACAATCAGTATTAAAGAATGTCACCATCCAAACCATAAATTTTGAGGCGCTGCTATTCTAGCTCATGGAAATGGAAATGTATTTTACAGGACTAATATATTTCTTCCCTAACTTTACAGTTATGTTGCCCTGTTCAAACTATTTTCATCCTTACAGCCTGTTTCTGTTCACATTACAATCCAATATGATTCAATCAACAATGATTCAATTCTTAAAATGTTCAATGTATCACTAGATGCTATGAGGAGATTTTAGGACTTATAACTTCTTAAAGGTATTCACAATCTAATTTGGGAGATAAGGTATATGAAAAATCAACTAACTAAATATCACTTCACTCAACATTCACTCTACAAACTAATATGGAAACCTACTACGTGTCAAGAACAGAGATAAGTAAAACATATTCTCTCTCTCTCTCAAAATGCTTGAAAGCTAATCTAGGAGAAAAAAACAATAAAAAAACCAATAAAATAGAATACCAAAAATTTTATGTGATAATTGTCAAATTTAATAGTATAAATCCAAAAAGTTAGCTAGGAGACATCATAGCTAATAACATATTTGGGAGAATGAGAGCCCCATTAGTCCCTTAGTCTATAAAGAAGGTCAGTTGTGTTGTGGACAAGGAAAACTATTTCTCATCTTCATCTAGAAATCCTCACTTTGATCTTCCATTGGTTTGTCTTCCTGGTTTCCCAGATGAAGCTTGCCTTCAAAAAGCAGACCCTGTTTATGACCTATTATTACTACTACGACTATTATCTGGATTAAGGATTGGCACCAGCCTGAGTCTTTTCAACTCTGAACTTTGTTTACAAGGTAGCTTAATGATCCTCTATCTTACATCTTTGACTTTACTGCTTAACCTTTCACTGGCCCCAAATTTGCAAAAGCCCTATAAAATTCTTGTTTTCTCCCATGGCTCCATCCCTATTTGGTTTCAATCTTATCCCTCCTCTCCATGTGAAATGACCAATAAGTATTTTAGAATTTTGAGTCAGAGAAATAGAAATTATTACAAACAGGAGTGATCAAGTAGGGTTTCCTTTGAGATTCTATAGAATTTAAGCTTCTTTATTGTTGGAACTATTTCTTCTCTTTTTTGGGGGGAGGGATGAGAAAGTCAGTATATGTAGTGCCTGGTATATAACAGGTACCTATAAATGCTTATTGAATTGAACTGACTTACTGAGCTGAACCTAAAAATGGATATGAATAAGACAGCAGACAGGAAGTACTTGGGGAAGGAGAGGATATTGTGAGCAAAAGATATGATTAGAACAGAAAATTTATTCAGGAAAGTCCATGAGGGGAGGGATTTGAATGACAGATTAGAAGATCAGGCTTTATTCTGTATCCTTTATCCTGGAACCTTAGAAGTTGCTGGAGCAGGGTTTATAAACAGATAAAAACACTATTTTAGGAAAACAGACAAGGCAGTCCATGGGAAGAATTTACTGCAGTAAGGATGGAGAAGAAGTTAAGATCAGTGAGGAGGTTTCAGATATTGGGTGATTGAAAGGCAAACTTAGTCTCTCTATCTCTAACAGCTGCTATTTCACTGATGAGAAGAAAATACTTGATCTAAAGAGACAAAATGAAGTTTAGCAATTAAGAAGCTAAACATGCGGGAAGCAGACAGATGGACTAGTTGATCCTGAGTACAACAGCCTGTGGACTATTTATTATTAAAGGGCATTTCACATTTGTCTGGCTAAGGGCTGAGAAAAAAAGTTGATTCTCTAAGAGAAAGGATATTCTCACTGATGTTAGATATCAAAAATTATATGAAACAAATAGGACTTTGAAAGGAGCTCAACATGAGAAAACCCCTTTTCATTTTTTTATCTTCAAATTCTACCAAATCATTGTTTCATGTGATTGGTTTTTGGAAAATGAGTTCCTAGTTCCCAGATACTATGGTTTTCATACAAGAGGAACCAGAAATATACTGTGGGTTTCCATCAAAGAGCATTACAAGAAATATTGTCTCCAATCTATTAAAAAAAGAATACTCAAAAGGAAGCCTCCCTTTACTAATATGCAGTACCTTCTTCTATCCAAGGGCTATTTTTGAAAAGAAAATAAACCAATTGAGATTGGAATTAGACTGGGTTCTTGGTTCAAAAACTTACCTAGAGGAAATAGGATAAGTCACAAGCACTGTGTTATCCCTCTGTGTATGTAAAATGATAGAATAAAACTAATTAGCCAAATAGTAAACAGTTCCTACAATCAAGCAGCTTAATCCTAATCCATGATCCTATGAACTTTTTCAAAAGATTTGTGACTTCATCAATGGGAATATTCCCTGATGGAGATCAGCAAGCCTCCTTAAACTATTTGAATCTTGTCCATGTTCTTTCATAGATGCTCCATAGAGGATCTACCCAATGCACTAGAGGCACTGTTATATTGACATTATGAATACCAATGGAGAGTGGAGAACTCTCCTGGCCAGATGTTCTATGCAGTGTTCTCACTAGCTAACTGGCCCACTTTCTTTTCTAGCCTTTCTTTTCCTTAATGCACCCAACAGTGCAGAGTGTTTGGCTTGGAATCAAGAGGACCCAAGTTCAAGTACTACCTCAGAGACTTACTAGCTTCGTGATCTTGGGAACTTCTCTTTGACTCAGTTTTTTGAGGCTAATAATTTCAGTTATTTTCAGTCATAGCCAACTCTTCATGACTCCATTTGAACTTCTCTTGGCAGAGACACTGGAGTGATTTCCTTCTCTAGCTCATTTTATAGATGAGGCAAACAAACAGGATTGAAGTGACACAACTAGTGAAGTGTCTGAGGTCAGCTATGAACTAAGGAAGATGAGTCTTCCTGATTCCCAGCCCAGTGCTCCATCCACCTTTCCTGAGTTGTTGGAAAAATCAAATAAGATAACCCATGTAAAGTCTTTTACAAATCTTAAAGCACTATTTATTTAAAGTACTCATGTTATTAATTATTATAATTATATCTTTTATATAGTCATTGGAACTGTTCTCCAGCCTACTTTGACCCACCATATAGCTCCTTTTGAGTCACAGAAACTTCAACTCCCTGATGATTGTGAAGTTCCATGTTTCTCAATTGTCCAGAATTATCAGAAAAAAACATTTTTATCATAAAGATGTTTCTCTGAGATAATATGCATCTTGGGGATCCTTAAAAGCTCTGGCATCTCTAAAGAGCAGGTTAGCATTTTGTCCTACTATTCAGTTCTCAGTCCTGATTCCTCCTGTAGGCCCATTTATACATCAGGCCTGTTTCAATACACAAGCTATTTTAAAATAAGAATTAAACATGTGTAATAGTAGCAGTTATCTTCAAGCATTTATTTAATCCATAATATTAAAACATAATGGGACTAACACAATTTGTTGCTGGTGCTTTCCTTAGAAATATCCATGGAAAAAGCAAATTAGTTATTAGTAATTAGTACTAAAATTATTGTGCTTTTTTTTTTTGGAGGGGGTAAGAGTATATTTTTAACTTGGGAAAGAAAAGCAGTCATCTGGGGATAGGAAAAGGGAAAAGGAAGCAAGAATACATTGAGATCATTATTATTCCTACTACAATTCATCCTCCAAAAGTGATTTCTGCCAAAGCAATATGCTAAAGCACAGGTCCAATTATATTATCTTCCTGCTTAATAAACTCCAACAGATCACTATGAACTTTGTGATCAAATGTAAAATCATGTTGTTACTTAAAGAGCTTCATATCCTTTCCAATCTTCTTAAACTTTATTCTCCTCCACACATTTTACAATCCAATGTCATCATTCACTGTCTTGCCTATGATTATGCCTTCGCACTGGCTGCCCCTACATTTTGAATCCCTTCCTTCCTCACTTCTGTTTCAAACACCCTTCAAGTCTTAGCTCAACTATCACTTGCTGCAAAAGACCTTTCCTAGTCTTTTCTCCTCCATCTAGTGGAGTCTTCTCATCTAAGATTTCCCTCTTTTACTTTATGTGTATCCTATAAGGATTTAAGTATTTACGTGTTGTCACCCCCACTAGTATGTAAAATCCTTGTGGGCATCAATTATTTTTCAGTTTTTACATTTCTTTGTATTCTTAGTGCTTGGCATATGAAAGGGAGTTAACAATGCTTGGTGACTGATTAACTCTGAATATCTTTCACCATGATGGTGTCAAATACAAATAAAAGCATGGGTCATGAATCTAGACATAAGGATCCCTGAGCCACACGCTGACAATTTTAAAAAGTAATGTTATGTTATATTTTGATTTATTTTTATTAATTATTTCCCAATTACAAGCAACAGAACATATTTTTATTTTATGGCCAAAACTTTTTTTTTTCAATCATGGTCTCCTGACTCTCATATCCCACCCACCCAGGACCATAAAAAAAATTCTTCCCATTTTGCCTGCATTCCTAATATGGTTTCCTATGTAGTTGAGATGTTATTTCTTTCTACTCCCCTTTCCCTGCCTTTCTCCCTCCCCTGCAAGTTTCATATTTGCAGAAAATGAATTTGTTCATTAAACACCTTGTTGTATTTGAAAAAATATTTCCTAATTACATTTTAATCTGGTTTAACTATACTCGAAGAGAGTGGTTTATGGAGCTGAATGTTTGACACTTCTGTTTGATGACACCAAGGGGAAAGCTGAATAGAGATTGGTTGGTCAATCTAGATCTACCCAAGCCCGATAAACTGAAGACATTTCAAATTCCTTTCCTTGCTCTCTTTACATTCTTTTATTTACAAAGCATGATGGCTGACAGATTTGCACAGTAAAAGGAACAGAAATGTTCAACAAGGTTTTCAAGAGGCTAGTTATTTAGCTGCATGTCATAGCTGCTAGGAAACAAATAGCAGGGCCACTACAAACACACCTAAGTGGAAATTTGCTCCCTTTACACTGCAAACCCGTTTCGAGCTTCTTTCACCAAAGCAAGGCTTTTCATTATGGCTATTCTTTCATTTTTGTTAAGTAGTGATCTAATGTAGGATTTTTTTAAAGACAAAATCTCAGCACTTTAAAATAGTCATTCATGCATGGCTAATGATCCTAGATGGGGCAGATAGAGAAGAGTTCTTTCTAGAGAAAAGAAAAGCAGATTTTTCATTCTTGATTCATCACTAATTTATTATAACCACATAAAACTAGTTTGCTGCCTTGGTGTTTTAACCTACAAGATTAAAGGAAATCCTATTATATGAAGCAACATAAAGATGAAACAACAATGAAATAATGTTATTCTAAAAATAATAGCTAAAATTTTTTAAGTGCTTTAAGGTTTAAAAAGAGCTTTATATATATATTATCTCATTTGATTCTTATGATCCTGTTAGATAGGTGTTTCCTTATCTCCATTTTACAGATGAACAAGATGAGGCCAGAAAAGGTTAAGTGAAGTATACAGAAATTTGAAATCAAGTATTCCTAACTACATCGCCAACAAGCTATCCACTGTACCACCTACTTCAAGAGACCTTTCCTAGTCTCCATTTAAATCTTATCCTTTAAGCTGACTTTAAGGTCACATTTCTTTTACTCTGAACATTCAAACTTATCTTATACAAAGCCAGCACCTATTTACTTACATGTTGGCTCCTCCATTAATATGCAAGATCCTGGTGGGCAAGTACTTAATTCAACAGGGCAAGATGGAGGAATGAAATGTAGGCCCTGCTTTGAAAGCATTCTTCTGGAGTTACACATGTGTTTATAGGGAAAATTCCTACTCAAGAGATAATTGTGACCATAAAATACAATATAAATAATTTTAATTATGTACAATAAGAGCACATTTTCAAAAACAAAATCAATGGGAGAGAGAATACTGAGAGAAAAAAATCTAGTGGAAAAAATATTTGAATCAAATGTTCCTGATAAAACAGTGATTTCCAAGATCGGCTGGGAGTGGGCAAAGATATAAGACACAGAACCTTCCCCAATATACAAATGGTAAAGGAATACAAATAGCTTTCAAAAAAAGAATTGCAAATTGCAAATAACCACAAGAAACATAACTTTAAATCTTAAATAGCTTGTGACATGCAAATTATATTGTTTAGTCATTTTTCATTTATCTCCAACTCCCTATGACTTCATATGAGACTTTCTTGGCAAAGAAACTGAAATGGCTTAATTTTTCCTTCTCCAGTTCATTTTACAGATGAGAAAACTGAAGCAAATAGTGTAGTGACTTGCCCAAAGTCACACAGCCAGTAAGGCCAGATTTGAACTCTTCCTAACTCTAAGCCTGGCACTCTATTATTAAGAATAATTAAGAATCTATTACACTATCTAACCTCCCTATATAAATTATAGCAGTTGAAATTTCAAATCAAAAATCAATCAACAAATTTTTATTAAATGCTTATTATAAGCCAAGCACTGGAGACATAAAGATAAAAACCAAACAGTTCATGCCTTCTAATACCTTGTACTCTATTGGCAGAAACTAGTCCATTTAAATATATATGGAATATATGCAAAGTAAATAATAGAGATTTTTTTTAAAGTTAAGGAAGTAGCAGCAGTACTCATATCCTAAAAATTGTCAGAGAAGATAAAAAATATAAACAGTCAATGTTGGAGGGGCTATGGCAAGACAGGCACATTAACACATCATTAGAGCTATGAACTAGCCCAACTCTTCAATATATTAATTTGGAATTACACAGAAATGTGACTAAATTATTCATACTTTTTGAATCATCAATCCCACTATGAGGCATGTAACTCCAGAAAAGATCTAATGGATAATATCAAAATATACATAGCAGTGACCCTTGGAATAGCAAAAAATTGGAAACAAAGTAAGTACCCATCATTTGGAGAGTAGCTGAAATAAATGCGGTCATGGAGTTTAATGGAATGATATTTTGAAATTTTAAACGATGAATATAAGGAATTCTAAGCAAGATGAGAGGTTTTTATGATTTTTTTTTTTGCAAAGAGAAGTAGAACTAAAAATAATGTGTTGGCTAAAACAAGTTAAACAAATAGATCACCCCCAAAAGAGCAAAATGCTGAATAACAAAAATCATCAAAAATGTTCCCAGAGCGTAGTGACTGGTGATAAATACCCCTTCTTCCTGATGATAGAGATGAGAAAGACTTTTGTGTCCTATATTTGTCCAATATGTCAGTTTAGTAAATATTTTTGCTTAACTTTTTCTTTGTTATGAGGGAGAATTCATTCTGCAGTGAGAGTAAGGAGTATTTCCAGTAATGGCTGTAATATAGAAACAAAAGGCAACAATAAAACTTTTATTTAGGCTTGAAGTTAAAAAGTAGCTTAGTTTTTCTATTTAAAATTCTCCATTTTAGAGGTAGCTAAATGGTGCAATGGATAGAGCACCAGCCCTGAAATCAGGAGGAAGTGAGTTCAAATCTGATTTCAAACATGAAACACTTCCTGGCTGTGTGACCCTGGGCAAGTCCCTTAACCCCAATTGCCTCAGCAAAAAATAAAATAAAAATAAAAATAAATTTTTTAAATTCTATTTTATATTTACTTACAGGTATAATACTATCTTTCCCAATAGAGAGCAAACTTAACAGCAGGAATTATTTAATTTTTGTCTTTGTATTCCCCAAGAACCTAGTACCTGTTACATATTAAACTCTTTAATAAATGTTTACTGGTTATTTAATCAAACAAACCCCTCCTTCCACTAGAATTGATAAGATAATAACTTTCCCCAGATAAGTTCTTTCTAGTGTCTGTTGGCTATTGTTGGCACATAGCTCTCCTTAATATCTACCCCTAAATTCCTTTTGCCAAAACTTTGGCTCATTTCATCTTTTTCTAGTCTCTTTGGAAGCAAAGAATAGGGGCTCACCATCTTTCATAGGACTATCTCTAAAGCCTTGAGATCTCATTTTAAATTGCTATTCTTCCCAATTTATTTAATTTCCCATTTAATCTCAAAAGATGTAGCTAAAGTTCAAGTCACAAATAAAAGCAATTAAATTGTAGGGAGATGCATATCTCTGAAATTTCATCTTGTCAAATGATTACTGCCTCTTCTACCTGTTACATTTTGAACAGAACAGGGAAGAGCACACACACACACACACACACACACACACACACATCCCTTCTCTCTCTCTCTCTCTCTCTCTCTCTCTCTCTCTCTCTCTCTCTCTCTCTCTCTCTCTCTCTCTCTCTCTCTCTCTCTCATATTTGTTCCCACTTACCATGGTTCTCCTTAGCTACCCTGCTTACAGCAGTCACCGAGTCTGTTAAGTGCTCTCTTAACATTATTACAAGGAAAGGTAGGCCCTGGGTCACCTTAATGAGGCGGAAGATTACATCTGATGGTCTTCATCTGAAAATTAGTACAGCCTGGAAGCACAGAGTCACCCTTCCTGGCTTTGCCCTCAGACAACAACAGCCTTTGTGTGCACCTGACTGAAAGAGAGCTGTTTCTTTTCTAGTGCTAATAAGCCCAACAGAAAACCCACAGGAATAAGACTGGTTACATTCCATGGGAAAAGCCTGGCTCTTAACTCTCAGTGGCAATCATCCAAAGGAAGAGAGAGCATATCACTATGGCTACTAAACTAACTCCCCCTCTCTTTCTTTCTCTCTCTTTTTGTCGTCTCTCATTCTCTCTCTAATTCAATATATGTCTCTCTCTATCTTTGTCTTTCTCTGTCTTTCTGTTTCTCTGTCTCTGTCTCAAACTGTTTCTTTCTTTCTCTGTTTCTGCCTCCTTCTCTCCCTTCCTCTCTCTCTCCTACCTTCCTTCTCTCTCTGTCTCCCTCCCTCTCTGTGCCTCTGTCTCTCTGTGTGTGTCTCTGTCTCTCACTGTGTCTCTGTCTCTCTGTGTCTCTCTGTCTCAATAATCTTTGTCTCTCTCAATCTTTGTCTTTCTGTTTTTCTGTCTTTGTCTCAATCTGTCTCTGTCTCTCAATCTCTCTGTCTTTCTCTGTCTGTTTCTTCTTCCTTTCCTTCCTCTTTCTCTCCCTCTTTCCTTATCTCTATGTCTGTCTGTGTGTGTGTGTCTCTATCTCACTGTGTCTCTGTCTCTGTCTCTCTCTGTCTCTGTGTGTGTGTGTCTTTGTCTATCTCACTCTGTGTCTCTGTCTGTCTGTCTCTGTTTCTCTCTGTCTCTGTCTCTCTCTGCATCTCTCTTTCTCTCTCTCTCTCTCTCTCTCTCTCTCTCTCTCTCTCTCTCTCTCTCTCCCCCCCCCCCCCCTTTTGAGGACTCAGGGCCACTTACCAAAGAATAGGGCTTTAGAGAGTGAACACTTGTGCTACTGGAAGGGCTTTTGGCAGAGGATGTAGAAGAATTCACAAATCCAAATTAAGCAGCCAACATTCCTTAAGGTGATACCAGGAGAAGGACAGTTGATCACACTTTAATCTTTCCATTCACACCTAAAGATAAATAAAAAATTCACTGTTATGAGAATTCTCATTCTATAGACAAGTATAGGCAGAGATTCCAAACATGGCTACCATGTAAGGACCCTCTGTCCACTGGATCCTATGTCCAGTGCCCTCCTTATCTCTACCTTCGCCTATACTTTAACTTTGTTTATCTAATAATAAACCTCTTTTATCAATCTAAAAAAAAAAAGTATAGATGAATTAGGCTTCAATCATTCACATTAACTAGCAAAGAGGAGGATAGACCATCTCAAATGGCAGATAATCTGCAAATTATTCATGTTTGGCTTTGGAAAACATCCCATAAATTCTCTTACAATTTCACAATCCTAAACGTTTTTGGTTTAAACTATTGATACTGGCCTGAATCACTTCTTAGCATTAGTGATTCAGGCCAGTATCAATAGTCTTGTGGTGGAGAGAACCCTCTGAATCCAGAGAAAGTCTGTGGGGACTGGATGTGGATCACAACCTAGTATTTTCACTCTTTTTGTTGTTAATTATTTGTTGTTATTATTGTTGTTATATATTCTCTCCCATTTTTTCCTTTTTGATCTGATTTTTCTTATTCCGCATATTTGTAGAAATAAGTATAGAAGAATCGCACATATTTAACATACACTGGATTACTTACCATCTGCGGGGGGAGGTGGGAGAAGGGAGAGAGAAAAAATGGAACACAAGGTTTTATAAGGATAAATGTTGAAAATTATGCATATATTTAAAAAATGAAAAAGCTTAAAAAATAAAATAAAAAATACAACAAAAAAAAAATAATGCTAAAACATTGTTATCTTCCCTGAACACATGGCAAGTTGAACCAATTCATGGCTCTTTCAAATGTGTGTTAGTGTTCCTATCGTCTCACAGCTCCTGCAACATTGATTAGTTCTGAATTTTGTCATTTTTATAATTTTCAGCCTGTATACAGTGGCAGAGTAGAAAGAGCTATATATGTGCCCCAAGGCTCTGGCTGGGGCTCTTTTCCTTTCTATCTCTATACTTAGCGATTTCATCAGCTCTTACAAGTTCAAGGATTATTTCTATACAAATGATTTCCAGATCTTTATATCCCTATACTATCCCTTATCAGTTACTACCTACTAAACATTTTTAAACCAGACATCTCATAATCATATTTAATTAAACTTAACAAGAATTGAACTCATTATTTTTCCCCAAAAGCAAACCCACTTCTACAATCCCCTTTTTCCACTGAAGTTACCATTAGCCTTCTAGTCATTGCTGACTCTTTCATTATCTCTCACCCCTATGTATCCAATCAGTTGCTGCTAAGTTTTACTGATTCTACCTCCACAGCATCTTCTGAAATCAAATATCACACAAGTTCAGGCCTTCATCACATTTCACTTAGACTTGTAAAAGTAACCTAATTGGCATCCCTGCCCTTCAAGCCATCCTCCATATTGGAATACAGTAGTAGCCTCTCCAACTACTAAAAAGAAACCCCAGAAAAGCTCAGAACTCCTTGTTAAGTAAAGCAGGTAATATCCTAAAGCCACTTTTCCTCCCAGCAGGCAATTTACGTATTAACTACTGTCCATTGCCCAAGAAGCTTCCCTCCCCTTCACTATCATATCAATACTAGTGACTACCCTATAAGTGCTCCTCACTCCTTCCAATAGTAGCTCTACTTAGATTCCTATAAAAAAAAAACCTATAAAACCATCAGACTTGACCTGTTTGAGGAGAGTGTCCCATTCTCTCCAGGTCTCTAATGGACAAAAAATATTTCTACTATCTTTCTCGAATGCCCAATACATCCTAAATTGGTCCTCTCCAGTTTTGTCTTTTTACACTTTATTCCCTTCTATGTATTCTTAATCCAGTGACACTGACTTCCATGCTGTTCCATAAATAAGATGCTCCATGTCCCAGCTCTGGCCATTTTCTCTCTGCCTGCCTAGAATGTTCTTCCTCTTCAATGTCATCTACTAGATTCCTTGGCTTATTTCAAATCCCAATTAAAGCTTTATCTTTTATAGGAAGCCTTTCCTAATCCCTCTTCATTCTAATGCCTTCCCTCTATTAATTCCTATTTATTTATATTTAGCATGTTTGTACATTTTTGTCTACTTGTTGCCTCCTTTATTTGATTTTAAACTCCTTGAGGAAAGGAACTATATTTTGTTTGATATCCCTAGCAATTAGCACACAAGAGTCACTTCGTAATTTGCTGACTGACTGAATCAATAAAGATGTCTTGTTTTATAGTCTTATTGTGTGTTCCATGTTTTCCTACATGGGACTCCAGTATTCCAAACCTTGCAAAGACTACATGAAGATATTACCAAAATCACAAACTTAATGCACAGATATGAGTATGTTACTCTTCTGTTTGACATCAGTGGTTTCTTATTATCTCTAGAGTCAATATAAATGCCTCTGTTTGGTATGTGACTTCCTTGACAACCTTGATCCAATCCTTATTTCCAGTTTTATTTCACAGTGCTCTTTCATGCTTTCTTTAGTACAGACAAATAGACTTCCTTACTGTTCTTCATATGACACTGCATTTCACAGCACCATGTCTTCAAAAAGGGGATTCCCCATGCCTGGAGCACATTCCTTCTTCACTTGCCCACCCTGAGCTGTCAGTGTACACTCATCACCATCAATTTACTTCATGTGCATGTATGGAATATAAATTCCTTAAAGGATAGATGATTTTTCATTTTTGTCTTTGTTCCTGAAACATTGTACTTTCTAACCTTTACTCTAAATGCCTTTTGATTAATTTAATCAAAATCAAATGTTAGAAGCAACTAGATGGCACAATGGATAGAGCTCTGGCCCTGAAGCCAGGAGGACTCGAGTTCAAAACTGACCTTAGGCATGTAATACTTCCTAGCTGTCACTTAACCTGAATTGTCTCAGTAAAAATAAAATAAAATAAAATGTCCAGCTGCCATAAAGAATATGAACAAAATTTACAAAAGAAATACAAACTCTAAATTAGCATATGGAAAAATTATGTGATCAATAATAAAGTAAAACAACTCTGAGCTTTCACTTCACAGAAACTGCAAAGATAATAAAAAAAGGAAAGTAGTCAATACTGAAAGAGCTGCTAGAAGCCAATAACATTAATACAGTGTTAGGAGAGCTAGGAATTAGCCCAACTACTATGGAATACAATTTGGATTGTATTACAAAAGTTACTAAACTATTCATCCCCTTTGACCTCATCTCACTCCAAGGAACTAGAATGCAAAAAGAACATTCTCATATATATATAAAATATTCAGAGAAGCAATTTTAGGATAGTAAAAAACACTGGAATCAAGTGGGTACCCTTCGACTGTGGAATAGTTGAACAAATTATAGTATATGATTGTAACAAAATATAACTGTGCCATACGAAATGACAAATGAGGAATGCAAATATAAAGTGTATGGGAGGGAAACATTCATCATTCCCTAGTAGAAGACAGGAAATGATGAAGATTTGTGGGAATTGATACAAAGTAGGCAGTATCAGAAGAAGTATATACAACAATAAATACAATAATATAAATAAAAACAACACAAAAAGGAAATGAAATGCAATGACCATTATATTTCTAAATCAAATGACCATGAACATAAGATATTAGCTAGTCAGTTTTGCTAAGCTGTTTTTTTGGTTGTTGTTGTTTTTTTTTTATTAATGGGACTATCCGGGGCTGTGGGCTGGAGAAGGAGAGCAAAGATAGAAAGGGAAATAAACATACAAAAATATAATTATGAACAAGAATTAAAAAATAAACTTCTATGGGTGATTAAAATATTCTATAGTCAGAAATTAACTATAATGACGCACACAAATCCCTCCCTGAGAATTGCTGTATAAAATTAGTATTTATATATCATTTTAAGGTTTACTAAGTACTTTACAAGTATTATATAATTTTATCTTCACAACAACCCTGGAATGTAGGTGCTATTATTGTCTCCATTTTCCAGATACAGAAACTGAGACAGACTTAACTCAAGTGACTTGCCCTAGATTACATACTTATAGCTAGTGTTTAAGGCTAGAATGAAATTCAAGACTTGCTGATTCCAGTTCCAATACTCTATTCACTGTCATCAAGCTGTCTACATAATATATTCCTAATAATGGTTAAAAATAAAACAAAACAAAACCTAGCCTCTAATAGAACATCCTATTCACATTTAGGGGAAACACCACCACCTTGTATTCAAAGGAGAGAGGTTCTTAACTGGGGGAGTCTGTGAACTTTAAAAAAAAATTATAGGTAGATCAATTGATAGATAGATACAAATAACTGTATTTCTTTTTTAAGTAATATTTTATTTTTCCAAATACAGCATAGTTCATAAAATTCATTTTTGTAAAACTTTGTGTTATAATTTTTTTTCTTTCTCCCTTACATCTTCCCTCCCCAAGATAGCAAGCAATCTGATATGGATTAAATATGTGTAATTTTTAAAACATATTTCCATATTTGTCATGTTCTGCAAGAAAAATCAGATCAAAAAGGGAAAAAAGGAGAAAGAAAACAAAATGTAAGCAAACAACAACAAAAAAGGTGAATATACTATGTTGTGATCCACATTCAGTTCCCACCATCTTCTCTGTGGGTGGAGATGGCTCTCTCCATCACAAGACCTTTGGAACTGGCCTGAATCACCTCCCTGTTGAAAAGAGCCAGGACCATCAGGATTAATCATCACATAATTTTGTGGCTGTGTATAATGTTCTCTTGGTTCTACACATTTCACTTAACATCAGTTCATGTAAGTCTCTCCAGGCCTCTCTGAAATCATCCTGCTAATTGTTTCTTATAAAACAATAATATTCCATTACATTCATATACCACAATTTATTCAGCCATTCTCCAACTGATAGGTATCCACTTAGTTTCCAGTTCCTTACCACTACAAAAAGGGCTGCCATAAACATTTTTTTTTGCATATGTGGGTTTTTTTTTCCTTTTTCATGATCTTTTGGAGATACACACTCAGTAAAGACACTGCTGGATCAAAGGGTATGCACAGTTTGATAGCCCTCCGGGCATAGTTCCATATTGCTCTTCAGAATCACTGGATCAGTTCACAACTCCACCAACAATGTATTAGTGTTCCAATTTTCCCACATACCCTCCAACATTTGTCATAATCTTTTCCTATCAGTCTAAGAGACATTAGTGGTACCTTAGAGTTGTCTTAATTTGCATTTCTCTGAACAATAGTGATTTAAAGCATTTTTCTTATAATTAGAAATGATTTTAATTTCTTCATCTGAAAATTGTCTGTTCATATCCTCTGACCATTTATCAACTGGAGAATGGTTTGTATTCTTAGAAATTTAAGTCAATTGCCTTTAAGTGAGGTCTTTATCAGAATCTTGGGATATAAAAATTTTCCCTGTTTTTTTGCTTCCTTTCCAGTCTTATCTGCATTGGTTTTGTTTGTATAAAAACTTTTTAATTTTATAGACTCAAAATTATCCATTTGGCCTTTCATAATGTACTCTACTTCTTTGGCTATAAATTCCTTCCTTCTCCAGAGATCTGAGAGATATCCCTTCTTCTAATTTGTGTATATTATCAGTCTTTATATCTAAATCATGAACCCATTTTAACTTTATCTTGGTATAGGGTGTTAAGTGTTGGTCAGTGCCTAGTTTCTGCCATATTATTTTCCAATTTTCTCAGCAATTTTTGTTAAATAGTGAATTCTTATGCCAGAAGCTGGGGTCTTTGAGTTTAACAAACACTAGATTACTATAGTCATTGACTATTGTGTTTTGTTAATCTAATCTATTCCATTGGTCAACTATTCTATTTCTTATGCAGTCCCAAATGGTTTTGGTGACTGCTGCTTTATAATATAGTTTTAGGTGTGGTGCATCTAGGCATTTGTGGGTTTTTTTTTCCTTTTTCATGATCTTTTGGAGATACACACTCAGTAAAGACACTGCTGGATCAAAGGGTATGCACAGTTTGATAGCCCTCCGGGCATAGTTCCATATTGCTCTGGAGAAGGAAGGAATTTGCATTTTTTTTCACTAATTCCCCTGAAATTCTTGACCTCTTGTTCTGCCAGACATATTTTGTTATTATTTTTTCTTGCTCTGCATTGTAATTTCTTAGCAGTTTGATTGGAATGTCACTGAATGAGTAGATTCATTTAGGCAGAATTGTCATTTTTTTTATATTAGCTCAGTCTACCCATGAGCACTTGATATTCTTCCAATTGTTTAGATCTAATTTTAATAGAAAGTGTTTTATAATTGCTTTCATATAGTTCCTGACTTTGTCTTGGTGGTGTCTTGATAACTATATTTCAAAATGATTGATTTCCTTAGTAATCACATACATTTTATTTTAAAAATCTAAAAATATCCTGAGAAAAAGATCCTGATAGGCTTCACCAGACTGACAAAGAGGTAGTTCGTGGTACAAAGAAAGGTTAAAAGCCCCTAATTTATGGTGTTTTTTAACCTATAAATGGCTTTTGTGCACATAATCTTGTTTCATCTTCTCAGAGTATGTGGGGAAGGCATTATTAACCACATTTTGACCTTAAAGATGGGCAACAGAGTAAAGTTAAGTTTCTTGCCTAAAAGGAAAAAGCAGAAAGTTTAGACTCCACATGTCAGTCCCATGTTCTTTCCACTGCCTTATGTTCCCCTTAGGGTTTAAAAATCTTGACCATTCATTGCTTATCCCAATGATTTAAAATTTTAAATGGATTTGTTACCATCTTAGATGAGTAATCAAAATATATTCTGTTTATTTATGATCATTCTTAATGACTTAAAAGATTTACACTTTCACAGGAACAAAGGCCAAGATGATTTCATAACAAATTAACACACTCAAGTGCTTAGTATGTTCTAGGCATTATGCTAAACACTAAAGATACAAAAAACATGTATGGAAGGTCTTTCTATAATGGCAAAACAACAACAACAACAACAACAACAACAACAACAACAACAACCACATCTAGAAACCAACATGTTTGTTGGTAGAGTAGGAATTGAAGAATGTCTGAATAAGTTGTGGGATATAAATGTGATGGAGAACTACTGTGTTGCAAGAAGTGAGAAAACAGATAATTTCCAAAAGACCTGGGAAGACAACTGACCTGAGAGTGAACTGAGCAGAACCAAAAGAACAATTTGGACTAAAATAAAAATAACATAAAAATTAACGATTTTGAGTACTTTGATAAACTAAGAATGAAATGAACAGAACCCAGAGAATAATTTATATAATAAAACACTGTAAAACAAAATAAAAAACAAAAATTTTAAGGGCTGCAAAAATTATTAATATAATGACCATTCATGATTCCAGAGGATCAATGATGAAACAGGCTACACTAGTTATTGTATATGGCACTGAGGGAATCTGTTTTGTCTAATTCTGTGTATTTGTTATAAGAAATCTATTTTTCTTTAAAAAAAAAAAAAACAAGATGGAAGATAGGAGGGAGAAAAATAGATTTCTGTTATTTCTTTTAAATAGAAAGTTTGTGAATTACTGCACATATAAAATGTTCTATGTACTTTCAGGTGAAGTTACTGTATTATTAGTTTAATTTAAATGCTTTGCTTTGTTACAAGAGAATTCTCACAGAGTGGGAATAATCTGTAAATATTTATAATATAAAAAAACAAATAGCAATAAAACTTTAAAATATTAAGTCAAACTATCCTTTTTTCTCAAAGAGCTCATGTTTTTGAATGAAGACAGTCTTCTGTATGTATAAATGGGCTTGGTCTTTTTTGGACTAGGAGGAGCTGGATAAAGAGATCTTTCTCATTTCATTTTCAGCCATTTTTAACTCAGTTTTATTTCCAATTCCTATTAACAAAGTTTTTTTTTTTTTCCTCAAGCTCTCAAGCCTGTTGGGGAAAATTTGTTTTACAGAATCCAGAGGGAACCAGGGGCTTAGTTTTAAAAACAACAACAAAAACAAAGAAAAAAATCCCACCAGACTGGGCATGCAACAGTTTCACATTTTACTGTTACTTTCTCAGTATTTGTTTTCTCCAGATTTTTTCCCCAACTCAGTCTTCACTTAATGTTCTGGCCTGCAAACACAATAAAATCTGTCATTAAAATATCTATTAGATAGCAGCAATAATGAAAATAAAGCCCAGTAGCATAAAATGGGATAGCTCATGTAATCATTTCCATCTGGGAAAGTGATATTCTAAAAGTTAATCAGCAAATAAACTATTAATGCCTCAAAATCTCTCCTTGCCTGAGATTCTCTATAGTTCTAAGTTAAAGCAACTCCTGAAGCTGCATTAACTCTTGACATCAAGCAAGTGCAGCAGTAACTTATTATACAGTAACTTAGTGGCATTTAAGAGTCAATTTAGCTCACAAGTGTATTTAATTTATAAAAGGAGACTATAGTTAGTTTGTCTCATTTGTGAAGTCAGAAAGTCATTGTACACTCATAGATAGAGTGCTGGGCTATAGGTCAGGAAGTTGTTGAACCATTTGAGTCATGTGTAACTCTTCTTAACTATTTTTCTTGGCAGAGATACTGGAATTATTTGCCATTTTCTTCTCCAGCTCCTATTATAGATGAAAAACTGAGGAAGCAGAGTTAAGTGACTTGCCCAGAGTCTCATAGCTGGCAAGTGTGAAAGAGTAGATCTGAACTGAAGACGAGTCTTCCTAAATCCATGCCTATGCTTTGTCTACTAAGTCACCTATGTGACCCATCAGGTCAGGAAGATTAAGATTCAAATACCAAACCTAACACTTACCACTTATTAGGTATGTGACCATGTAGATCATTGTGATAATTTGTTAAAAAGAGAGAAACACAGAGAGAGAGAGAAGTAGAGAGAGAGAGAGATAAAGTCCATCTTTGTCACATAATATTTCTATTTTGAATGTCAATAAAGATTATGTCAATAGAAATTAGGTTAAAAGACAGAAAGATTTCTGTTATTTCTTTTAAATAAAGAGTTTGTGGGTTACTCCAGATGTAAAATGTCCCATGTACTTTCAGGTGAAATCAATGTAATATTAATTTTACTTAACTGTTTTACTTTGTTACAAGAGAATTTTCACAGAACAGGAATAATCTGTAAATGTATGTAATATAAAAAAAATTAGCACTAAAGCTTTTCAAAAAATCAAATGATAAAAAGTTTCTGAATGAATAATTGAAATTAATAAACATTTATTAATTCTATTGTTGGAATCTTTACAAATTGTTAAGTCATTAGAGTTGATAGAGACAATAATTATCTAATTTAGCATGGTTCAGTATCACTGATCTGATCTGATCTTATAAGGAGATGTTTGCGGCCAGAACCTGAAACAAGATACTAAGTAGAACTAATTGATACAATGCTTGTGTTCACACCAGTACTTATTGGAGTTCACAAGTATGGGAGATTCACAAAGTAAACTTTGTAACTTTGTGAATTCACACCTCCCTTGAGTTATCACCTTGTTTCAAATTGAGTTAACACTAAAAATTCCAACATTCTATTATAAGCTAAATATTGAAGCTACAAAGATAAAGGTGAGAAAATCTGTTTCCTCAAGACAATATAATGGTAAAACCACTCTAGTTAATAATCAGTCTATACAAAATTAATTAACTGCCACTAGGGACTATGTTAAACATTAGCTATATAAGGACAAGTAAAAGACAGTGCCTGCCCTCAAAGAGCTCACACTCTAAGGGACACATAAAAACAATTATATATAATCAAGATATATACTGGATATGGTGGAAATAATAAAGCAAGAGCACTAGAATTAAGGGTGCAGAATAAGCTTTCAGGTAGATTGTCATTCAGTTCACAAATATAAGAAAGCATTTGATCTCCGGAGAAGAATCCAAAATGGGAATCCATAAATAAGCTAACTATGATAGGAGCAAGGCAAAGAGGCACATGTGTAATACAGCCCACTCCCAGAACTGGCTAATATCAATGTATACATTACCCACAAACAAATAACTTTTGCCATAACCATGCCATATGTATTCTGAATATTTTAAATGGTAGAAGAATAGAGACAATCTCAAGAGATGCCACTTTTTCAAATCTATCCTCCAAAAGTTCTTTTATTTCAAAAGAACACTATCCAAAAGAACACTATCCAATAATTGAGAATTTTAGGTAAAATACTAGTCTGCACTTATATAATCTCTCCTTTCCACTTGTTTTCCCTGCTAAATTGTTCCTTATGATTATAAATACCTAAGGAAAATTGGGTATTGCCAATGGTTCCTTTTTCTCTTTTAAATATTGTCAGTAATAAAAATGTAATTAAAAATAGAAAAAAATTAAAGAGCCATGAATCTATTTTTAAAAAATAACTATAGGAACACAGCCAACTCAGTTTTCTCAACTAATAAGATAACTAGTCATCATCTACTGGCTCAACATTGAAGTTTTTCTATAATGTCAACAGAGGTCTTACAACAGGATGGTAAGAATATTCTCCTTGTTGTGAATTGATCTAAACATTCTTTTTTTAAAAATAACTTTTTTATTGACAGAACCCATGTCAGAGTAATTTTTTATAACATTATCCCTTGCACTCACTTCTGTTCCGATTTTTCCCTCCCTCCCTCCACACCCCCCAAGATGGCAAGCAGTCCTATATATATTAAATATGTCACGATACAATATATGTGTGCAGAACCGAACAGTTCTCTTGTTGCACAGGGAGAATTGGATTCAGAAGGTAGAAATAACCCGGGAAGAAAAACAAAAATGCAAATAGTTTACATTCATTTCCCAGTGTTCTTTCTTTGGGTATAGCTGCTTCTGTCTATCATTGATCAAATGAAACTGAGTTATGATCTAAACATTCTGTACAACAATTTGGAACTGGGCTCAAAGGGCTATAAAACTACATAGCCTTTGACCAAGCTAGATCTCTAATAGGTCTATCTCCTGAAGATATCATAAAAGATGTAAAAAGATCCACATGTACAAATATTTATAGCAGCTCTCTTTGTGGTGACAAAAAATTGGAAATCAAGAAGATACACATCAGTTGGGGAATGGCTAAACAAGCTGTGGTATATGAATGTAATAGAATACTATTGTTCTATAACAAATTATGAGCAAATAGATTTCAGAAAAACTTGGAAAGACTTTTATGAACTGAAGCTCAGTGAAATGATCAGAACCAGGAAAACATTGTACACAATAACAACAACATGGATGATCAACTTTGATAGACTTTGCTCTTTGCAGCAATACAATGATCTAAGACAATTCTAAATGACTCATGATGAAAAATGCTATGCACATTCAGAGAAAGGACTATGGAGTGTGAAAGCAGTTTGAAGCATACTCTTTTCAGTTTTATTGTTGTTTTTTTCTTTCTCGTGTTTTTTCCCTCTTGTTCTGATTCTTCTTTCACAACATTATTAATGTGGAAATATATTTAATAAAACCGTATATGTATAACCTATATCAGATTGATGTCTTGGGAAGAAGTGAGGAGAGGGAGGGAGAAAAATGCAAATCAAAATCTTATAAAAGTAAATATCAAAAACTAATAAATAAATAAAATTTTAAAAAGAATAATCTCCTTACCAAATCCCCTTCTCTGCCCTGCTACTTCCCCAAGAGCAAGTAAGGATTACGTTTCAGTCCCAGTCAAAGTAAATGCAGGCTATCTGCTTTACTAGTGATAATTAATCTTCAACAATTAACTTGCACCCAGAGACCCAGATACTTTATTTTTTAAGACAAAGCATTGCAGCTACAATTATCTTGTACAACAAACATTTCTCCATGGAATTTTGTTTAGCTTTACAAAAAAGGATATTTTTATGCTAAATGATATTGAGGGGGGAAAGTGTATCCACAAGGACTTTTATAGAAATGGCTCATTTATTACTACACAACTTTAGTAAGAGACAGTTTTAAACTTTATGTATTGTTTAAATGATATTAAGATGTTAATATATATGTATGTGTGTGTATATATATGTATGTTAATACCATATTCACCAATAAATTTTACCTCTACTCTATCAATCAATTTGCAACTCTTCTAGATTCCTGGGAGAGGAAAGCCCAGAGCTCACATCTCCCCGACTAGAAAGTCTAATGAATTCTATAACATGGATTCTGTAAAGGACAAGGCACACACTCACTGAAGAAATTCAATTGAGCAAGATCACTTTGCATTTCACTATAATTATTATCCAGAAACATACCTTTATGTATGAGATGAAAAGACCCTCAGTTTACATGACAGTATATATTGGAAATAACACTAGCTTACCCTCAGAAAACATGGGATCTAGTTCCCATTGTACCATTAATTGGTGTATGATTTTACATACCATTTAATCCCATGTAAACCTCAGTTTCCAGAGGACCTGAGTTAAATTGCAATTCTGATGATCATTACTTGGGCAAACCACTTAACTTCCATGAGACTCTGTTCAATAAAAATGTAAAATGAGAGAGAGAGAGAAGTTGGACTAGAGACCTGTGAGGTGCCTTGTAGCTCTTTAAGATCATTCTTACAGTCTTAGGACAAAATGATCTTAAACTTCCTTTCTAAACATATGTACTATGCAACCCACATTAGAAGGACCCAAGTCACTTTATTGACTGGTCAAGTCAACACAGACAGAAATGTGTAAAATATAAATAAAGAAACAGCAGGGTTTTAGATCTATAACTGCTATTGGTTTAACGGTATTGTATTTTACCCTAAATGAAAAAGAAACAGCTTTGGTACACGGGATCAGATAAGCTGTCAGCAGATCTTAATTACAAACACCGGAATTCTGTCTTAGAGTTCACTACCACAGTCCTCTTTACTAAACGGCCTGCCAAGGAGCAATGAAGCTGAGCGCTGGCAATTCTCTCAACAAGCTAGGGAGAATGGAAGGCTAATTTAATGGGGCAAGGCCAAGTGCAGTTAACAAGCTGCACATCTGTAAAAGGAAAACAAGTTGTCCCGAATCATTAGCAGTAAGTCTCCCCTCTAAGGAGCTTTAATGGAGTCCAAAAGCACTTTCTGTTCTCAGCCTCCAAGCCTTACAATGACAAGCCAAACCATTCCATGGGCATGCATCTACAAAAGGGAGGTTATAAAGAACTGTTCACTTCCAGTCCCCTTGGGGGTGGGAGAAGGGAGGGAAGGAAATGAGCATTTATATAACACCTCCTGTGTGCCAGGCACTGTGCTAAGTGCTTTTCACAAATATTACCTCAATTGATTCTCCCAAGTACTCTGTGAGGCAGGTGCTATTATTTTTCTCTTTTACAGTGAAGAAAACTGAGACAAAACAGGGTTAAGAGACTTGCCCAGGTAACATAACTGGGAGTATCTGAGGCTAGATTTGACCTCAGATCTTTTTTGTCTCAAGGCCCAGTGCTCTCTTTTTACTTTACCACCATCTGCCTCTGGAAACATAGAAATCCTAATAGTGAAGTTAAACATTTTTTTTTAAATTACTATGCTTTATTTAACATCTTTTTAATTGAATTCCTAATTCTCTCCCTTTAGGCCATACTTTACCCATTGAGAAGACAAGCAAAATGATTATACTTGTAAAATAATGCAAAATATATTTCCATATTAGCCAAGTTGCAAAAAAAAATGTAAGAAAAATAAAGTGAAAAAAAGTATCTGCATTCAGAGTTCATCACTTCTCTCTAGAGGTAGATACTATTTTTCTTCATGAGTCTTTTGGAAGTGAAACTCTTATTTTCAAACAATTTAGATCATGGTATCCCTGTGTAACCCCTTCTTTTATGAAAAGAAATATAGAGGCTTTTAAGCACTTAACTGATTATCAGCTTACACAATGACTCTTAGCTACATCACTCCTTAAAAATACAGAAAGCCCAATGGTCTGACATGCCACTGCAGTGATTAGAACTTAAAATTCCTTTTAACATCTGAGGGTTTGATTCAGTCCTCTGTAATCGGGCATCTCAAGGATCCCCTAAGACAGTGGCTCTTTTCTTTACAGGGCAGGGCTTAGGGTACATTTTAGGAGCTACCTCCCTGAAGCTGCAAAAACAGCTATTCCATGGGTCCAAATAATTTCCTTAATGCCTATAAATAATAGGTTGCTGTTCAGAGATATCACATACCTAAGAGACACAAGTAGGAATGTATTTTTCTGATAACTCATAAATCTAATCAAAAATGCCCTAAATTTCAAAGAACAGTGGAGGGAGAAGAGTTTACCTATATACCTATCAAGATAAATAACACAAAGGGTAGCTATGATTTAGGAAGAAGAACAGGAGGTAAAAACTACAAATCTAGATCATAGATAAAATTTGGCAAAATTTATAATTTCAAATGCTTATATAGAAGTGTTCAAAATTTAGGGAACAGGCAACATGAACTGTAGGTCCTAATATAAGAAGGCAAATTTATATCATAAATCTTGCTATCATTTGGGATGAGAGAAATAAAGAAAAACTTTGGAAGATTATACTTTATCCAATTCAATCATGATATGCAAAAGGAAATAATGTTTATTGTACATTAAGAAGATGTATTCAAGGTATATAAAGGAACCAGAGAACATGTGAACTAAGATCAGTGATGGGAAAGAGATAATTCTGTCATCAGAGAACACCATGGACCACCTAAACAGGAAAAGGCAATAGATAAGGAATTTATGAAACTGATTGCAAGCTGGAACAGAGCCACATTCAATCAATCAATCAACAGATATTATTATGTACATACTATGTGTCAAGAACTGTATTAGGTCCTGGGAATACAAACACAAAGAATGAAACTATTTCTACTTTCAATCAGTTTACATTCTAATGGGGAAGATAATACGTACATGTAGAAATAAATACAACATAAATATAATATTAATAAAAATAAATATATTTGAGGTATTTAAATATGTCAGTTTGGAAGAGAAGGCACAAATATTTGTGGAGGAAAAACTTCATGCAAAATATAATGCCAGAGCTGTATTTTTAAGGAAGAGAGTTACAGTGATGGAAAAATTCAATTGTCTGGACACCTTCATGAGTTTTCTCCTCAAGTAAAAGGAATAGTAACTTTTTGACCTGCCTATCTCACAATTTCATTCTTCAAAAAGCAAAGGAACCAAGTAGGAGAAATTCTATTCTGAACATGAGTTTTGTGAATAGCTAGAAACTTGTTGGAAGTGAGATGAAGGGAACTTTGGGAGGAAGTGAATATGTTCTCCTAAAATTTAAAGTAGATGAGAGGAAAATGAGTCATATTCTGACATGTATTACAGATTTTGAGATGACAGATTTTAAAAGAGGTAGGATCCCATTGATTAGTGGCATATCATTTTGACACTGGCTGACCAAATGAGAACTATACTCATTAATGAAAATGAAATATTCCCACAGACTGAAACAGTCCAAATAAAGTCCAGTGTTTAAACCCAATTGAGTCCTTTAGTTTCTGGACTTTCAAGCTCTAGAGCAGCAATCAGAAGACTACTAATATTAGCAAAGTTGTATGGGATCAAGGTGATCCAATTTAAAGGACAATTGAAAGCTAAAAGTTCCATTATTTTGCAGGTCTTCAGGCCAATAGACATTCCCCTTAGCCATAATTAGCAAAATGGATACTTTGAATATATGTCTTGATTGTTCCCATGTTGCTATAATTATCTATAAGGTAGACTAATTCCTAATCTTTGTTGAAGCCAATGTATTTTACCGCTGGACTTTGTCTTACTGCATTATACAAACAATATAACCAATGATATTCAAGGCAAGGGACTAATTCTATGAAGCTACTTAGTATACTGTTATATCACCTACAAATATATTATAGCCTAAAGAACAAGTACAAATTTTTAAAAATATATTGTTTGGAATTAATGAACATAGATTGTGTTAGTAATTAATTTGCTCTTGGCACAAAAAGGGGATATTTGGAAGTCTATTATTTCCCTCACACCCTCTAATGCTTTGTTTAGGAAAATATTTAGAAATAAAACTATTTCAGTCTCAAGTCTTTTTGTGCTAACGAGAATAAAATAAGCCTTATCAGGCTTTAATAAATGTCCAGGTCTGAAATCCTTTTAACAAAGGCCTAAAATGATAATTCTATGATGATAGAACAAGTCTGGCAAGTAGACAAAAGCAGGAGGGCCTTTGATTAATCCTATTAAACGGCAGTACTTCTTTTATTTCTTTCTCTGAATGGGCTTAGGGAAATGATTCTCCAAGTAATGTTACTATTGTTCTGTTTGACAAAACTAAAACTACCACTTTAACTTTGTATCCTTATTTAATCTTTCTCTAAAATCTGGTCTTTGTTCTTGAACTCTATGAATTATCAGGAGGAAATGGTTTGGGTCAGAGAGATTTTCAAAAGCAGGATGGAGTGCTGTCCCTTTGGATTTCTCTCTCTCTAAGCAGAGATGCTTGAATTTAGATAATTAACAAATCTGTTTCTGACAGACTTGTACAGAGTATTGAATTTTTCTTCCAGAGACCTAAGTTAGCACAAGAGGGACTTAAAGCTCTCAAAAATGAAATTCAGGAAATAGAAAGAAAAACAATTCCAAAGAATAGGAGGAAAAGAAGAATTATCTGAAGAGGCAAACGCTAGTGCAACTTAGATTTGATAAAGATATATCCAAAATATAGAAGCAAGGGCAGAGACTAGAGAGAATACAAAACATGGCATGGGGCTATAAAATAGTGTCAGGAATACTAAATCCCAGAATTAGCTGAAGCTTGCTTGCAAGGAAAGCTCAGCACAATAATGGGTAGATAAGATCGAAAAATTAGCATCATGATTTAGTAAGTGCAGCTAATGCTGCACTTCTTCCATTTGGATTTATAGGTCTTTGTAAGGAATATTTTTTAGGTTTGACAACCATTAAAATCAAGAATCAAAATAAACTGAACTTGGAATAGACCATTGAATTGCTGTATTGCAAAATATTGGAGCAATATTTTCAAAAATAAGGAAGCATATTAGATCACATTGCTCTCACTAAAATATGCTTACCAATAATAGCAAAGCAAAGAGATTCTGTACCATTAATAAAATATGATTCTCCAAATTTTATCTTTAGCTCATCCTTTTAATTTCTATTTTTTGGTGTAAGTTTTATAGTGTACATATTAATATGATGGTACATGGATTTGATACAGAACTAATAATGAGGCTAGCTAATATTTATATAGTCTTTAGGATTTGCAAAGTGCTTTGCAAATATTATTTCATTTGATCCTCACAATGATTCTATGAGGTATCAGTATTTCCATTTTATAAAGGAAGAAACTGAAGTTAACAGAGGAGGGAGTGTTGGCAGAGAAGGGAGGGATGATTTTTAAGCTAGGAAGTCTTAGGCTCAATGCAGTCTCTGATACATGTTGACTATGTGACTATGTGACCTAAACATACATTTAATGTGGCTCATTAAATCTCTCGGTGCTTGAGGAAACTAAAATTCCAACATGCATTGACAGGGAGAATTTTCTCAACTGAATTCCCCATGTATATGGTCATGTATAGCATGTGTATTTATATTCACATATTTAGTTACACATATACACATGCATATTATATACGCATTTATTAAATATATACTTATGACTACAAACACATATGTTTCACATACTTGTATATGCATACATGTGTGAATATGCACATGTACCTATGTGGTAGATATGTATGAACGGCATATGCATATACACATATTTATATGTATATATACACACATATATATACCTATATATGTGCATGTGTATATACATATGTGCATGCATGTGAATATAGCTATATGTATATACATGTATAGGATACACATACATATATATGAGGGATATGTTATTAAAATATTTTAGTTAAAGGAGTATGCACATTTAAAATGTTTGGAAACAACTGGACTAGATTTTTACTCTGTGGGTCTAAAGGCAGAACCAATGGATAAACATTACATAGAAAAAAATATCCACTCAATATGATGAAGAGTTTTCTAAAAATTAGAGTTGAGGGAAAAGGAAATGGACTGCTTCATTAAGTAGATCACTTTCTAGGGACATTATAGAAGAGATTCAAGAATCAGAAAGGATGTAGGATTAAGTAACTTCTAAGATTATTTGCAGTTCTAAGATTATACAATTCTGAGAGCTAACTTGGCATAGTGAAAGAATCAGTCCATAGTCTTTGAGTGGGAAAACTTGGTTTCAAGACCTAGCTCTAATATTTCTTAGTTGTGTGCCTTCTCTTCTGACCTTAGGTTATTTATTTATTTAAAATAGGTACCGGCCCTATTTATTTCATAGAGCTTTTATAAGAGATTTTTTTTGTCTTAAAGTCCTACAGAAAAATGACTTGTTGGTTTTGTTTTTATGATGATGTTGTTCTTATAGTGGTTTTCTGCTCTATTAGCACTGTCTGCAGAGAGCAAAATCTCCAAGATTAAGATTTTTGTCTATCAGTCTTTCCAGCTACTACAGCCAAAGCCAGCCTCCCAAGAAGAGGAAACATGTTCAGTGCCAATGACATCAAGGAATAAAAGAATGGGAGATGGCACAAGTTCAGGCTCTCAATATAAGATCACATCCCAAGAAAAAAGACATTGATAAAAGTCACCCTTGCTAGAAAAAGCAAGAGACAAGAAGATTTAAAAAAGAGAGAAGCAAAATGATCTCTATGATTTATGACTCTCCAGATTGCAATGGTCTAACACACTTTGTTAAATCCAAGTAGTTCATGTGGCTGGGGATTTGCACTTCAATCAAAATATCTTTTCTACTTGGGAACACTTGGGAACATAATACTTTACATCCATGTGATTAACAAAAGCAAGCCAGTCCAGGATGGTTGCCAAAGACAGACAGAAGCGTGGCATATCTAAACAAAGCAACATGGCAACATATCATTAAGCAGACACAGTAGACTTTGAGGATGGAAGGCTTTGGGATAAGTGAAGGATTTTCTGCCTGGGCAGATCTGGAGTAGCTCTTCAGATAACAGTGCTCTTCACTAGTCAAAGAAAAGATACACTAAAGCCACAGGTAATCCTTTGCAAGGACTACTCTCCTTCAAGGGAGAAAGAGATACTCCTGGGAAAATTCCTGGATTCAATCCCTGAACTTCTGTTCATATGGTCAGTCAAAGAAACAAGTCACTGAATTCTTCTTGGAAAAGTTACCATCTGAGTTAAAGCTGAACACAACCTTAGAAATTATCTAATCCAGGGAGTCTAACTTGAGGTGAGGGAGTGGGAGAGGGTGGAAAGTGAGTGAGAGATAAATGAACTTTTTAATATTCTGATAACTGTTTCATTATAATTAATTTTATTTGTAGTCTTCTTTTGTAGATTTGTAATCTACTTTATGTATTTAAAAATATTATTCTGGGAAGGGATTCTTACCCTTCACCATATACTACCAAAAGGGTCAAGTGTATGCACAAGCACACACACACACACACACACACACACACACACACACACACAGCATTTACAAATTCCTGTTCTGATCCAATCCCATCATTTTAAAGATAAAGAAAATGAGGTCCAGAGAGATTCATTTACTAATTCAAGATCAAACATTTAATGAAGGATTGATCAAAGACAAGAATTCATACTTTCTGGCTTTTTCATTATACCACATTATATTTAGGATCTTTGAATATAAATTTTAACTTGACTCATCTTTTTTCCAATCAAAGACTTATTTCTTTATAGTTATCCTTCTTGTTATAAATAAATACAGAAAGTATTTATCTTTTCCCATAAAGATGCCCTGCCCCCACATATACACCACATATACGTTAAATTATATTTTAGCTTTTACTTCCTATGTAATCTTTGTAATGGGGTGAGAAAATAGACTGAAATAAACAAAAATTTATGAGCTAATCAATATAGTGTCCTTATTTTCAATATAAGTCACATTACTCTGAGCACCCAGAAATTTTCAATTCCCAAATCAAGAAATTAAGAAAAGGAATAACTAACAAATGTCCAAGATTAAATGTGAAGGGATTAAAGGGAAAAGTACCCACATGTATAAAAATGTTTGCAGCAGCTCAGCAGAAACTGAGTGGATGCCCATCAGTTTGGGAAAAGGCCTGGAGAGACTTACATGAATTGATGCGAAGTGAAGAGAACACAAGTTTTTTTTTCTTTTAATTTCTTTCTAGATCCAATTTTTCTTGTTCAGTAAGATAACTGTATAAATATGTATACATATATTGTATTTAACATATTTAACATGTATTGGACTACATGCCATCTAGGGGAAGGGGTTGGGGGAGGGAGGGGAAAAGTTGGAACAAAACGTTTTGCAGGGGTCAATGTTGAAAAATTAGCCATGCATATATTTTGTAAATAAAAAGCTATAATAATGATTTTTTTAAAAGAATGAAGAGAACATTTTACACAGCAACAAGATTATGTGATGATCAATTGTGATGGACTTGGCTCTTTTCAACAATGAGGTGACTTAGGCCAATTCCAATAGATTTGTGATGGAGAAAGCTATCTGTATCCAGAAAGTGGACCATGGGGACTAAATGGGGATCACAACATAGAAATTTTACCTGTTTTGGCTGTTGTTTGCTTGCTTTTTTGTTTCTATTTTTTTCTTTTTTGATATGATTTTTCTTTTGCAACATGATAAATGTGGAAATATGTGTAGAGGAATTGTACATGTTTAACCTATATTGGATTACTTGCTGCTTAGGAGAAGGGGTGGGGAAAAAGGAGAAAAATTTGGAACACAAAATTTTGCAAGGGTGAATGTTGAAAACTATCTTTGCATGTATTTTGAAAATAAAAAGCTATTATTAAAAATTTAAGAATAAAGAGGAGATGGATGTGAACCTGTCTAGATTGAATGCTAGGGAACTGAAGAGAAAGATCTGAGATCTCAAAAAACTTACCCCAAATTGTATCACAATTTTGGGGACATAATTCTCAGCATTATTTTGCTAGGATAGTAAGATAAGCTGTGATAAGAATCTGTCTTCTCATCTTTTCAGACATTGAGTTGAGTCTAGGCCCCTTATTTTTTCCTAGCCAACAAGAAAAAAAAAGTCACATAAGTTTAACACCAGCAATGGAATCTGAATAGAAGTCTTCTGAATCTAAATCTAGAGCTCTGACTTTTATGTCACCATAGACTGAAAATTGAATTTACAAGAAAAACTAATTACATAATTGAATTTTTAAGTGAGTTTCTTAAGTACGGTACTTGGGACAAGAATTGATACTCTGATCCTAACTTCTTCATTAACAACAACCTCTTCAGGATATGACACCATTATACCTAGAATTTTTTCCAAAGTATTCCTATATATATGTGTGTGTATGTATATTCCTTCTAATAGTACAGAAGACCATTGACTTTAGAATTTAGAAGACCAAAGTTCAAATTCTGCCTTAAACACTTCTTAGTTATGTGACCTTGGCAATAAATCACTTAGACTTTCATTTTCCTTATTCTGCTTTTGTTAGGTTCACTAAAAAGGCAAATGAATGAATATATTTAAAATCATAAGACTTTCAAGACAGAAGAAACCTTTAAGATAATATAGCCCAGCCTACTCATTTAACAGATGGGGAGGATGAGAAACAAAAATGTGAAGTGACTTCACAAATGTTCACAAACTACTTAGTGCCAAAGCCCAGGACTAGAACCCAGAAGTCCTGACTTTCATAACCATTGCTTTATCCAAGTAGCTATAGTTGTTGGATTCCCTCAGCCTTTGGAGAAAATAAACAGCATGCCAATAACCCAGTTAGTAAGTATGGATGGAGTTAAAGGAAACTGTACAATGGATAACAAAAATTAGGGAAGTTTGCCTCTCTGACATTTGTAATCACTTGAATCGAATCCCAACCCAAAATCAAAAAGGCAAACCTAACTCCTTCCTCCCCACCCCTGAGTTGCTTTTTTAACAGAATGAGGAGAAAAGATAGAGGTGAAGATCAATTGATTTTTGAACAAGCATCTAGAATTTTGTGGTCTGAAGCTAACAAGACACTTTCCATGCAAAATGGAGCCTGACAGCTTGCTTAAGATCAATGACCAACATTCTTCTCCAGTTGATTAATTATTCCGTGGACATTTGCCTAAATAAAGACTCATTACAGTACAATTACAAGACTAGAGAACAGAAGCCAAACCATCCCAATGACATAAATTAAAGCCAGAAAAAGCCCTTTCCTCCTTTTCCTTGCCTTCAAAAAGTATGTCAAAGCTTTGTTGAAGAACAATACACTCCCATGGTCTCTGGAAATTTGCCATTTCTGCAGGGAGTGTAGTAGAGAGGAAGAGGAATGTGAAAGAGGCAAAAGAATGGCATCAGCTCTGTATGACCAACATCCTTGCCAGGTGACCTCCTGATCAGCGGGAAAGGGAAAGAAGTTTGTACCAAGCTGAGTGCTAAAAGCTTGTTGATTTCTTAAGGCACAGTTTTCTTATGTTCCAAGATTCATGGACAGGTAAGATTTTATCCCTGAGTCCCAGGGGCAGCATATATAAAGATGGGAGTTGGAGGGGGATCAAGGGGTGGAGGGCAAGGGTAACAAACATGGAGGTAAGGTATGAGAATGGTGGAGAAATCACAAAAGGGAAGATGGAAGAAAAAGGAGCTGCAAACCACTCTTGTCTAAGACTATCTCACAGACTCACAGTTTCACCTAAAAGTTAGTCTTAACTGTCACTACTGTAAAAAATATAGGCTTGTCTATTTCTGTAGTTCCCTAGGCTCCTAACCTCCCCAGTCCTGGAACCCTTCACATCCAGTTATACTGAAAGCTTTGTCCTTGATAGGGTATAAGGACATGGCAAAAGATCATGTCCTTCATAGCAACCCAGTTATCTAAGCAGACTTCAGTGAAAACAAATTTATCCTATAGAATTACCTTGTACTGTTAGAATAATTTTGTACAGAGCTATCCTGTACTGATATCCACTGTTATACAATCTGGAGATTACACTATAGATGTCATCTGAGGCTATCTTGTATAAATAGGGGAACTAAGACCACGCACAATTAGCATAGTTAGTACACCTTGCTCTAGGTTCTTTCCCATAAAAGATCCACCTATCCCCTTGTTAAATGCAAGTTCTGTTAGGGAACTTAACCTGCTTGTTCAAACATTATATTAAAGATTTGACCCTTGACTTTAATACAGTTTAAGTCTGTGAGTTTATTCCAGACAACTCTGTGCTTCATGACTTGTAGCTCATCATTCTGAAAGTGAGTAATATAATCAATCAAATATGCATATGCATGGTAGCTTTTAGGCTAGAAATTCTAGATCAAGAGTTCTTAATCTGAGACCTGTGAACTGGGATTCAGGTTTGAGTGTTTGTTATTTTGATAATTGTCTTTCAATTCCTTCATAATACTATATGCTTTATGTATATAAAAACCACATTTAGAGAATAGATCCCATAGATTTCACTCAACTGCCAAAAATATCCATGACACATATAAGGTCAAGAACCCCAGTCTTAGATAAAGCATTCACTTTCATTTTCTTTATTTGGATTCACTCATCGTCTCTATGTTGATAATTTATAAATCAACCTCTCCAACCACTTGCCTGCTGACTTTCATTCTGCCACCTCCAAGTGCCTTTTGTACATTTCAAACTGAATGTTGTGCAAACAAATTAAATTTAAATTGTGCAAAATTCATTATCTTTTCTCTCAAATTCACCTCTTTTCTAATTTCCCATTACGACTGAGAATACCACCATCCTACAGATAATCTTCATTACCCAGGCCTTTCCTAAGTATTTTAGGCTATTTACACTTTACTTTCCTTTTACTGTTTAACTTTGGTATTCCTCTCAGATAGCCCTCCATTTTTCACCTCCAGACTCCATCCCAGTGACCATATCCAGGCCTGGAGAATTCTCTTTCATGACCTCTTCCTCTTAGTTTCCCTGCTTTCTTTTGAGACTCACTTTTTAAATTTTCCATGTACTTTTATTTTTTTTCTTTCAAAACATATTACCACATTTATCGTACTGCCCAAGAAAAATCAGATCAACAGAGAAATGCAAATTAAGACAACTCTGAGATACCACTACATATTTGTCAGATTGGCTAAAATGACAGGAAAAGATAATAACGAATGTTGGAGGGGATGTGGGAAAACTGGGACACTGATACATTGTTGGTGGAGTTGTGAAACCGATCCAACCATTCTGGAGAGCAATCTGTAATTATCCCAAAGAGTAATCAAACTGTGCATGCCCTTTGATCCAGCAGTGTTTCTATTGGGCTTATATCCCAAAGAGATACTAAAGAAGGGAAAGGGACCTGCATGTGCAAGAATGTTTGTGGCAGCCCTGTTTGTAGTGGCTAGAAACTGGAAATTGAATGGATGCCCATCAATTGGAAAATGGCTGGGTAAATTGTGGTATATGAATGTTATGGAATATTATTGTTCTGTAAGAAATGATCAGCAGGAGGATTTCCTGGAGAGACTTTTACAAACTGATGCTGAGTGAAATGAGCAGGAGATCATTATATACTTCAACAACAATACTATATGAGAATCAATTCTGATGGAAGTGGCTACCTTCAGCTATGAGAAGATCCAATTAAGTCCCAATTGATCAGTGATGAACAGAACCAGCTACACCCACAGAAAGAACACTGGGAAATGAATGTGGACCTCTCGCAGTTTTGTTTTTCTTCCCAGGTTATTTTTATCTTTCTAAATCTGATTTTTCTTGTGCAACAAGAGAATTGTATAAATATGTACACATATATTGTATTTAAGATATACTTTAACATGTTTAAATGTATCTAGGGGAGGGGAAGGAGGGAAAGAAGGGAAAAGTTGGAACAGAAGTAATTGCAAGGGACAATATTGAAAAATTACTCATGTATATGTTCTGCCAATAAAAAGCTATAATAAAAAAAAGAAAAATCAGATCAAAAGGGAAAAAATTTGAGAAAGAAAAAAGCAAACAAAAAAAGTGAAAATACAATGATGTGATCCACATTTTATAGCCATAATCCTCTCTCTGAATGCAGATAGCTTTCTCCATCACGTCTATTGCAACTAAAATTGAATATTACAACTACAGTCCTACTCAAAGAGTTGATAATGTTTTCTAAAAATGACACAATGCTTCAATCAACTGGCTAGCAACTATACACATGAAAAGGTCCTCTATTTTTAGTGTAAAGATAACATTAATCTTCTGATCCAAAACAATAACATTTCCTGCCTCATATCCTCACTCCTGGTCACCTTCCATGGAATGGTTATCTTCTGACCATCTTTCCTAGCCCTGTTAATATGACTATTAAAAATCTTTTTTCTCTTGAATATTCATTTTATTTCCATTGCAGCTTTTATATCTTATCTTTAGGGCTGATTCGATCCCCAAGCCTTTAGCATTTTGATTGAATTTGCTGAATCATTTCAGATTCTATCTGATGAATTCTTAATTGGCATTTAAGTACTTCTATAATTGGGATAGCATTCTACAACTTCTAACCCTAACCCTTCCAACATTTGTCACAAATTACCTTCTTTTGCAGAGCCAGTTTGCTTGTTGGACCACTATACAAACCTAATGTCACAGACAACTGATGTACATTTTTACCATTTTATTCCCTACACATTTTTCCATCTCCTCTAAAAAAAATATCAAAGGTATCCATTGGTAAACCAAAGCCACCCAGAACCACTCTCTTTGATGCTTTGTTCTCTACTTCTGTCTTATATGTCTTTCTCCTTTGCATCAGAAGATCACAAGCTTGAAAAATCAGTTTAAACTTTTCTCTTTCATTTGGATTCTTAACTGGGGGATATTTCAAGGACAGTTTTTTTATATATATTTTTTTTAGTTCTTCCTGGAAGACATTAGATTTTACTCCAAAAAACATACAAGTCATTTCCTTCACAATTTTTTATAGCCCAGGAGAAATGCCTAGTATTGAAATGCCCAGGTCCAGGAGGAGAAGGAAAGGGAAGAGGACCACCTAGGAGCTTGTATTTGGGGGAGCTTGTAGAAGAAAGAGAAAAACAATGGGGATAAGTTTTTGTGCATGGAGCTCACTGCTGTCCTCCACACTTCTTGTCACATTTTCAAGAAAGTTTCCCATGTCTTCTTTATATATATTTACATGTATCTACATATGTTTGTGGATCTCACAACAGATATAGCAAAAGTCAAGAACTTCTCTTTTAAGGATGGATTTCTTAGAAGGATTTCAGGAGAAGATTATAATGGGGATGCAGGTGATATAAAAATTTTTTAAAGTCTCTTTTCATTTTAAATGATGTATGTCATCAACATCTTATCTCAGGTATAGCTCATCTCTCTTGCTTTAAGCTTTCTGTGACTTGATATGAGAATTTATTGGATTCTTTAGACCTTTCCCCAAATTTCTCTATTTATGCCATTTTTGCTTTTCAAAAAACCTTCTGTTACACAGAGTTCCAGTTTGCATTTGAGAGATTTCCTCTGTTTAAATAATTTCAAATGGATATCTGCTTGCCCACAAGACATGCTATTTATCATTCACCCAAATCAAAACAGGCCAAAGATTTAATATTCTATTTCAATCAATTATGAATTAAATTTTCATGGAAGAAGACTCATACTTCCTCAGATCAACTAATATTTATTTCACTCTTGCTAAGTTTAGCGATTTTTATATACTTTCCCTCTGTAGCTGTAGTTTACAATTAAGGAAGAGCTACAGAGAGTCAGGCAAGATTCAAATATAGACAACTGACTGATGATTTTCAAAGAAAGCACACAAAACACATTCACTTCTCTACATAAGTGTTTAAAACATCAGAGTAAGAGTCAACAGGACAAACAACCTCCCTGTGATACATTCTTTTACTAGATGGCTATTGTTGCTCTCATCTCTCATGTCTTAGAATATATCATAATAATGTACCTTTCTCCTGGTACCCTTGGAAACTATGCTTCTATGACTATTAATATGGATCTGAGCCCTTTTCTTTCTGCCATCAAGTTAAATGTGGTGGAACTCAGAACTTCTTCCTGTTACTTCTTGTCGATGATCTAAGTGACAAAGAGGAAAGAGGTAAAGAACAGCATTGTAGCTAGACTCCTGGAGGGCAAATTTATTAACCTTAAGCCAAAGAGAATTAAAAGGTTAATCTACAGGGGAAGAAAAAATTACATAAGGCTTACATAAAATTTACCAATCCAATTCTAAATTATTTCTGCATTATCTCCCATTTGAGATTATCTATATATTAGCTCACCTTCATTCTAATCAAATTGACTCCATTGCTGTTCATAGTAGCCCCTTTAACCCTTAGCTACTCCGGATGATATGAGATTGTCTTCCTAAGGGGTTGCCAAGGATAAAATGTTACCTAAGTGAGAGAATGAATTCATACACAAACACCTTTTCCTGGTACCATGTGATCCTAATGCTTTTATAATCAGATTTTATAACACCTTCCAAAGGAAAAATTACATCACATCCAATACTAATCATTTCACTTCCTGGCTTTCTCACCTATATATGGTTGACATGGGTGTTGATTTAATGTTCATTGTATATGTGCAAGGTTTTTCCAACTGTTATTGATGATCATAGAGTTGTTTCTCTCAATCATGACATTTGACAAGGCTTAAGGTACAGTACTGCTCAAGAAAGTGTTACCTTAAAATTCCACATTTTTGCAAGAGAGAGGGCAAAAGACACATTCTTGGCAGTTTGCAAGAACACTAATATATATCTACTAAATAAGTACTGTTCACTTAAGCTAAATAAGAATAGCATGTCATGTAGTAGATAGAATGCTATACTCAGAAACTGAAAAACTTGAGTTCAAATTTCGCTTCTGATGCAGACTTTTTTGTGAGACCCCAAACTAGTCACTTCTCAGTGACTCAGGCATCTGACAAAGATAGAGAATGTTCAACTCTACATTGGTAAGAGAAAGTTTCTCACTAGGAGGTCCTTATACTGATGAAATAAATCACAGATCAAGGAAAAAGAACAAGAAAAAAAAAAAAGGAATCACTTGTGTAAGACTCATGTTGCTAGGCAATGGCATAAATAAGACAGTAATTTCTTACAGGAAACAGTCCTCCAGCTATACAAATGCATAACAATAATTGGCTTTCCCAAAAGTTAGTCTGACCCTATTGGCCTACCATATCTGATTATTTACTAAATACAAGACACCATAAATTCTTCTCCAGCTCTGATCCTTTCCTCTCATGCATTCCCTGTCTCACATATTTCCTGGTAATTATGATTCAGTACTTTAAAAGTATGCAATTTCATTAGAACAGGTATTTCCATTATAAAAATAATAATAGCAAATATTTTAAGCTTTGCAAAGAACTTGTTACATACATTTATATATGTTATCTCATTTGATTCTCTAGCAATTCTCCGAGTTGGGTGTTATTACCATAACTATCTGACAGAAGAGAATACAGACTGAAAGGAGGTAACTTTCCCAGGTTCACACAGCTTTTTATATCTGAGACAGGATTCAAATTCAGGGCTTCTTAAGGGCACATCCAGAGCTCTATCCACTCTACCACCTAGCTACTTTCAATAATTGAGGGTCACTGCCCTAGTATTGAAAAAACAACTAAAAAAGGTATCATAAAAGAGACCAAAACCTGATTCAAACCACCTATTCATGATAATTTTCTCCTATGGTCTTAAGGGGGACAGTGAAGCCCCCCAACATGATTCTCACTTGCAGCGTCACCTTCTAGCCACAGCAATGGGACTTAACAGGAAGACATAGAGAATTTCTAGGTCAGAAGATCATTATTTACCTCCCTCGAAGCCCATATTCCCTTCTTTCCATATTTTTCAACAGCTGCCTAGAAAAGCCTCAGTTGTACAAGCAGCGGTTTATCTTGCTGACCTTGCAAAACAAGTGACCTTCAGGACCCTTCCCCTCATCACATCTTTACTGCACAGGCAGAGAGATCAAAGACAGGCTCTCTAAGTAACCCAGTCTCTGGGGAAGCCCATTCCAGCCCAGTGATTAGAATTCAAAAGCTTCTTAGTTCCTTAGATCAGGGGAATCAAACTCAAGTTACATGTTTTTTCAAAGTTTATAGCTCTGATCTATTTGCGCCATTACTCCCTAAAATTCTATTTTATTTTTACAAAGGTCTGTTCATGTGATACTCCTCTGAATGATGGGTTAGAGCACAGCTTCAAAATAATATGAGAGCTGCAAGCAAACCCAAGTTCTTTGGTATCCCTAAGGAAAAAAACCTTAATGCTTCTGTTAACAACAATCACAATCTCACCTTCTTTTGTCTATCAAGACTGCACTCTGTCATCAGTGGGAGTGATGATTTCTGTTCTTGCAATGTCTTTTAGCCTTTTCAGATTTCATTTCCAGGTTCCATTTATGAGCCGTACTTTTTGGGGAGGAACAATCAAGAATCCCTTTTTAGCACTGCTTTAGCAAGCTCAGAGATTCAGTGATCCTTACCCTCAAAGGGCGTACAGTCTAGTTAGATGAGATGTGAGAACTATGGTAATATATGGTGATATATAATAATATTGATATATTTTTGATGATATTTAGTCTTACTACTGAGAATCTTCAGAATCAAGGAAATCTAAGTTTCTAATTCTGACACACACTGGTTGTGTAATTCTGTTGACGTCCAAGTCTTCTCTCAAAGGCTGCTGATCTGCATTGACAGAAGGAAATTCCTTGTTGAGGGTCCCTTATACTTATCAAACTACACATCTAAGAAAAAAAATTTAAAAGTCACAGTCTTGAATATGTTCCTGCTAAATTCTGAATACCCAAACCTATCTGTTTTCATAGCACAGAAGGAGAAGAAGTTTGTTGTGAAAATCAAAGAAAATTATATAAAGCAACTAGAAAATCTAAAAGAGTTCAGTACAAGTCTTTTAATATCATTATCATCATCATCATCAAAGAGAGATTCTTAGCTTTTTTGTGCATCTTAAGCTCCTTTAGCAGTTTGGTGAATCCTATGGATTCTCCTCAGATTAAAGTTTTTAAATGCACCAAAAAACAAATCTTTGTAGGACTAAAAGAAAACCAAATGTTAGTGAAAATTAAGGCATACTTTTTCCTAATCCAGATTCCAGACTCCCTGAAACACTCTGTAGGATCCTTGAACCCCAGATTAAGAACCCCTTCCTTAGAAGATAGAATTTAATGAGAGCAGACACTGGTTATAGATATTAAACAATTAAATAGCTATAATGAATGAAGTTTGAGAAAACTCATTTTTATAGAACTTCATTGATTAAAAAGTATTTTCCTATATATTATCCCATTTGAGTCTCAAAACAAGCTACCTTACCTATGATTTATATAATTCAAGTATTATTCCCATTTTACAGAGGCAGAAACTGGGGTTCAGTGGGACTTGCCCATGGTCACACACTGAATAAAGTCTCATTCAAAAGTCAAGTGGGCTCTGCCATGGTCCAGAAGATAATCATAATAGAGACCATTTATGAGAAAGTAAGACAGTGACCACTCAGGGCTCAGTGAGAGCAAATTAGGAATTCAAAAATTCTCACTGAGAGTAGATTAGGAATGTGCCACAAAATAAGAAATCAGTTTTTTGTAACCACCAATAATACATGTCTACATATGATCATGTTGTAATTGACAATAATATATGTGTGTATGTGATGACTGACAGTGTGTGTGTGTGTGAAGATTGACAATAATTCATATGTGTATATAGCAACTGACAGTAATAACTACATACATGGTGATAATCAATAGATATACAGGTGTGTGTACATGGTGACTGACAATAATATATCCACTCACATGGGTACACATATGTAGTCCTTTGGCTTATGATATTGCTGATGTGAGTACTCCTCTATGACTCAGGAAATGATTTTGGGGTGTCTTATTATACTTCTTCCCCTCCAATATATCACTGAACCAGGTAGAATGCCTCTTTGGACTTAGCTAGGCTGGTTTTCCAATCAGGAATACAATTCATCATCCCAAACCTTTAGATCTGCCAGATATTATGTTCTGTGGGCAGTCTTCAAGAAGCCAGGTAGAGTCTCCGCTGTATAATAAGACATCAGAATAGGACTTTAATAGGGGATGTGCATGTACACAAACATACATACACACACACACACACACACACACACACACACACACACACCCAGGAAGAAGATTCTTCAATGATATATAATATCTACAAAGCTTTGTAAACATTAAAGCTCTGTAAGTATCAGCTATCCATTCCCAGGTCCCTTCCTCTTGTACTCTACTCTATATGCAGGTTCAAACAAGCTATGGAGATTCAAGCTCCATTTCTTTACCTATGAAATGGGCTTACTACTGAACTACCTTCACAATAATATTGTGGAAAATGGTTATCCCAAAGGTTTGTGATAACAAAGTATTATCACCAATTACTTTTATGCTTCCTTGCCTTTTCAGAAGGAAATACAAGGTAAAACCATCACTTATACCAGCAGAGCTGAACATAACTGGCACACCCTTATGCTAAAAGCATTTTTTTGAACAGTTTTAACATCTAAGGGCTTATGAACTCCATTATGGAAACCTAACACTTTCATTAAAAAGCTGTTAAGATGAACACTCTCATTCTGGGCCTTTATTTGATTAAAAAAAAGCTTTTCCTATGTCTCCTTAAAGAGATGCTATCTAGCAGTGCAATAACAGATTGATGGTGATGACCTTCTTCATATTCTTCTAACTCCTTTTAAAATGAAATCCAGGCTGTTGCTGCTCATTTCTATGGGCTACGTGCCAAGTAACGTAATGAGGTCTACTTACTATCTTTCAACCTCAAGACCATCATAACTCCACAAGCGAAATGTATGTTGGAATGGTAAGGAGCAAAATCAAAAAAAAAAAAAGATTTTTTTTTCAGCCATATAAGGTTCTTCCAGTTTTCTTTAAGCTGTATTTGTCAGGGAAGTTCTGTCCTGTTTTTGCTGACAAATATGACACCATTTTAATCCAAAAACCAAGAAATCTTTTGAGGACAAACACTTTTTCATCCTTAAAAATTAAAGTGATGACTTGATGTCTTGCTAAATTGCTCATTTCAGTAAAGTTTCCTGATCTAAATTATAAACTGGTCCAGAATCTCTATTATCTTGAAATATTGCTGATTCCATTCTATAGCAAAGATAATTTTCTTTAATAGTGTATTAATGTGAATATACCACTGGATATAGTAGAAACATATATATATATAATTTTTAAAGGAGGGTTTGAGTTAATAATCAAGTATTCTGAAAGGTAGAATAGTTGAAAGCCTTGTTCTCACAGGACCAGGATTTCAACTTTTGGTTCAGTGTTTAAAAGCTATATGACCTTGTTAAAGTAATATAATCACTCTGGGTCTCAGTTTCCATAGCTGCAAAATGAGATGGAAGCAATGTGATAGTGGACAGAGTGCTGTACTTGAAAGTCAGGAAAACCTGCACTCAAATCTTACTTCAGATTATTACTAGCTTTGTGACTTGACCCTGGGGAAGGACCTCTCAGTACCTCAGTTTCCTAATCTATAAAATAAGGAGGTTGGATGGTACTTTCAGTTCTAAATCTTACAGATGTGGAGTCATGGGATTCTTGTGACGTTATGACAAGATAAGTTCTAAGATCTCTTCAAGATTTTTTATCTAAGATTCAACCTGAATGATTCACTGCTATCACTCCCCTCATACTACTACTCCACTACTACCACTTAAGGAAAAGTGATGAAATTCAACTCCCTGCCCATGATTCATTTTTACTTTTCTTTGTATAATGCCAGTATATAGCGATGGGGACTGCACCTGGGATTCTCAAAAATTACCTTCTCCAGTGTAGGTTGGCAAATCAAGAATTTTGGAGAGTTGCCTTTTGCATAGAAAAGTTAAGTATTTGCCTATGGTCTGATGGTCAATAGTTGTTAGAGGTAAGATTTGAATCCAGTTCTTCTTAACTCTGAGGTCAAATCTATAAACTGTACCACTGATCTAAATAGAAATGGATCCCTTCAGGTCACATAAAGATATAGAAAATAAATTAATATTCTCTATGTTGTACTGTATTTGCATTTATTTTGTTGGACATTTCTCATTTGCAGCTGAGTTGGATACCTTTTTACTACAATGGGCTGCCTTTCCATAATATCTAGCCTTCTAAATTTTGCCACAGAACATATTCCTTTTATCTTTGGTTCCACTAAGTCCTATTCTCATGCCTCCTTGTGGCATAGACATCATCCTCAGTTCTTGAAGTCTAGAAGGTAGACATATCCCAACATTTAAGAAAGCCTTTGAATACAATCCTTCTTCTTTTTAAGAACTAATCAAGCTAAATGCAGAAGACTACTTCCATAAAATGGCTAATAGGTGATAAATGCTTTGACTCTAGTAACCCATGAAACAATTTTTAAAAATAGAAAATTACTTTTAGTCCACTGTAGGCCTCTACGGGGATATAATAGAGCAATTGGAAACGAGTAAGACTCTCTTCCTGACATCTTGTCCTGATGAATGAACAGGAGAAATGGAATAATTTGGTACCATGGAGTAGATTTGGTGTTAGAAAGATCTGGGGATCAAACTATATCTCAGACACCACTAACCTGAGAGGCTCTGGTCAAATCACTTAACCCCCAACTAGGTTTTATTGCCTTTATCTGTAAAATGAGAGGACCTCTTACAGAGGACCCTTCCAGATCTCAATTATCCTATACTTTCTATTTATGCCTCCATTTGCCACTGGCTCTAGTGCATCCTTGTGACAAAGAAAATAACTGACTTAAATCAATCTCTACAATAAGGAAATTCAAAAGGCCCCAGAACAGCCTTGGGCATAACAACTGACAATAACTGAAACAATCTGTACTCAAATGAAACATAAATTCTAAAGGTGGGGAGATAACAACAGAATATGCATATACAACATAAAAATAAAATGCAGAAAAAATATATATACAATGTAGTTAAATACAAAATGATTTGAGAGAAAAAAGCATTCATGGTTGGGGGGAATTGGATGATGGTGCTTGAGCCATATCTTCTTCATCTAATTTAATCTAACAAAGCTAAATACAAAGCTTTGTGTATAAGTCATTAATAAAAATTCTAAATGGCATTAGCTTAAACTGAAATCATTTGGTTATTCTATTGGTAACTTTTTTCTTAGATGATATTGAAAATGACCATTCCTTAGGAATATTCAGTGACCACGGCTGGGCCATGCCAATAAAATAAAAATTTTAATGCTACCAAAAGCAATTTATATATTTAATGTTATTCTACTCAAATTACCAAAGAGGTATTTTATAGAGCTAGATAAGACAGTAACAAAATTCATTTGAAGGAATAAAACATCAAAGGCAATAATGAAAAGGTAAGACTGAAGGAGAAATGGCATTTATAAAGCAGCCATTATTTTAAAAAAATCTATTTTGTATTGGTTAAAGGAGAAAGAAAAGCAATTTAATGGACAAGAAAGAATCAGAAATAATGGTGATCAATAACCTAGAGTTCAGTAATCCCTAAAACATAAATTACTTAGAAAAGAATATCCTATTTGATAAGAACTGAATTTAGGCTATTTTAGAACATATTCCACAAAGAAATTCAAAATGCATACTCAACCTGAATATTAAAGATCACCCCATTTAAAAATGAAATAGATCATATACTTTACAAAGCTTCAAGTAGATAGATCAATTCTTCACCAAACAGGATAATAGTAAGAAGAGGGAAAAATAGAATACTTTTATTAAAAGAAATTGAAAAGATTTTGCACAAAGAGAATTATTGCATCTAGAATAAAAAGGGAAGCTGGTCCCTGGGGAGGGAAATCTTTATTTCAAATATCTCTGAGAAGCATTTGGTATCTAAGAAATATAGACAATTAACAGAAATATATAATAGCAAAAACTATTCCTCAATAGACAAGTGACATGAATAAATAGTTTTCAAAAGAGATACTATTTATTATTTATACTATTATCATTACTATTACTATTAATAGTCAGATGAAAGAATACTCCAAATTACTAACAATCGGAAATAAAGATTAAAACAGCCTGATGTTTCACTTCACCCTCAATAAACTGGCAAAATGACAGAAGTTAGGAAGAAGAAATTTTGGAAGAGTGGTAAAAAGACAGGTACATTAATGCATTGCTGTCGGAGCTATGAATTAGTTTAATTATTGTGGAAAGCAACTTGAAATTATGAAAATGTAGTAACTAAAATGTCCATATCATTTCACCAGGGATCCTATTGCAAAGCCAATATTCCAAAAAGGTAATTGACAAAAAGATAAACCCCAGATACACCAAAATATAAGCGATATTTTTCGTGGTAGCAAAGAAATGGGGAAAAGATAAATGTCCTTTCATTGGGAAACAGCTAAACAAATTGTGATATGTTAATATAATGAGCTATTACTGTATTGCAAAAAATAATTACTGACTAGTAATGATTCAACCTTTGCTTGAAGATCTTGAGAGAAGACTCAGGGGAAGATCTGATGAACACATGTAGACATTTCTCATGGAGGAAAGAATTGTCAAAGGAGAACAAACTAGTCTTGTAATGTGAAGGGATAGCTGCAAAAGACATATCAGACTTGTTTTGCTTGACTCCAGAAGAAGAAATAAGGTAGAAGTAGCAGGGTGATTATAGACTCAAGAGGGAAAAAACTTTCTTCCATTTACAGTTGTTATAAAATGAGACATCAAAACAAGTGGTGGGTTCACTTTCCAATGGAATTTTTTTTTTTTTTGGGGGGGGAGGCTGGTGAGGCAATTGGTGTTAAGTGACTTGCCCAGGATCACGCAGCTAAGAAGTGTTAGGTGTCTGAGACCAGATTTGAACTCAGGTCCTTGTGATTTCAGGGCTGGTGCTCTGTCCACTGCACCACCTGTAACTGCCCCTCCAATGGAAATCTTTGAAGACTTTGGGTGACCAGTTGTAGGATGTGGGGAATCTTGGTCAGCTACAGGTTTAACAACATAACTTCACAGAGTTAGTTCCAAGACTGAATTTGGTAATTCTGCATTTGCACATCACTGTGGTAAATACCCTACAACTTACTCAATAAATAGTCCACAGAAAGAACTCTTTAGAAGTGGCTCAAATCAGCTTTCTTTGAAGGCACTCCTGGCATTATTACATGTCAGACACCTAAAAGAAAAAATCCTCTGAGGCTCACGACAAAGCATTTGGAGTTTGCTACTAACATTAGGAAACTCTTCTCCCTCTGCATCTGTCACTAAAGATTAGTCCTCAGAACAATAATCTAGGGCCTGCTCTAGTGTCAAAGGTAAAGTTTAAGCTTTCAACGTTATCCAAAGCTCTAATTTGCAGGCTGCTGACAGCATCATATTAACATAAGGCCAGCATTTATGAGTTCAGTGTTAAGCCTCCCAGCACAATTTCCTCCTTTCAGTTACAATGGGGTGGAGATATAGTTTCCAAACATGAGAGAAAAACTGCACCAGAGGCTTTTCTCTTTTCAGCAATAACTGAATACAACAATATAAACCAACTCAAACCAATTTTTTTCAAAGATTCTAAGCCAAAGTCCAGAATACCCAAATCAAAATGAAATTTCATTTGGCTTTAAGAAGAAATCATTATTTAAAATGACAAGGTTTTCCTCTAAAGAATTCATGAGGCAAGAACATGGGGTGGAAAAAATAATTAGCTGTATGCTTCAATTTTCTCTCCAGACTTAATTTATAAATCACTAATACTAGTCAAGGATCTAAACTCATCTCAGGTATAATCCTCAAAGGCCTTAAACCATTTCCAATTTACTGCTTTTTCGTCTGCTTTATCTGACTGCTTCAGAGAAAGTGATGGAATTATGACTGCCCAGATAGATGGCTCACATCCCTTCTTAAATCCTTCAAGAAAAACAAACAGGAGATTACCACTCCCACAATGGTACAAAAGTATGAACCAAAAAGTTCAGATAGTCCTACTAGATTCTTGATGTAGTCATGACATCTTATACACTATACTATTCCAATAGTAAACAAGTGGATCACTCTACCCAATTGAATTGACTTCAAATATTAGTCTTTTCCCCCTTAGTCCTACATTTTTTTTCATAGTCATAGATCTAAGAAAAACTTACTCATCTACTCATCATAAAGAGATTTCTAAAATAAAGTGATATAATTAAAAGAAAAAATAGAATCACTTAGGAACAGGCTGATGCTTTTGACAGCAAAATAAAAGATTGAAGATTCCATTTCAATTCATTTCATTTCAATCAACCATAGTTCTATGGCTTATAGACAAGATACCATGGCAAGCCCTGTGGTACAATAGCAAAACCAAGAACAGACCTTGCCCTCAAAAATCGTATAATTTGATGGAGCAGGAGAGGAGGATATAATATATACTCACATAAGCAAACATATTACAAGACACTTTGAGAAAAAAGAGAACACCAGCAATTAGGGACATCTGGAAAGGCTTTCTGTTTTTCAGCTTGAGTTGAGTCTAGACAAAAACTAAGGACACAAGAAGTGGGGAACTATTAGGAGAGCACATTGCAGATATGGGAGATAATGTACACAAAGGGAAAGTAGATACTGAGTTCGTTGGACAGCAAGTAAGCCAATGTGTCCGGAAAATATGATATGAAATAACCCTGGATATAGTGAAGAACTTAAAATGCTGACCTGAGGAGGTTGCTTTTTTTATTTTAGACGCAATAGGGAGCCACTGAAGATGCATGAGCAAGATAGTGACATGGCCAGATATCAATGCTTTTGGGAAGATAATTTTGATAGTTGCATGGAGGCTGGGTAGGAGAAGGAATTGATGGAATTAGAAAGACCAAGGCTATTATAATTTTAATAATAGCTCACATTCATATAGCACTTAATATGTTTTACAGTTATTACCTATGTCCCAATAACCCTGGGACATAAGTGCTATTATTATCCCCATTTTACAGTTAAGCAAACTGAGGCAGACAAAAGTTCACTTGGTTGGGGTCACACAATTAGCAAGTGCTTGAAGGCAGATCTAAATTCAGGACTGGGAGTAATAGATTTAAGAGCTGAGGGAGAAGGAAAGAGAGACAGATAAGAAGCTGTAATCAGGAGGAGGAAGTTCAGGATCATGAAGATAAAACAGTTATTTATGATGAGGAGATAACCATACGTGAAAATGACTCCACATAGAATAAAAGTATATTTCATTGGGAGTTGAGGTTGATGAGCTAGAAAATGAAGGTATTTAAAGGGACATCAATGTTTATATTGAAGACCTCAAGTATGATTGCAGGTGCTGGAATGGAGAAGCCTTTGATCTAGGTACTGAATTCTTCAAAAAAGAAACATAAATTATATTTTTAAAAAAAAAAAGGAACAGTAGCAAGTAATTGTAAGAAAGATCCCTATATAAGAGAGGGATTCTTAATCTCTTGTGTCATAGATCCCTTTGACAGTCTAGTAACGCCTATAAAACCTTTCTAAGAATTACTGTTTTTAATTCAGTGAAAATAATTTTTCCCCAATAAATTGAGAAAACATTTTTACAGTCAAAGGTTCTGATAAAGGCCTCATTTCCAAAATATATAGAGAATTAACTCTATAAGAAATCAAGTCATTCTTCAATTGATAAATGGTCAAAGGATATGAACAGACAATTCTCAGACGAAGAAATTGAAACTATTTATAGCCATATGAAAAGATGCTCCAAGTCATTATTAATCAGAGAAATGCAAATTAAGACAACTCTGAGATACCACTACACACCTGTCAGATTGGCTAGAATGATGGGGAAAGGTAATGCAGAATGTTGGAGGGGATGTGGGAAAACAGGGACACTGATACATTGTTGGTGGAATTGTGAACACATCCAGCCATTCTGGAGAGCAATTTGGAACTATACTCAAAAAGCTATCAAACTGTGCATACCCTTTGATCCAGCATTGTTACTACTGGGCTTATACTCCAAAGAGATACTAAAGAAGGGAAAGAGACCTGTATGTGCCAAAATGTTTGTGGCAGCCCTGTTTGTAGTGGCTAGAAGCTGGAAAATGAATGGATGCCCATCAATGGCTGGGTAAATTGTGGTATATGAATGTTATGGAATATTTTTGTTCTGTAAGAAATGACCAGCAGGATGATTTCAGAAAGGCCTGGAGAGACTTACACGAACTAATGTTGAGTAAAACTAGCAGGGCCAGAAGATCATTATATACCTCAACAACGATACTGTATGAGGATGTATTCTGATGGAAGTAGATTTCTTTGACAAAGAGATCTAACTCAGTTTCAATTGATCAAGAATGGACAGAAGCAGCTACATCCAAAGAAAGAACACTGGGAAATGAATGCCAACTGTTTGCATTTTTATTTTTCTTCCCAGGTTATTTTTACCTTCTGAATCCAATTCTTCCTGTGCAACTAGAGAACTGTTTGGTTCTGCACACATATATTTTATCTAGAATATACTGTGACATATTTAACATGTATAGGACTGCTTGCTATCTGGGGGAGGGGATGAAGGGTAGGAGGGAAAAAGTTGGAACAGAAGTGAATGCAAGGGATAATGTTATAAAAAAAAAAATTACCCAGGCATGGGTTCTATCAATAAAAAGTTATAATAAAAAAAAGAAGAAAATAATCTTTTCCCATCCAAGTTCACAGACTTCCTGAAGGTAGAGTAATAAAGACAGATGGAATAAATCACAAAGGAGGAGGAATTGAGAAATGATCATATCAGAGAAAATTTTTATAGGAGATAGTGATGATTAAGGACTATAACTAATCCTCTTCCTGACTCAATATGTCTGATGTGGTAAGAGAAAGTATAACCACAGAGCAAGGTTTGGGAACTCTTAAAAGGAAAAAGAATCAAAGTCAAAAGGAAGAGGAACTCCTTTTTGGAAGAGAAGATGGCTGCCATCTAAAACTCAAGGGGATCAGAAAAAAATTCCCAGGTTAGAGAAATGTAAAATTATATAAGGGATGTAGAAAACCTTGTGTTGAATAGATTTAAGTGTTCTCAATAAAAGTAAAATGTGGTGTCCTCATCTAATGAAGGTGGACTTTTGGGGGACATGGATTTTTAGGGGGTAGGGTACAAAAGGTCTGGAACTGAAGTTGTGGGTGTATTATTAAGAAATTAATAATAGACTTTCTAAGAATCAATAAGCAGGACTTCCTGTTAAGATGGCGGAGAGGAGGCACACAGCTGTGTAAGCTCCGCGCTTTCTCTCACTATCCATTTCATTACAAGCCTCTGAATTAATGCTTGACTGAAAAAAAAACCCACATATAGTTACCAAGAGAAGCCATCCTTGAGATTCGCCAAGAAAGGTCTGTCTTTACTGGAGGGCTGGGACGGTTTTAGATCAGGCGCAGGCGGCGGGCAGCGGCAGTGAGAGCACGGGAGCAGACTGGAGAGGGGGTGGGGAGTGATTGCAGCCGTCTCTGCGGGGAGAGCTTTGCTACAGGTTTGGATACTTTGCTCCAGCAGCAAGTCAGCAGCCCAGCAGAGAAGCTAAAAACACCGGGGCTGAAGAATAAAACCCCAAACAGCTGGAGTCTCTCGGGACCTGGCTGTCGCCCCCTTTCCTCCCCCACAGTGACTCAGCACGCTCTGGGATCTCAGAGCGCAGGCACAGCACAGTCCTGCTAGTGCCTCACTGCTGCCCCCCGCAGTCTGTAGAGGAAGCTCGGTAACACACCCAGCCCCTCCCTCAAAGAAAGACTCCAGTATTTTCTGTTTTTCTTTGCTAGTTTGTCTTTGATTATTAGACAGAATGAGCAAGAAACTGAAGAGGACTTTAACCCTTGACAACTTCTATACAGATAGAGAGCAGACTCTAAATCCTGAGGAGACTAAAAACAGACAGTCCCCAGGTGAATCCCCAAAGGAGGAGATCATCTGTTCCTCAGCACAGATGAACCTCATAGAAGTAATTAAAAAGGCTCTCACAAGGGAGCTAGAAGAAAAATGGGAAAAGGAGAGGGAGGCTTGGCAAAAGGAGAGGGAAGCTTGGCAAAAGGAGAGGGAGGCTTGGCAAAAGAGCCTGGAGAAGTCAGTTAAAGAGAGAGTGGATAAAGAAGTAAAATCCTTGAAAAATAGGATTGGAGAACTGGAAAACAAAATTGGCGAAATGGAAAAAAATTCCACAGAACAAAAGAACTCAATGGGACAATTAGAAAAAGACTTTAAAAAAGTGAGTGAAGAAAATACTTCACTGAAAATCAGAATTGAACAATTGGAATTGAATGACTCGAGGAGACAAGAAGAATCAGTCAAGCAAATCCAAAAAAATCAAACAATGGAAAAGAATGTGAAATACCTTCTGGGGAAGACAACAGACCTGGAAAACAGATCCAGGAGAGACAATCTGAGTGTCATTGGACTTCCAGAAAAGCATGATGAAAAAAAGAGCCTGGACACTATTTTCCAGGAAATTATCAAAGAGAACTGCCCAGAAGTCATAGGAACAGAGGAAAAAATAAACATTGAAAGGATTCATCGATCACCCACTGAAAGGGATCCTAAAATCAAAACACCAAGGAATATAGTGGCCAAATGCCAGAACCCTCAGACGAAGGAAAAAATATTGCAAGTGGCTAGAAAAACCCAATTCAAGTATCAAGGAGCCACAATAAGGATCACCCAGGATCTGGCAGCATCCACATTAAAAGATCGAAGGGCCTGGAATATGATATTCCGAAAGGCTAAGGAACTTGGTATGCAACCAAAAATAACTTACCCAGCGAGAATGAGCATCTTTTTCCAGGGAAGAAGATGGACATTCAACGAAGTAAGCGAATTTCATCTATTTCTGATGAAAAAGCCAGAACTTAACAAAAAGTTTGATCTACAAATATAGAACTCAAGAGAAATCTAAAAAGGTAAAGATTAATCTTGGGAACTATATTTCGACTATATAGATGTAAAAAGAATACATGTATACCTTGTTCTAGATATTGATGTGGAAAGGACATTGTACCAGAAAAAGGGTAAAGTGGGGGTAGTACATCTCATGAAGAGGCATAGGAAACCTCTTATATCTGAGAGAAAGAATGGAGGGGGATGAATATAGTGGGTATCTTACTGCCTTCAGAATTGGCTTTAAGTGAAAAATCTTAAGACATATTCAATCTATGGTGAAACTTCTCCCATCTCATTGAAAAGTGAGAAGGGAAAAGTGGAAAGGGAAGGAATAAGCTAAGCGGAAGGGAATACGGAAACTGGGAGGGAAAGGGGTAAGATAGGGGGAGGAACTCTAAGGCGGGGGGAGGGATACTAAAAAGGGAGAGCTGTGAGAAGCAAGTGGTGCTCACAAGCTTAATACTGGGAAGGGGGGAAAGGGGAAAGAAGGGAGAAAAGCATAAACAGGGGTTAACAAGATGGCAAGTAATACAGAATTGGTCATTCTAACCATAAATGTGAATGGGGTAAACTCCCCCATAAAGAGGAAGCGGTTAGCAGAATGGATTAAAAGCCAGAATCCTACAATATGTTGTTTACAGGAAACATACCTGAAGCGGGGAGATACATGCAGATTAAAGGTAAAAGGTTGGAGCAAAATCTACTATGCTTCAGGTGAAGTCAAAAAAGCAGGGGTAGCCATCCTGATCTCAGATCAAGCTAAAGCAAAAACTGATCTAATTAAAAGAGATAAGGAAGGGCACTATATCTTGCTAAAGGGTAGCATGGATAATGAAGCACTATCTATATTAAACATATATGCACCAAGTGGTGTAGCATCTAAATTCTTAAAAGAGAAATTAAGAGAGCTGCAAGAAGAAATAGACAGTAAAACTATAATAGTGGGAGATCTTAACCTTGCACTCTCAGAATTAGATAAATCAAACCACAAAATAAATAAGAAAGAAGTCAAAGAGGTAAATAGAATACTAGAAAAGTTAGATATGATAGATCTCTGGAGAAAATGTAATGGAGACAGAAAGGAATACACTTTCTTTTCAGCAGTTCATGGAACCTATACAAAAATTGACCATATATTAGGACATAAAAACCTCAAACTCAAATGCAGTAAGGCAGAAATAGTAAATGCATCCTTTTCAGACCACGATGCAATGAAAATTACATTCAACAAAAAACCAGGGGGAAGTAGACCAAAAAATAATTGGAAACTAAATAATCTCATACTAAAGAATGATTGGGTGAAACAGCAAATCATAGACATAATTAATAACTTCACCCAAGAAAACGATAATAATGAGACATCATACCAAAATGTATGGGATGCAGCCAAAGCGGTAATAAGGGGAAATTTCATATCTCTAGAGGCCTATTTGTATAAAATAGAGAAAGAGAAGGTCAATGAATTGGGTTTGCAACTAAAAATGCTAGAAAAGGAACAAATTAAAAACCCCCGGTCAAACACTAAACTTGAAATTCTAAAAATAAAAGGTGAGATCAATAAAATTGAAAGTAAAAAAACTATTGAATTGATTAATAAAACTAAGAGTTGGTTCTATGAAAAAACCAACAAAATAGACAAACCCTTAGTAAATCTGATTAAAAAAAGGAAAGAGGAAAATCAAATTGTTAGTCTTAAAAATGAAAAGGGAGAACTCACCACTAATGAAGAGGAAATTAGAGCAATAATTAGGAGTTACTTTGCCCAACTTTATGCCAATAAATTCGACAACTTAAATGAAATAGAAAAATACCTCCAAAAATATAGCTTGCCCAAACTAACAGAGGAAGAAGTAAATATCCTAAACAGTCCCATCTCAGAAAAAGAAATAGAACAAACTATCAATCAACTCCCTAAGAAAAAATCCCCAGGACCAGATGGATTTACATGTGAATTCTACCAAACATTTAAAGAACAATTAACTCCAATGCTAAATAAACTATTTGAAAAAATTGGGATTGAAGGAGTCCTACCAAACTCCTTTTATGACACAGACATGGTACTGATACCTAAACCAGTTAGGCTGAAAACAGAGAAAGAAAATTATAGCCCAATCTCCTTAATGAATATTGATGCTAAAATCTTAAATAAAATATTAGCAAAAAGATTATAGAAAATCGTCACCAGGATAATACACTATGACCAAGTAGGATTTATACCAGGAATGCAGGGCTGGTTCAATATTAGGAAAACTATTAGCATAATTAACTATATCAATAACCAAACAAACAAAAACCATATGATCATCTCAATAGATACAGAAAAAGCATTTGATAAAATCCAACATCCATTCCTAATAAAAACACTTGAGAACATAGGAATAAATGGACTTTTCCTTAAAATAGTCAGGAGCATATATTTAAAACCATCAGTAAGCATCATATGCAATGGGGAAAAACTGGAACCTTTCCCAGTAAGATCTGGAGTGAAGCAAGGTTGCCCACTATCACCATTATTATTTAATATCGTATTAGAAACACTAGCCTCGGCAATAAGAGTCGAGAAAGATATTAAAGGAATTAGAGTAGGCAATGAGGAAACCAAACTATCACTCTTTGCAGATGATATGATGGTATACCTAGAGAACCCCAGAGATTCTACTAAAAAGCTATTAGAAATAATTCATAATTTTAGCAAAGTAGCTGGCTACAAAATAAATCCCCATAAATCCTCAGTATTTTTATACATCACCAACAAAACCCAACAGCAAGAGATACAAAAAGAAATTCCATTCAGAATAACTGTTGATACCATAAAATATTTGGGAATCTATCTACCAAAGGAAAGTCAGGAATTATAAGAGCAAAATTATAAAAAAGTCTCCACACAAATAAATTCAGACTTAAATAATTGGAAAAATATTAAGTGCTCTTGGATCGGCCGAGCGAACATAATAAAGATGACAATACTCCCTAAATTGATCTATTTATTTAGTGCTATACCAATCAGACTTCCAAGAAAATATTTTAATGATCTAGAAAAAATAACAACAAAATTCATATGGAACAATAAAAAGTCGAGAATCTCAAGGGAATTAATGAAAAAAAAAAAAATCAAATGAAGGTGGCCTAGCTGTACCTGATCTAAAATTATATTATAAAGCAGCAGTCACCAAAATCATTTGGTATTGGCTAAGAAATAGATTAGTGGATCAGTGGAAAAGGTTAGGTTCATAAGACAGAATAGTCAACTACAGCAATCTAGTGTTTGACAAACCCAAAGCCCCTAACTTCTGGGAAAAGAATTCATTATTTGATAAAAACTGCTGGGATAATTGGAAATTAGTATGGCAGAAATTAGGCATGGACCCACACTTAACACCATATACCAAGATAAGATCAAAATGGGTCCATGACCTAGGCATAAAGAACGAGATTATAAATAAATTAGAGGAACATAGAATAGTTTATCTCTCAAAATTGTGGAGGAGAAAGAAATTTGTGACCAAAGATGAACTAGAGACCATTACTGATCACAAAATAGAAAATTTTGATTACATCAAATTAAAAAGCCTTTGTACAAACAAAACTAATGCAAACAAGATTAGAAGGGAAGCAACAAACTGGGAAAACATCTTCACAGTTAAAGGTTCTGATAAAGGCCTCATTTCTAAAATATATAGAGAACTGACTCAAATTTATAAGAAATCAAGCCATTCTCCAATTGATAAATGGTCAAAGGATATGAACAGACAATTTTCAGAGGATGAAATTGAAACTATTACCACTCATATGAAAGAGTGTTCCAAATCATTATTGATCAGAGAAATGCAAATTAAGACAACTCTGAGATACCACTACACACCTGTCAGATTGGCTAAGATGACAGGAAAAAATAATGATGAATGTTGGAGGGGATGCGGGAAAACTGGGACACTAATGGATTGTTGGTGGAGTTGTGAACGAATCCAACCATTCTGGAGAGCAATCTGGAATTATGCCCAAAAAATTATCAAATTGTGCATACCCTTTGATCCAGCAGTGTTTCTATTGGGCTTATATCCCAAAGAAATACTAAAGAAGGGAAAGGGACCTGTATGTGCCAAAATGTTTGTAGCAGCCCTGTTTGTAGTGGCTAGAAACTGGAAAATGAATGGATGCCCATCAATTGGAGAATGGCTGGGTAAATTGTGGTATATGAATGTTATGGAATATTATTGTTCTGTAAGAAATGACCAGCAGGATGAATACAGAGAGGACTGGCGAGACTTACATGAACTGATGCTAAGTGAAATGAGCAGAACCAGGAGATTATTATACATTTCGACAACGATATTGTATGAGGACATATTTTGATGGAAGTGGATTTCTTTGACAAAGAGACCTAACTGAGTTTCAATTGATAAATGACGGACAAAAGCAGCTACACCCAAAGAAAGAACACTGGGAAACGAATGTGAACTATCTGCATTTTTGTTTTTCTTCCCCGGTTATTTATACCTTCTGAATCCAATTCTCCCTATTCAACAAGAGAACTGTTCAGTTCTGCAAACATATATTGTATCTAGGATATACTGCAACATATCCAACATATAAAGGACTGCTTGCCCTCTAGGGGAGGGGATGGAGGGAGGGAGGGGAAAAAAATTGGAACAGAAATGAGTGCAAAGGATAATGTTGTAAAAAAAAAATTACCCTGGCATGGATTCTGTCAATATAAAGTAATTATTAAATAAAAATTTAAAATAAATAAAGAATCAATAAGCACCCAAGTTAAATAACAGAGGATAAAATGTTTTTGGTTTTTTTTTTTTTTTTTTTACTTTTCCCAGCTTTATTGGAACACTAAGTAAAGATACAGTAGAAAGTAGACAGTGAAAAGACAATCATCTAGTCCACCAAAACTGAGAATTAATGAGGTAAGAATGGGGGAGAGCCAAGTGAGTAAGAAATAAAGAGGAGAGGACAGAGAATCAAGCACATGATATTCTTAGTAGTTAAGCGTAAAGTCCAGAGTGAGCAGAGAGACAAGAGAAATAATGAACTGAAATATAAAAAGAGGTTAAGAGACCACATCCCCATAAGAAAAGTTGCTAAAGTAGGATGAAAAAATAAGAGATATGAAAGAACCAGATATTTTGATCAGAAAAGGGGATTATAGAGTTCAGATCAGGTTTCATTCTTAAGTCAATTCTTAGAAAATGTATATTCTTAAGATAGAATCTAAGGAAACAGGGTCAAGAAAGTCAAGAAAGTTTAAGCTACATGACAAAATTGGGAGTAGAAAACAATATTTTCACCTTCCTTTTCTATTCCATGCCTCTTCTTGCAAAACCTTTCAAAACAAATAAATATTTCCTAGCACCATTCAGTAAAGACATGCTGTTTTCTGAATTAGTTTTGTTCCTCAGAAACTTGATATTTCGATTTGGATGAAGAGAAATTAATATCAAATCTATCTGGAATATTCTAAATGGAGACCATCAGTATTAGCAACAGGAGCTGAAAACTCCAAATCAAGTCAAAATAAAAATTAACACTGTGCTAACTCCCAGGGACATGAATAAAGGCAGTAATGTAGTCTATGCCTTCAAGAAGCTTCACATTCTCTCTCAAAGGAAAGGCACTAGAACTGAAAGGGTCAAGGAAAGGCCAGCATGTTGTCTCTGTACTCCCAAACAAAAAAATAAATCTTTCTTCCCTCCAACTTAAATTTTGGCCTCAGTGTAAAAATACATTTGAAGAGCACCTAGTTATAGAATGACATTGTTCAGCTTAATGCTCTGTGAAACAGTCTAAACTAATTGTTTCAAAGGCCTGTGGCAGCAAATTTCAGTGATCATATCATATGACACCTTTTCTTTGTATAAACACTAGGTAGCATCTCTGTTTTTACTGCTTTGTTCTCAACTAAAATCATGCCAACAGGGGATCTGATTGACATCTGGCACCATTTTGGATGAGAAAATCTGAAAAATATAATTTCAATGTCATTCAGCACATACAGCCTCATATCTACATGTCAGTAAAGTAGAAAGATCAATGGACTTGAAAACAGAAATGCTGGGTTTGAATCCTAAATCCTAAATATTACTTACAAACTATATAATCCTAAACAAGCCTTTTCTGGATCAATAGCCTTATCTATAAAATTATATATTATACTGAATTACAATTAATTATAAAATTATACTAAAAGATCCCCTTTTCCTCTAAATCCTGTAATCTCATTATATACAAGGAGAAAAACAGACCACATAGCTATAAATTGAATTGTTAGGACAATTTATGTGCATATATAACATATCAAGAGAATAAAGACTATGAAAGAGATTATAGACAGAGAGTGAAGTGTTAGAGAATGAGATGCTCCAGGGGATATGGAACTAGATCTGGAGTTAGGAAAACTTGAATACAAATCCAGCTTCTGGCACTTACTGATTGTGGGACCCTGGGAAAAACACATAATTGTTGCCTGCCTCAGTTTTCCCATTTGTAAAATGGGGACAATAACATCACCTACCTCTTAAATTTGTGAGGATATTATTTAAAAAGTACTTTACAAGCCTTAAAGTACTATTGTAAATATTATATTATATGATAATATAATGTTAATATAATTTAATAATTGCTAATATTATAATCAATATAATAGCAATGCAAATATTATAAATAGATGTTAGAAAGAGACAGATATTTTCTTCATCTGGATCCTCTTGGCTCATTTTCAGCCTATATAGTTCAGACCCACCTATCAGGAAACAATTATTAGAAATCACAGGGCAGCATAACACCATCAACTTTTTCACAGAGGACAATAAGGAGAAATAATCAAGTATTCATTAAGTCTATTGTGTGCTAGCACTATGCAAAATGTTTTATGAATAGTTTCTTATTTGTTCCTCACAATAATAGTGACTGAATTTCACACCTCTTGAGCTATGCAGGCTTACACTGAGATGGAGGAGTATGCAGATGGAATCACAGTCCCATAAAATTTAGTACTTCATTTTGTCACTGTGCTCCTTATCTGTAACACAGAGTAAAAGCAGTAACATGTATGATATACCTTTTTTTCCTCTCAATAGCATTTTATTTTTCCAAACACATGTAATGGTAGTTTTCAATATTCATTTTTTAAAGACTTTGCATTCCAAATTTTTCTCCCTTCCTCCCTTACCTCACCTCTTCCCAAAAGAGCAAGCAAGTCTGATTTAGGTTAAATATGTGCAATCCTTTTAAACATATTCTATATTTGTCAATTTGTGTAAAAAAAAAAAAACAGACCAAAAGAGTCTTATCCAAAATCATGAGAAAGAAAAAAACAAACAAAAATAACTAAAAATAATGTGCTTTAATCCACATTCAGTCTCCATAATTCTCGCTCTGGATGCAGATGACATTTTCCATTCCAAACCTATTGGAATTGTTTTGAATCATCACATGGTTGACAAGAGCCAAGTCCATCACAGTTGATTAATATATAATTTTGTCGGGGCAGCTAGGTGGCACAGTGGCTAGAACACCAGCCCTGAAGTCAGGAGGATATGAGTTTAAATGTGTTCTTAGACACTTAACACTTCCTAGCTGTGTGACCCTGGGCAAGTCACTTAACCCCAATTGCCTCAGGATTCGCTGTGAATACAAATAACCCAGTAAGACACCAAATAATATCGAGACATAAAACAAGGAAACATGGGTGGATTTTGCAGATCAAAATGCATGATGGATTTTGATCTGCATCAGTAGGAAGGTTATCTACATGATGAAGTTATGAATCCATGAAGGAAGAAGAACTTGGTTTTTGGATAATCCAGATCATTCAATGTTGCTCCTCCAGTTTCCTCCAGTTCCCAGGCTTTGAGCTATTTCCTTGTTTCATTTAGTACCTCCCTTTGGGCAGGTAAGGTGAAGGGTTATAGGGATTGAAAGTGTTAATGGTTTCCTAAAGGTTTAGAGGTGATCAGCTGATTTTGCATAACCATTCATTTCCACCTCCCACCAGGGATAATCAAGCCTTGGCTTTCTCCTTTGTAGGAGAAACAAACCTTTCTTCAAATGACAGGGTGACTTTTTGCAGCGTTGTTATTGACCCACTGGATAATTAACCACAACTGGAGATATGCCTCTGCCAAAGGCACCTACTAATGAACATCAGGCCAAGGTAAATTATTAGCTGCAGCAGGGCTGACCACAAGAGGGTCTATTGTTTAATTAAATGGGCTTTGCCTGTCAGAGGAGACAGCTCTGACCTGCTCAAGACTAAAATATCGACAAGAGTACATTTAAGGGAGAAGGTGGCTATAGAGCTTTTTGCTTTTATATTTTTGAATGCTGCAAAAACTTCTAGAAGGAGCAGAATTAAGACTTGTGGGAAACATGGGGCAAATCACATTTAACAATTAAAAAGTCTACAAAGGCAAACTTTTAAAACCAACAATTAGAATTTAACTTCTTGTCATTCTTTTAGTCTTTTAGTACCAAAAATTGGGATATCTAACATGTTGGAATATTACTGTGCCATAAGAAAAAAAAAAATGATGATAATGACCACAGAGTAAGGAAAGAGGAGGAGAAAGGTGATTGAAATGAGGAAAAGGAAGGGGGAACTTTATAGCAACCTGTTAATTTCAGTCTCCATAGTGACTACTATTCTTTTTCTTCTCCTCCCCACACTCTGAGCATTCTTATATCACTAAAAAGATGCTGACCTTTAGACACAGATTCTTTTCAACTCTTCTCTCTTCCATTCCTCAAAATGCTCCAGCATCAATACCTTCTACCCCTTTTTTCCTTCTTCCCTGAAGTCATAAAAAAGGAATTTATATTTCTCACTAAGACTAATCTCTATACCCATTTCAATATTTACTCTGGTGTGACTGGCCAAATATTAATGCTAACTTAAGACTAGCCCCGTTCAATGCTTAATTCCCACTGAAACCTTCCTTAAACTGATTAGTCTAAGATATGTGATTTTGTGTTGACTTATATGTTCTGCAAATAAAAAATTTAAAAAAAAACCTATTCCAACAATGACATCTTTGGGATTTCTTCAGCAGGGGTACTTAATCACAAACAATTCTAATACCCTCTAGAAAAGGTATCTCTTTCTAGAGAATTCCCTCTAGAGGTATTCTCATTTTCCCAGAATCATTTCTTTTGGCTTAACTTTCTTATCTTCTCCAAAGCATTTCTTAAAGATTCTGGCTTCCTTTCCAAAAATCTTTGTGAAATTGAGCATCTGTATAAATGTCATATCTACCTAACAGCTCTTTAAAGACTAATACTTGCATTTCTTATGTATTTTTCATTCTTGGTGACTAGCATACTAACTTTAAATAGTCAATTTTTTTTAGTCGTGTCCTAGTCCTTGTGACCCCATTTGATTTTCTTTTTGGGGGGCAAAGCCACTGACTGGCCATTTCCTTCTCCACTCATTTCACAGATGAGGAAACTGAGGCAAACTGAATTAAGTGACTTGTCCAGGGTCACACAGCTAATAAATTTTAATTTGATTTGAATATTATCTGATTTCTTCAAGAGGATCTACATGCAATTTTTTTGATTCAGAAGATCAGGCTTCCTGATTCGCAGCCCAGTGTTCTATCCATTGTGCCACCCAGCTGCCTATCCTTGTGTACACTAGGTGCTTAAGAGATGTTTCTTAAATTGGCTTAAATTTGTTGACTTGACTTACACTAATATCTTTTTGCAGATGACTCCAAAACATTTTTCTCTAGCTCTGACATCTCTTCTAAGTTCCAGACCTATATTTCTGGCTATCAAGAAGACAGTGGAGTTGAAGGATACTCTACTGGAAGTTCAAATACAACATGTCCCAAACCAAACTGTCTACCATGCTTAAATTCTTTGGGTTGACTCTCACTCCTCTGTCTCCTTCTGCTCTCATATTATAACATCAATATTATAAAATGAACAGTTTTGAGAATTTTTATAAAATGATGAAGAGTGAAATGAACACACCTAATAAGCTATGTAGGGCAACTACATAGTGCGGTGAATAGAATGACATACCTTATTCTAAAAATGGTCTACCAGCTATTAGATTGCCAAAGAAGGATACAATTATCAATCAAGAAATATGTACTAACTATCTATTTTATGCTAGGTACTGCCCTCAAAGAGCTTACAATTTAATGAGGAAAACAACATGCAAACAACCATATAGAAACTACATGAAACACAGAAAAGTTAAGAACCTCTGCACAAGATTATCTGTCCTACATAAATTTGTCCAAAAAAAAATTAAGCATCTGTTCTGTTTAGTATTACTTTTTTTTTAAAATTGCTCTCTTTTGAGCCTCACAACAAGCCTGTAACAGCATTTGAATTAAGATTAATTCCCAGATCCCAGATTCCAAGCCTTACACACTGTCCACTCCATAGTCCAAACCAATTGGCCATTTTGTTGTTTCTTACAAGACTGAATTGTACAGTTATGATCCTCACTTTTCAATATTGTAATTAGTAAACAAGGACTCTGAGTCATTTTTCCCTTTCTTATTCTTAATACCTAGTAAAATGCTTTTGCCTGTCGTCAATGTTTTTAAAAATTCATCTATGAACTGAATGGCTAAATTACTCTACTGAATATCACTCCTTTTCCTTTTAATTAACTGCCTTTCTCTCTACCCAAAAAGGAAGTGGATCCTTAGAAAAGTATTATTGATAAGATTTCCATCTTAATGAATGAAAAAGTATATATAGTTCAGTACTGTGCTAATTGATAGGGATATAAATATTAAAATTGATCAGGCCCTGCCCTCAAGAAGCATATTTTCTAATGGGAAGAACAACATATACAGGTAATTGAATTTTATTTTAGAAAGTCACAGAGATGATGAGTGGAGGCAAAAGAGAAAATCTGTCATATTCTTTCAAAAAGCAAAGACAGTACTAATTGATGATGATTTAAGACTTAGGGGCTAGGGGAGACAACTCAATGAACTAATAGGCAAGATGGATGACTTGAATATAAAGTGAAGCATAAGGAAAATATGTAAGTATTCATCATCAAGGATTGGGGGGAAGGGGTGGAGAGATCCCAGATACAAATATATAGGGTAGCAGATAAGAAGTTGGCCAAAGTATGTGTAACAAGTATGTGTCTAGATGTGGTAGTCAGGAAGAGGAATTTCTTTGCCAAAAGAAAAAATATATACATTTAAAGGTCTGGAATGTAAAGTTATGACCTTTCTGGAAATCACTGAGTAAACTTCAATGCTATGATCAAAAAATTGCTTTCACTTCCATTGAGGATATTAAATTGCATAAGTCCATGAGCTCCAGTATCTCATGTTTAAATCATTGCCTTCTTGGAAGCGTTGCCTATATTCTGGTGCCTGAATAGTTTTCTTTTCAGAGAAAATAAACAAAACAAAACAAAAACACAAGTTTGGTGCAACGGACTTATTATCTTAGGGGGCTACTGTTTCATAACTCTCTCTGGGAATGTCCTGAAAAAAGACTTCTATGTAGTCCTGGTTGTTTCCTGTTTAGGGGGTGGGGGAGCACCACCTGTGAAAGGTTAATAATAGCTTATGTTTATATAAAACATTAAAATTTACAAAGTGTTTTCCTCATACAAGATTATAGGCTAGACATTGCACATACTGCTATGCCCATATTGCAGATGAAAATTTTAAGACTCAGTGACTCTCAAAGGCCAGATAACTATTAAGTTTCAGACTCAGGATTTAAAGCCCAGGTCTCCTTAATTTTACTCCATCATTCCTCAGGTTTTGGGACCCATTAAAATTCATAGGAAACATATCTTCTATAGGGAATGAAACAGAGGTGGATTGAGCTACCTTTTCCTTTTTGATATCCTCTCCTTAAAGATTTTCACCTTGGGTCATCCTTTCCCACTTCTTAATGGAAACTTGATCCTCTTGGTTCCATTTCTAATTCTGCCACAAAATCTCTCTTAGTGACTTTCTGTCTGTGTTTTGCCACCTGCAAGACGGAAGGAGGAAACGTTCTTTTACCACCCCAACCCCCTGCCCCCAAATCAACCACCCAGGGATTCTGGGAAGTTTAATTACCACCTAGAAAGTACCATACTTTCATAGCATCTTTAGGACTGATTATCATAATTACTTACTGATTGATTCTGGGACTTGTAACAGGGCAAACTCATTTCCATATTAATATTAAGTAATGATTACTGCAGCTCAGGACTCTAGCTCAGGATTCAAAATCATGACCTGAATTAGAAACAAGGCAATATTTAACCCAACAGGCTAAATTTGCTCTCTGTATCTCAAATGATTTTCCCCACTCATTAACCAATAGCTAATAAAATTTCAAACTGAAGCATGGTATCCTTAACAAGAAGGAAATCTGGTGGTTACCTGAGGGGTCATAAAAAAGCCTTGTGTTAGTTCACTTCCCCACCCCACCTGAACATGCAAGTATAGTCTAACCAGTCTAAATTCCACTTAATGTGGAACAATAATTAGCCAGCTGAGTAAATAGTTTCCATTAAGACCACCCAAATCTGTACCAAACACCACTGATAATTACTAGGTGCTTAAGTAAACACTCTTCTAGGGAAGGAGGCCCAGTCAGACCAGAACACTGAGCATCACATCTGGCTCAAGGTAAGCAGAATGTCAATCTCTCCAGCCAGGTGTATCTCAACCCACTTGGTCACAATGGTTTGCCTGCTAACAAGTAAAGTAAGTGCTTTTCTTTCATTTTTTGTCACATCGACTGTGATCTCCATGCCAGGACCCCTGAAACAAATACTACTTAGATATTTAAAAAGAAAAATCCATAGGATAAACTAAAATAAAAAGAGGAGATTAAACAACTCTATTCCTATTGTTCCAATGAGTTATTTTGGAATATTTGGTGAATAACACTTCCTCTATCTCTTAAGGACTCCTTTGAAAGCTAGGAACAGTCACAAAAAATATCAATTTCATGGGAATTAAACCTGATTGTGAAATGTACTCATTGTTCGCTGGCTGTAATAGGCCCCAAACTTAGCTCATAATCCCCAAGTGGTTAACCACAGGGAAAGTCTTCTTGCCTAGCAAGCTGGTCCTCTCTTCAACCTTTTACAGTTGGCACTCTGGGAATTTAGGATCTGTAGTCTTTAGTGGAAAACTTTTCTCAAGGATGACATAATTTCTCTGACATTCTAGGGGTCCTGTGACTCTATTCAATTTCTTCTTATAGGCACCATAACCAGTTCACTCCCTACATCAAAACCCAACTCAGCTTTATTTTATTGAAATTACATGCTGGCCGGTGCTCCAATCCTTGTTAGGCATTAAAATACACTTTGTTTTTTTTGAGACATTCATTATATCTACTTATTCACATGCACATTTCAAGGGCAAAAAAAGTCAGTATTAAAATTAAGCAGATCATTATTTTCCTATTTTCTGTAGATATGAGTCTCTTGAATTGCACACCTTTGTATCATTTGACAGTGGTTTGTGAAAAATCACTCAGGCTGATGAAGAAAATTGATTTTCCATTTAAACACATGAGGAACAAAAGCACAATCAAGAAAAACCTGGCTCTTTTAGTAAATGGGGTGCTAGAGTACAAGCATTCAATCAATCCTCAATGTGGTAGAATCCATTGAAGGGTAAGGAAATCAGTTTAGTAAAATGACACTAACCTAAAGGATACTGATAGCATAGAAATGATTTTAGAATTCAAATTAACCTTCATAAAATGGAAAAGTAGAAAGAAGATAAAAATTGAGTTCAACAAAGTCCAGTGAAAGAAGGTATCCATGGAAATGAAAAATAAACTACAAGATCAGAAGATATGTAAAGCCCTAGAGGGGGGATTGAGGGAGGAAAAGGGAAAATTCCAAGGACCATAATGGAACACAAGCTATTAAGAGCTATGAAAGAAAAGGGGATGGTACCCAATGCATAAATAGAAATATGAATAAGAAAAATTGTCAAAGGAATAGCTTTATCCTCATTCCTGACTATATGAGTTTAGTGATATGCTATATCTCTATTGACTGAGAACCTACCTCCCTATAGAGAGGCATTTCATCAGAAATTTGGATATGAATATGATTATTTTGGTGAGAAGGGAAGTCACAATAATCCATGAAGGCCTTACTCAAAACAGTGAAATCACAAATTTTTCAGTGTCCAATACTGAAACTGAAAAGCAACCTATTTCCAATGAAGATGGAATCAAAGGCAATAGGCCTTTAACCTGATGCATGAAGGAGTCCATTTGGGCTTAAGAACCCATTGGTGGACAGTAATAATCTTAAGGCATTATAATAGACTATGAAAATAAATCAGGTGCAAGTCCCTACCATTCTCTAATAAGCCTTTCTTCTTTTATGCTACCATAATTTTCTCCCACAAAATGTCCCCCTGTTTTCTGAGTCTTCCCCCTGCCTATGACAGAACCACACAAACAGGGGACATAGCTAACCACTTTAGTGTCAGGGACTTTTGAAATATAATATGTGCATAGTTTCACAACACAGAATTAGTTTAATTCAGACTTAAAGCATCCAATTCTACAGATTTTAAAACACCAAATGAATCTTACCAACACAGTCTGCACCAGACCCTGATCTCTAGCCTTTCTGGCTAGTTAATTCTATTTTTACCTTCCAGTCTCAGGCTTTGCTATCTTTTCATCTCTATTCTGATTCCTGAAGAAATGAGATTCCCTTATCATCAAGTAATTTCTTTTTTTATTTTCCTTTCTCCACTTGGGGGAAAAACATTCCTAAAAATCTTACTGAATACAACAGTAATGTTTTGAGGTTAGGGTGACCTCAATTTTCCTTTTTAAAAGTGTGGCATATATATATAAATACAGAGAGAGAGAGAGAGAGAGAGAGAGAGAGAGAGAGAGAGAGAGAGAGAGAGAATGTTTTCTGCTTATATTACATTCTTGCATGGATACTGAAAGAATGAGGAGGTAGCATGGCAATGTATGCACCCAAAACATTTTTCACACACCATACTCTTTTTTTCCCCCCACAGGTAGAGAGCCACCCTCCCTAAAGCACTCTGCAGACAATTGTCTGCCTGCCATTTAACAATGGGTACTGGTCTTATAGAGCACTCCAGCATGATGCAGCTCATTAAAGCCAAATAAAAGTAGAAAGGGCTTCCTTCAGAGGTGATGATTACCATTCCCTAGAGGTCTGCAAGCAGAGTTTGGATAACCAATTTGGCAAAATGTGATTCATCGAATCAAGAATGGATTGTTCCTTTTAACTCTTGAATTCTATAAAGTTGTGTGGAGTTTCCTTTGCTCTAGCACCCATACTCTTTAGGGAAGTATCCTGTATATTATCTCATCATGGTCTTTGCCCATATTACTATACCTTCCATCATCCAATTCCATTTCCTAACTCCAACCTATTGAAGAGTTGTCACCCTTTTTATTTTTTATTATTGTTCATTTCTAACTCTTTTTTTTCAAAATCTATTAAGAGAACTACTTCCTGTTCATCACTGACCATAATTGGTAAAACTGAAGCTTCCCTAATTCTACCTCACTTAAGGATGAATCATAGGACTGGGGCAGATCCCAAAAATCATCTAGTCTAACCCCGCCCCCCGTTGTTGTTCAATTATTTTTCAGTCATGTTTGGGTTTTCTTGGCAGAGATACTAGAGTGGTTTGCCATTTCCTCCAGGTTATTTTACTGAGGAAGAAACTGATACAGTGTCACTTGCCCAGGGTCACATAGCTAGGAAGTATATGATCCTGGATTTGAACTCATGAAGATGAGTCTTCCTGACTCCAAGTCTGGTGCTCTATACCCTATGAAGCCACCTAGTTGTCCTAACCATCTCAGTTTAGAGATGATGAAGTTGTAATATATAGAGGTAAAGTCACGTTCCCAATAGCACAAAAGTAACTTGTGTTAGATCTGGAATAGGAACCTGGCGCTTCTGATTCCCAGGCACTATACAGAGTTGCATTTTAAAGGTTACTCTATTTATTTCCATCATACTTTTAAAATATTTTATATTATATGAATATGTTTACTACAAAATACACTAATATGTTTGTATGTGTATAGCCTATTTCAGATGGCTTGCAAGTTCAGGGATGAGGGAGAAAAGGGAGAGACAGAGGGGAAAAAATGGAAATCAAAATCTTATATAAGTAAATGTTGAAAAATATCTTTATATATTATCAAGAAAAAAATAAAATACTATTAAGTAGAGGGGGAAAGAAACCCAAACATTTACCACAACATATTTTGGCCCCTTTAAGAGGTGGATTATTAAGGAATAAGATATTCTTTCACAATTAACAAGTGGCTTTCATGATCTTTTAGAAGACTTGAAAAAGATTTTTCTAGTCAATTTGGTTTAATGATTACAATTTCACAGACCTGAAGGGAACTTAGAGGTTCTACCTTCTAACCTGTACACCTGAATGGGAATCATACTTTCAAATTGCCCCAAAGAAGGCATTCGGTCTCTGCTTGAAAACTTCCAGAGAGGAAGCCTATCACCCTGAACCAGCCCATTTCACTTTAGAAGAGCTTTAAAAGCTTTCTGAGTTTTAAAACAGCTCAAACTGTTAGAATATAAAAAAAGGTTTGGGTTTTTTTCCTGCTATAACATAAAGCAATTCTTTTTCCTTCTATCTTTTTGATTTGCCTTTTATCTTATATTTTAACATAAAACAATTCTTGATGAACACACTGATTTGTGACAACCAGCACTTATCTTTTTAAATATTCACTAATCACCCCTTTAAAATTCATTCTAGAATGTTTCAGGACTACAAATCAAATCCATTAGCTCATAGTCTGACTACTCTATCATCTTTTCTTTCTTTTTTTCTTTTCCTTCCTTCCTTTCTTCTTTCTTTCCTTCCTTCTTTCTTTCCTTCCTTCCTTCCTTCCTTCCTTCCTTCCTTCCTTCCTTCCTTCCTTCCTTCCTTCCTTCCTTCCTTCCTTCTTTCCTTCCTTCCTTTCAGAAAACTAGAACCATGCTGCATTCTTTCAGAACATTCTGGCTCTCCAAAATTTCTCCAACACCACGAATGACATTGAGAACCTTGGAGATCTGGTGATGACGTAAATTACTGAGGGCTTCTCAGTCATGTACTACCATTTCTTCAGTTATCTTGATATGAAGAGGGCAGTATCTTTCATCAGAAGTCTCCTAATTGGGTTTTTAAGACTATGGACTCAGAGTACTGAGAACTAGTGGTAGTCAGTTATCTTCCAGGTGGTCCAACCTTTTAGTGTGAAATGGCTGTGGTGAGTGAGCCCAAAGTGAGTTGCTAACACTGGAGTCTGTCAACCTCTTTTGCTCCATTATTTCCAAACTCAAGAACATGGATCATGGTAGAGAAAGCAAGGCAAATTAGAGTTGAATATGCATTGACTTCATTCAGTCATGTGCATTTCACTATAGCTGTTGAGCATTTGAAAACTAACATGTTCTAACAAATACTGTTCCTTTGACAAAATTTCAATCCTAACACCTGTGTTCAGTTACCTATTCAAAATGCACTCATTCCTTTCCGTCAGTGTGTTCCTTCACAGATCTTTAAAATTGGAAACTTTAATGATTTACTATTGCACTATAATAACAAGGTAGCCAGGTGTGGTATTGCCCACACCTATAATCCCTGCTACTGGGGAGGCTGATACTATTGGCTCATTTAGGCTCCAGGGCTGTGAGCTGCAAAAGGCCTAATTCTTTTTGTGAGTCTGTACAAATCATAGTACCAATTTGGTGAGCTCCAGAGGCAAGGGCATCACCAGGCTGCCTAAGAAGGGATGAACTGGCTCAGACTGGAAAGAATGAGTCAAAGATTCTGCACCAAACAGAAATGGGATGAGTCCCAGGAGTGCCTGCAACATTCCCAGTCCATGTAAGATAGGGAGACCAGACTCAAAAACCAAAGTAACTAGCTAATGTTTTACTAATAGATAGCTAAAAATCCAGGCCATTTGAGTGCAATAGAAATACTTAGAAACTTACTAATAGAAACTAAAAGTTCTACCACCATTCAAATCACTGAAGATGAAAATGACTAAGGTTCCCAGCTAAGTGACCCTCAGTCTCATTACCATTGAGAATGAGACCATTTCACAGAGATAAGAAATGAAACTTACATATGACAAAGATGCATAATAACTACAAACAGAGCTAGAACTAATAATAAATTTAAGTTATGACTAAAAGGTGCTAAGAGTATAAGATCCCATTGTGTTTGTTGACTTTGTAGATGAAAACTTAATCTTAAACACTTTTCTCTAAGAAGTTGCCTGATGTACATACATTAAGATCTTATACAACTCTTAACATAGAGATAATGTCAGTTAGTTATCCTCTGGTAACAATATGAGATGAGGTATAAAACTGATATATACTTTCCAGAGTTGCTTACCACTGTCATAAAGGCTGTCCTGTGGCAAGATTCAAATGGAAGAGAGACTCCCTATACATATATATACATGTATACAATATTACAGGATCTCTATAGAAATCTACAACAACTCAAAAAGGCTACGTCTAGCAATCCCACTTAAAAGAAACACAATACTATAAAATGAGAACAAAAAATGTCACCTCATACTAGTCATTTTATTTCCCCAAATCCAACATTTTAATTGTCTTTTGGGGGGAATTACTTTTATCTAATTATTTTTCATCTCCAATACAATTTATTAAATATCTAAAATGCACAAAGGGGCAATTAGGTGTTGCAGGGGAGAAAGTGCTGGGTCTGAAGACTCATTTTCCTGACTTCAAATCTGACCTCAGACTAACCAACTGTGTGATTCTGGACAAATCAATTAATCCTGTCTGCCTCAGTTTCCTCATATGTGAAAGGAGCTGCAGATGGAAATGGTAAACCATTCCAGTATCTCTGTCAAGAAAACCCTAAATGGGGTCACTGAGAGTAAGACACAATTGAAATGACTCAACAAAAAGAATATATAAGGCCCTTGAGATGAAAACTGATAGCTTGTAACTTCTTGTGGAAATCTGCAAGAAAACACAAAGTCTGAGAATTCTTTCTGTTAACAATCCTATAGCACTTTGGTTTGTTGTTGCTTAATCCCTTCATTATTCAAGAGAATATTACTAAACCTCCAATGTTCAAATTAAGTGGTATAACATGCTATTATATATAATATTCAAAATTGTCAGTTTGCTTAAGGAAATCACTTAGACTCATCACAAAAGAAGACAAATATTTAGAAGGGATGTCATTTGTGTACAGTCAGTTATAGGTCAGTGTTAGTTTTCCCACCCTTAGATGAGAGCAATAGCTATAACAAGGAGTAGCAAGGGTATTGTTTGCATCCCTGAGATTTTATACTTGGCTCTTATGCTGCTCCAGGTAATTATCTATTCTGGATAGCACTAGTCAAGCCAAGAAGAAAAACACTAAGTGGTTAACTAAGTGGAGATATTTAAAATGTCAGAAATTCTAAGTTGGGAAATTTGATTGTGTTAATCAACATTCTCTTATGCTGCCCCACCCACCATCACAACTCCATAATAACTGGGTTTAAAACACTATGTATTAAGCATAGACTACTTGTAGTTAGGAACATTTTCTAGGTTCTTTATTCTCCCAAAAGAATTGTGTTGAGAGTAAATAGCCACACTGCTATCATGGATGATTCTATAATCTCATCCCCTTGACCCAATCCCTATAAAGAGTGGATCTTGGGGATTTCCAGGCAAAATGGCTGCCTACCCATTTCACCACCTAATTACTACCCATCACAATCCTGACATTTGCATCAGTTTAAATAATGATCAAGAAATTCAATGCTATGATAAATATGGAAATATGTTTAGAAGAATTACACACTTTTAACCTATATTGGATTACTTTCTGTCTAGGGGAGGGGGGGGAAGAAGTGGATATGAAGGGAAGGGAAAAATTTAGAAGACAAGATTTTACAAGGGTGAATGTTAAAAATTATCTTTGCATGTATTTTGAAAAATAAAAAAGCTATTATTAAAAAAAGCAATTCAATGCTAAATAACAGTAAGCTATACAAAAAAATCAGTCAAAAGTCCACAGTCAAAAGGAAAAGAGGCTGAGAACAATAAAACAGGTCCAGATTAGGCAAAATAAGCCCAATGAGACTATCAAAGGTTCAGAAATATGTTGCCTGCAAGGCTTTGTGTCCAAAGATAACAAAATATCCCTCTCACTTTTGAAAAAGTCACAAAGAAATCAAAAAAAAATCGGGATAGAAACACTGAAGCCCTACTGACCACTATCTCAGCCTGAGATACCTTTCTAGGGCCTCCGAAGTCCAAACCACTGTGCCTTGAAATTCCATGAAGACCCTGACGACTTAGTGTTCAGAAGTTCAAAGATCCAGGATAAACGTAGGGTGTGGAAGCCATGGAATGTAGAAGGATGAAGGCACCTATAGTGAGACCAAGCAGGGCTGATCTCACCCAAAAGTACAGGGTAGAACCTAACTCTGGAATAAAAATCCCAATTCAGAAATTAAAGTTGTATTTAGTTATGTGACTCAAAATGGGGTCAGAATCCAGTTTAAGAAGCTTTGCTCTATCCTACTAAAGGTCTATTATTTTTTCTCCTCTGGAAAATTTAACTTAACATTTCAGGGTATAAGCTATTCTTGGTTGTAAACATATCTCTTCCCTGTATTGAATCCTAACTAGAAGCTGCTAGCTCTTATGTGATCTTGACTGTAGTTTGTTAATAGAATAGATCTCATCTGTAATATTTCTGGGGACTGAGTCTTATGAGGTTTTTTCAGGAGATGACTGACAGATTTTTTTAATCCTTATTTTGCTCCTTGGTTCTATATATGGGGATAGTCTTCATTTGTGATTTCTTGAATATTGTCCATGTATTTTTGTTTTGTTTTGTTTTAATTTTGGTTTCAGGGATCTTTATGTTTCTTAAATGATTACTCTTTAACCTGTTTTCCAGTTTAGTTTTCTTTGATATCTAATATCTTAAGTGTTGGATTTGGGTTTTTTTTGTATTTGACTTTGTTGTAATATTTTTGGTGTTTTATGCAGTCATTAATTTCTCTCTGTGGATCATTAGGGTTTTCAGGAAGTCCATTATTTAGGTAAGGTTTTTTCTTTTTTTTTTCTAGAATACTTTTTCTCCTTACAGTTCTTTTCTCCAGAGATTTTCTTTCATTTTTTAATCTCTCATCTTATTTTTCCTGTTTATGTAGCATTTGTGAAAAATTAGTTATTTTTATTTTTTCCCTTAAGTCACTGTTTCATTACTCCTTTCTTTTTTACAGATCTCTAGAACTATGATAATTTTTTTTATACTGGATGGTGGTTTCTTTGATGTGCTTGCATTTCCAATTTTAATTCCTGAATTGGGGCTTTGTGCCAGAGTTAGGTTTTGCCCTCTACTACACTTCTGGGTAAGGTCAGCCCTGGTTGGTCTCACTACAGATGTCTTCAGCCTTCTACATTCCATGGTTGTCATATCCTGTGGTTATTCTGGATCTTTGAGCTTATGAGCACTAGATCTTCAGGGTCTCCCTAGAATTTCAAAGCACTTTGGACTTTGACTTTGGAGCCCCTAGAATGGCATCTCAGGCTGAGATAGTGGTTTGTAAGGCTTGCAATATTCCTATCCTGTATCTTTTTGCATAGTCAAGTAAAGCAAATCCTATATTAGCTTTGTCCAAAAATATATGTCTCAGTCTATGTATTTTAGGTCATTACCTATCAAGAGGTGAATAGCATAGGCCTTGTATCCCTTACACCATTACTCATAGGAAATGTGGCTTTTCATTGTATTGATCAGAGTTCTTTAGTTTTTCAAAGCCATTTTGTTTTTAACTGAATGTGGAAATTGTGGAAAATTTGATAATAGTAAATTGTTTCTAAATTCTGAAAAAAAGTTTCTGAATGCAACAACAAAAAATTAATTCAAAATCAAGCATGCAATGAATCCAAATGTTTCTAGGAGTGTCTGCCTATTTTGTATCATACAACTTCACTGCAACCTTGATTCTAAATACACAATATGCGTACATTGCACTGTGCATGTACAAATGCTGCCAGAAACACCCTGACTGAGATTCAGGATGGGGTTGCATAATAATTTCTTGAGCAAAAAGGGTCACGAGTGGAAGAAGTCCTAGAATAGAGGACTTCCAAACATTTCTGATGATAAGACCAGAACTGAGTAGAAATTTTGAAACGCAAAATGGGAAAGAAGAAACAAATGTCTTTTCACAATCTCAGAGTCATCAAAGAGTATTGAGGAAGTTAAATAAGAAAATCTGAGGATTTCAGAGTGAATCAGTTCCATTCTGAAAGTTTGATGAGAGAAAACTGACAAGAGACGGAAAGAATTAAGCTATTATAAAAAGGAAGAAGGGAATGGAACGATATTTCTGCATGAGAATAATATACAAACATACAACTAAAGTTAGAAGGGAAAAGAAATCTTTACATCAAATTTCTCTGAGAAGAGTCTCATTTCCATGATAAACAAAGGAATGACTTATACTTATATGTAAGAATCATTTTTCATTGTTAAATCATCAAAAGATACAAACGGGCAGTTAGTTATGAAAGGAAGGAATCTAGGCTATCAGAAGCCATATCAAAAAATGCACCAAATCATTCATAAGTAAAGAAATGAAAGTTAAAGTAACTCTGAGATTCCATCTCATACTTATCAACTGGGAAAGATGACAAAATGGCAAAATGAGAATGGCTGGAGGGACTTCAAGGAAACAAGCAAATTAAACGTATGATTGGTGGAACTGTGAATCGGTACAATCATTCTGGAAAGCAATTTGGAACTATGCCCAAAATGTCACTAAACTGTACATATCCTTTGATCTATCAACACCTCTACTCGGATAAACCCTGAAAAGATCAAAGTAAAAAGAGAAAGACCTATATGTTCAAAAATATCTCTAGTTTATAGTAGCAAAAAACTGGAAACTAAGAGGATACTGATAAATTGTGGAAAAGATGAACAAACATTGTATATAAATGTAATGGAATACTTTTGTATTACTAGAAATGATAAAAGGGATGGATTTAGAGAAATATAGAAGACTACATGGAATGAATAAAAATGAAATGAATAAAACCAGAAAACCAATAACTCTGAAAAACTAAAGAACTCTGATCAATACAATAAACAATAACATTTCATGAGTAATGATGAGATAAGGTATATGAGGCATATGCTATTCACCTCTTGATAGGTAATGACCTAAAATACATAGACTGAGACATACATTTTTGAACAAAGTTAACATAGGAATTTGCTTTGCTTGACTATGCAATTTGTTATAAGGATTTTTTTTTCTTTCCTTTTAAATTGGTAGGGGATATAAAAGAGAATAAGTATTAATTGAAAATAAAACATGCTCAAATCTCAATCTCTTTCTTAAATTTTTCCTCTACCTTAATTCACTTTAAATATATGAGTGTGTGTATATATACACATATACACACATATACACACACACATAACATGCAGCATAATCTGTATAAAAATAAGTTGTCATGGTTTCATCATTAGAAGCAACCACACTATTACCCAACAGATATCTGTCAATATTTTGATGATTAATCTACTCAAACTTGGTGATGATCAGATTAAGGTAAAGTAAACAGTTGGCTGACCTAAATTCCTACCATTATCATTCCTGATGTCTTTCTCTACACACACACATACACATACACACATACACTCCTTATTTCTTAAGGAAACAAAACAACTAAAGTTTAATTTCATTGCTGTAAACAATTCACTCGGTGAAAAAAATCATCATCAATTGCTAAGAGTCAATTATAGTACAGATTTGGCACATTTATTTGTCAAAACCCCAAAATATTTAGGGGACCATAAAAGAAAAGCTTAGTGTATTATTCTCCCTCTTACCCTAAGTTTGCATCTCAACTCTCAGTAGATGGATGATTGTCAAGGATGATTGTCCCTCTTTTAAGTATCAGAGAATAGATTCAGGAACTCCAAGAGGATCTCTGAAAACCAAACAAAACAAAAACAAGCATTAATAGATGGTAGAGAAGATTGTGAGGGAACAGGGTAAGGATAAAATAAAGGAGGCAGGAATATGTTAACAGTGAATGAAAATGGGAAGTTTTAATGAATCTGAACATTTCACTTAGTTCAAACTTGAAAAAACACCACCCAAATTGAAGGCTACTCTAGTGACCAAAACTTTCTTACTTTACTTTACTTTATTTTTGAAAACATAGTAAAGTGATCAACATCTTAGACCATATACCAAGATAAAGTCAAAATGGATGCATGATTTTTGACATAAAAGTGATATCACAAGCTAGGGAGCATAGCATTGTTTTCCCGTCAAATCCATGGATAAGGGAAAATAGTATGACCAAACAAGACATAGATAACATTAAGGGACATAAAATGGATAATTTTGAATATATTAAATGTAAAATGTTTGTGCAAATAATTCTAAAGCAACCAAAATTAAAAGAAAAGCAGAAAGCTGGGGGGAAATTTTATACAAAGTATCTCTGACAAAGGCCTCATTTCTCAAATACATAGAAAGCTGAATCAAATTTATAAGAACCTAAGTCTCACCCTAATCAAAATTATGTAGAGTCATGAAAAATGCTCTAAATCACTATTGATTAGAGAAATGCAAATTAAAACAACTCTGAGAAACTAACTCACACTTATCAAATTGGATAATATGACAGAAAAGGAAAATGATAAATTTTAGAGGGAGAAATTGGAAAACTAATGTTCTCTTGACAGAATTGTAAACTGATCCAAGCATTCTAGAGAGCAATTTGAAACAATATCCAAAGGGCTATAAAACTGTGTATATCCTTTAATCCGACAATACCACTATTGTGGACGATATCTCAAAGAGGGCCAAAAAAGGAAAAGGATCTATTTGTACAAAAATATTTATAGCAGCTCTTTTGTGGTGACTAAGAATGGGAAACTGAGAGAATGTCCATCAAATCAGGAATGGCTGAACAAGTTGTAGGATATTATAATGGATACTTTTGTACTGTAAGAAATGATGACTTACAAGAACTAATGCAAAGTGAAATGAGCAGAACCAGGAGAATATTTTGCACAGTCACAGCAATATTTTATGATGATCAATTGTGAATGACTCAGCTCTTTTCGAGCACTACAATGATCTAAGATAATTTCAAAGGACTTATGATGAAAAATGCATTACCTCCAGAGAAAGAATTGATGAAGACTGAATACAGATTGAAACATACTATTTATCACTTTATTTATTATAAGGTTTTATTGGTCTGTATTTTTTTCAAAATATGACTAACATGGAAATACATTTTGTATGACTGCACATATATAACCTATATTAAATTGTATACTATTGCAGGAAAAGAAGAAAAAATAGGAATTTGGAATTTAAAATTTTTAAAAACAAATGTTAAAAATTTGTTTTATATATCATTGAGGAGAAAAAAAAAGAAAACTTAAGAGGTAAAAGTCTTTAACTCTGCTTTGTTTCAAACTACCACCCACCAGATCTAATTAATAGGGACCTTGTGAGAGTCAAGAATGCTGGACTTGTTGTCAAATTGAAATCCTGCCTCAGACACTTCCTAGTTATGGGCAAATAACTTAATCTGTCACATATCACTTAAGAGTCTCTAAGGTCTCTGCTAGCTTTAAATATAGGATCCCAAGCTCTGTAGAAATAGAAGGTAGGTTACACTATTCCTTAAAAAGATTCACCTTTTTAAGGTGAGACTTGGGCAGCTTCCTGGACAATGAACAGGCGGCTTCACACTCAGTAGCATCTGTTCTATACACTAAAGTAACATTTCCTTCACAGAGTTATCTCTAAGTGCAGTCAAGCAGTTAGGTATGAAGCTGTTCCACACACTGAATCTTTTATTTCCTATGGGCAATGAGGTAGAAAGTTAGGTCTGAATAATGGCCACATCCAACCTGACCCATATGACAGGGCCTTCCGGTGACCTGATCACATGGTGATTATTAACTACCTTGGGAAGAACTTGTCAATTTGGTCTCTTTCCAGTGGAAAGAGGGAGATTCTACTCTTTTCCCTTGGTTCCACTGAAAGTGTTGTCAGTTCTCTTGAGTTTGAAGCCATTTCATTTTCTAAAAATGGTCGATCTTTATTTTTTGAAATGTTTATCCAATACCCACCTGGCTTTAAACATTAATCTGTAAAATAGGAATAATAACAGCATCTACCTAACAGAGTTGTAGTGTGAATCAAATGAGATAATATTTATAAAGTGTTCATGGCTACAAATATGCATGTATATGTGTGTAAGTTGTCTATATGTGTATTATGATTGGTGATAACATTTGTGACAGGCAAAGGCCAAAGTTAATTATTTCCTGTAATCTTATTTACATGTAGCAGATGCTAAAATTAACACTTAAAATTGAGCAAAGATAACATCCAGATTTTAAGTTAACTATACCCAGTCTAAAAGTTATTAGTCCTAAATTTCCCTCATATCTATCTCAGACACACATTCCTATTATATTATATCATATCGTATTAGGTTATATTGTATTGTATTTTATCATATCATTTTGTTATGTTATATTGTGTTATATTATATTATAATGGAATGTATTTATAGTCAATATGATAGCTTGTTTCCTTGATACTGATTGTCTAAAACAGTAATCAAAAGAATAGAAGTCCATGTGTATAGTTGGCCAGTTTTTACTCCCAGGGCGTTCTTAATGTACCATTTTTCCATTGCTCATATTTTCTCTTTTAACATATAAACTCTGGAAAATTCAAGAGACAGAACCAGATGTTTCCCCTCTTCAAAGTTATTATGAAGCATTATGAAGAAAAAAAAAAACTAAGATCTCCCAAAAAACCTATGGAGCTGGCATAAAGGGAGAAAAGAAGAAAAGACATTCATAAATTAAACAAGTTAGGCAGGCATTCAGTGCTTTGAGAAATCCCAGTTGAATTACAACTTGAATACATTAATTTATAAGCATGGCAAAGATTTATGAAAGTGACCCCAGCATTTAAGATAGCTATACATAGATAGCTGCTATTCTTTATTAATGAAGCATTTTACTAATTCTGCACCAAGAGGCCTACAACTTTTTCTTTTTTATGCAACCTCAGAAATGGTGGTGTTAAATATTAAACATTCTATTTAAAGAGCATATGAAGATCTCAAGGCAATTAGCAACTACTATTTGAATGTCAACAATGTTGCAAGCACTATATGTAATATGAAGTTAGGAGCAATCCTTGAATAAAAATAGTCCTTAAAAATAAATATATGAGTACATTGAAAATAAAGCCATTTTTTAAAACTTCTGAACATATATATTGAGTAGCACAGAGGATAGGGCCCTAGGACTAAAGTCAGGAAGATTTGAGTTCAAATGTGACCTCAGATACTTAGTAGCTGTGTGACCCTGGGCAAATCACTTATCCTCTTTGCCTTAGGTCCTTTATCTGTAAATAACAAACCACTGCAGTATCTTTGCTAAGAAAACCACCAATAGGATCACAAAGAGTCAGGACTGGAACTACCGAACAAACAACTAAAGAATATACATTGAATCTTTGTGTGATAATGAACAAAACACTCAATTTTTTGAGCCTCGGTTTCCCCATGATAAAATGAGAATATTTATTCTTTCTACCTCACAAGATTATTGTGAAAATCAAATGATATCTAACAGAAAATGCCACATATTCTAAGTTTTGAAAAAAGATTCTATACATGCAAGTGTATATATATGTATATATGTGTATATCTATATGTATATATCTATATGTGTATATATAGATAGATATCTATATAAAGTGATTTACTATATCTGTAGTATATTTCCATTATCACTGATACCTATGTAACCTAGAGCCAGACACCCAATGTCTCCATGCTTGAGGATATTCTCTGACCATAAATTGCAGAAAAGTTCCTGATCTACATTGGGAAATGGCATTTCCCACAGAATAATGTTGTTATTGTTGTAGTTCCCTTTTACTTCTTTCTTGAAATATCTTTTAAACAATCCCCCTCATTTCTCTAAGAAGTATCCTGAGTCCGTTTATTGACTGAACACTCTTAGATGGTTTGATCATGATTACTCACAATGATTAAAAGAAAAAAACAAAATCTTTTGGACTAAGACACAAATGGCCCCAGTGTCTAAACAAAGTTGTCTACAAACTAAACTTCTTTAAAACAAAACAAAACAAAACCTCTTGAAATGAGCCTGAACCTTTAAAAAATCTTCTAGATTTCTTCTTTCTCACTATAATTTTTCCAAAAAGAAAAATCAAACCTGAAAATTCATAAAGAAGTGATCTGACCCAATTCCACTTCACTGTTCACTGTTTTCACTGTTCTATTTATTCTAAAATATATTTTATTTAATAAGGAAAAGGCTGAATAATCAAGAATCACATAGATAGTTAACAAGGGAGCTAGGCTTGGAATACAGGTGTCCTGATTCCTGTTCTAAAAAGAAAAAAAAATCATCAAACTGAAAAAAATGTTGAGAAAGTTATTAGAAAGATTAATGATGGTAAAGTAGAGGAGATTATGATTTTCTTTCTCTGGATGATGTGAACCTTTCTGAAATGGATTAGAAGTGTTTCTGCCTGAAGGTTAAGGGATGGATTAATTTACCTCTTTAATTCTATTCCAGTTCTGTGATTCTAAAACAAACAAACAAAAAATGCTTCATTAATAATGCCACCAAAAATTCCCATCAAATCACTGGATTCAAGGTCTTAAATCTAATAAGAAACTCTCTACACTGAATGGGCTAAGGAAGATGGGCATAGCATGACTTCTCTCTACTGAAAGATAAAGAGTATATATAACCTAAGCTCTTAGAAGTGACTTGTTCACAAATCGACTTTCCTCACAGGACAACTTCAGTGCCTGTGAGGAATAATTCTGAAGTTGTTGTTAAATTGTTTTTCAGTCTTCTTTGACTCTTTACATACCCATTTGGGGTTTTCTTGGCAAAGATATTGGAATGGTTTGCCATTTCCTTCTCCAACTCATTTTGCAGATGAGAAAACTGAGGCAAACTGAGTTAAGTGATTTGTTCAGGGTATCTGAGGCTGGCTTTGAATTCACATCTTCCTGATGCCAGGTCCAGTACTCTATTAGCACTGGAAAATAGTGATTTCAAATCTAATTTCTCACTGGTTGTATGACCTTTAATACATGTCACTTCTTGCTAAGCTTTCTCATTTGTCAATGATGGTTTTATTTTAGAATATAAATATATTCTAATCATATATGTTTATATAATTATAATTATATATTCTATAGATATAATATTGATGATAAAAAAATAGATTGGAGTTCCAGAGGGCACAATACAAAGGGATAGGACAGTGGGAGAAATGGAGATGAAGTGAATGGTGATGATGGAGTTGGGGTATAGAGGACCATAACATGTCACTTCTTCCTAAGCCTGTTTTCTCATTTGTCAATGATGACTTTATATTAGAAAGTTATGGTCCTCTATACCCCAACTCCATCATCACCATTCACTTCATCTCCATTTCTCCCACTGTCCTATCCCTTTGTATTGTGCCCTCTGGAACTCCAATCTATTTTTTTGTCTTGATAATAGTTTTTTTTTTTTTATTTTCAAAATATATGCAAAGATAATTTTCAATATTCAGCCTTGCAAAACCCTGTGTTCCTCCCTCCCTTCCTCCTCACCCATCTTCTCTAAACAGCAAGTAATCCAATACAGATTAAATATGTGCAATTCTTCTAAACATATTTCCACATTTATCATGCTGCCCAAGAAAAATCAGATCAAAAAGGGGAAAAATGAGAAAGAAAACAAAAAGCAAGCAAACAACAACAAAAAAGGTGAAAATACTATGCTGTGATCCACACTCAATCCCCACAGTCCTCTCTCTGGATGCAGATGGCTCTCTCCATCACAAGTTTATCCAATCTGTTATTAACAAATGGTTCTTCATATTATTTTCACATACTTTCTTTTTGCAATCATGGAAATGTTGGCTTTCCTTCATAAAACTCCACATCCTTTACCTTTTCCAGTACTAGGAATTTCTCTTCTCCTCCCACCTAAAGTCTCATACATAACTCCAAGCTCAGGAAGAGAAAATGGCATGCTCTTTGCACCTTATGGCTACTTCCAGACCCTGTATTCATAACTCATCAGTTTCTTCATTCCGTGCAATTATACTACCCTATACAGATCTTGGAATTACATCCCAGCCCCCAAGTCATGTCCCTACCTTTCTCAAGGAGTTCAGTACCTGCCTAACTTTATTCCTTTCCATCTTATCCCCTTGAGGACCTCAATATACAAGTTGATTGCTCCTCAAATATTCTGGTCTTCTAGTTCATAAACCTACTCAATAGCAATGACCTATACCCTCCCTTCAATAACATGCACAAAAGGTCATACCCATGATCTTAGCATCATCCACAAAGATTATCTCTGCCATCCAAGACTGAAATTCTCCTATCTTTCTAGCTATCCTTATGTCTCACCCCAATCTCCAGTCACTCCCCCATCTCTTCTTATCTTCATACTTCATCACCCAGTTGTCTACTTCATTTTTCTCCCTTTCTAATCTAGACCCTGCAGTTAACCTATTCAAGTTCTTTCTTCTTTATTACCTTGCCCATTTAATCTGTGAATCCTCATACCTTTCCGTACTCCAAATCTGGATTATTACCACCACCTCATAATCTCCATTTCTACTCCCTCCAATTTGTATGCTACTAAATGTTAATAGAAGTTGCTACATAACCCATGCTACATACTATAAAGGTACATTACCTCATTTCATATGTCGTTCATGGCTGCAAGACCACATTGTTACTCTTTCCCAATTATCTCTATTGTACTTTCTCTAGCATTTGTTACTATTTTTTTTCCTCCTCAAACCATGTATAACTTTCCCCTGCTCCTCAGCAAAAGACATAATCTCCTATTTTACTGAGAAAGTTGAAATCATCTACCTTGAGCTTCTCTTCAACTTGTTATCTCAGATCCCTTCAGTCTCATCCTCATTCTCTCCTATGCTCTAGTCTTAGAGAAATAGTTGACTTTTCTCCTTGCCAAGATTAATCCCTCTATTTGTGCTTTTGATCCCATTCCCTTCACTTCTCCTCCAGGAATTTATTTCCCCCCCAGTCAATATTTACTTACTGACTGTTATTCACTACCTACAAATATAACCAGTCTTCTTAAACCAGGTTATCCTTATACATAAAAACAAAACAAAACAAAAAACAGTCCATTTTACTCCATCATATCTTCAATCTCTCTACTTGAAATTCTTAGAAAAAGCTGCTTACACTCCTTGCATCTGTGACCCTTCCCTTTTCAATCTTTTGCAATTTGGCTTCCAATTCCACCACTCAGTTGAAACTATTGTTTCCAGGGATACTAACAATTTCTTACTTGCTCAATTCTATAGCCTTTTCTCAGGTCTCCACCTTACTGACCTCTTGGAAGCATTTGCTACTATTGATTCCATTCTTATTCTAGATTCTTTGAGGTTTCGTAATTGCTCTCTCCTGTTTCTCCTACATAATGCCTTCTTCTCAGTCACCTTTGAGGGATTCCCCTCCTCCTCCAGATCTAATGTTCTTTGCTTCTTCCAAAATTTACTTTGAATATTTATTTTATTTGCCTACATGATCCCCATCCCCTAATAAAATGACTTTTTCCCCCTCTTTGGATCCTCAGCACCAAGCATGTACTTGGCACTGTATAAATATATATATATATATTTAATAACATTAATTTTTATATTTTATATTTATATAAAATTATATATTATTTATATGACTGTGTTATAGAGCATATAATTATATATAATATATAAACATGTGATTTTAAATATATTAAATAAATATAAATATTTAAAATATTAAATATTATATTAAATAAATATAAATATTAAATATATTATTTAAATTTTAAATATATTGATTTAATAATAAATTAATATTTATTAAATACTCTCAGACATGCAAGGCTCTGAAATAATATTTAGTGTACTGAGGGCAGTAAGGATAGATATTCAGCACTGTGTTTGGCTCCTTCACTGGTAGCCTATACTTAGTTCCTCTTCCTAAAAAATCATCTCATGCCCCAAATACCATCAGCAATAACTGCAACATCTCAGAGATCAGGATCAGTTTGTTCTCCCTATATTGCATACATGCTACCTACCACCTGAAGGCCTCCTTTTATTAGCAGCATATACATTCTGAACAAAGGCATGGATTATTGCATGGCTGAGGTATATTTTACTTTAAATAATAACCAGGTCTGCTCAGTTGATTAGATCATGGTGTTAGTGACATCACAGTCACTAGTTTGCTTCACAGTCACAAACTTCACCCCTAATCTTGGTCAGCTGTTCCATAAATTCAAGCCATTGGTTCATAGGAGGGAATGACTGAAATTATATGTGAGCCCAAGACTCCTGCAACATTGGGTGGTAGAGGAAGAAATGTATACCCTATGAATGAGCAAATGAGTCATTTTGAATAATATAAATACCCAAATTAAATACACAGGACATATTAAATATGCAATCTGCATCCAGAGAAAAAATTGATAAATAAAAGTATGTATAGAATGGTTTTACAAACACAAACACACACACACACACACACACACACACACACACACAAATACACACATACATATTTATTTCTATTGGTAACAATCTCTAGGGCAGGAAAGAGGGAAGAAAAGGGGGGTGGGGGGATGTGCATGATAGCCTTATTACATATTTAAAAGGAATAGCAAGTTGTACATAATAGATTTGCAGTTTCATATGCAAATATCCCTTTTTATTATATTCTATTATGGAAATTCTTGTTTTATTCCATATTCCATTCCATTTCATTTATTCCAAATATATATATATATATATATATAATACACATATAAATATATACATACATAAGCATATATAATTTTAAATTTACTCATTAAATTTAAAATTAAATATTTTTTTAAAGTAAAATAGCAGTATTATACTACATTCTGTCCTAATGATAGGACAACTGAATTATGGAATCCAGTTTTGAGATTCCCATTTTAGAAAGTATATTGATAAAATGAGGCATAATAAGGGAAGAAAGACCAGGATGATGAGGACACTCACAGCCCTGCCATGTGAGGATCATTTGAGAAATCAGAGATGTTTAGCCTAGAGAAGAGAGATTTAAGAAAGACATGACAGATCTTTTCAAATGTTTGAAAGGTTATTATGTGAAAGAGGGATTAGATTTGTTCTACTTGGCCCTGGAGGGCAGGACTAGCATTAAATACTGGATGAAAATTATAGGGAAACAGATTTCAGCTTAACATATAGAAAATCTTTCTGACAACTAGAATTTTCCAAAAATGGAAACGTACTACCTTGGGTGGAGGGAGGGAGAGTGGGGGGGAAGGAAGTAATAAGTATCTTATCATTCTCAGTCATTTTTCAGTTGTGTGTAATACTTTGTGATCACATTTGAGTTTTCTTCGCACATACAAGGAATAGTTTGCCATTTTTTTCTCCAGATGATTTTACACATAAGGAAACTGAGGCGAACAAAGTAAATTGACTTATCCAGGTCACACAACTAGTAAATACCTGAGGCCAGATTTGAAATCAGGAAGATAAATCTTCCTGACTCCAGGCCTGACACTCTATCCACTGCATCTTACAGCAAATTCCTACCCTTGGAAGTCACAAATGGAAGTGGGGTGGCTATTTGCATATCAGTAGTGTTGTAGATGTGATTCATTGCTTGGATTTGGATTTGACCTTTGATGTCCCTTAAACTCTAAGATTTAATAACTCTATGATTAGAGTATAAGCTTTGGAAGAAGAGGGACCTTGTTATATGCTCTACATTGTAGACAATTAAATATTTAAAGACATTTCAAGTAATAAGTGTAAGAGAGGTTTTAAATCCACCCTCAAACCCAATTAATGTAGCTGAGAAAATGGTCTGCTCATACATTCATGACTGAATTGCTGAATCAATTAATAAAAAGTGTAAAATGGGTATAAATAATTCCTAGACACTTGTGCAACATCAGTCATTGAAGTGGGTGCTAATTCCCTAGTTAATCAAGTTAGGAAAGATCTCTTGGATGAAACCAGTTAACAGAAAGTATTTGGATTGGCTAAAAGAATCAGATACTCTTTGGGGCCTATATATAAGGAGATGCAGAAATTGGAGCCAAACAAATGCCTTTTGTCTAGACTAGAGGGCAACAAAGTGGGAAGAAGGTATCAGCTAATGATTTGCTCTCTGGTTCTCTATCATCAACGTACCCCACAAGGACCTGAGAGAAGAACAAACTTAAACCCACTGAGGGAAGGAAGATTCAGAGTAGGGGAGCTCTTCTGAGCAAGGAATAGCAGTGTCAGGATTCTACAGGCATCTGTCCTTTAGAACCCAGCAGAGATCTGTATAGGTAACAAAGTGGCACAGTGGATACGGTGTTGAGCTTGGAATCAGGAAGATATTCAAATCCATTCTCAGACTCTTTACTACCTGTATGATCCCGGACAAGGCACTTAACCCTATTTGCCTCAGTTTCTGCCTTTGTAAAAATGAGAAGGAAATGGCAATCCACTCCAGTATTTTTAAATGTATTTGGAGTCACTGCAATTCTGCTTTGCTCATAGAATACAGTATCTACTTTGATATAGACATGCCCTGCTGGGCAGTTCTGTATCAATGTCCCATGTCATATAATTTATTCTGAAGTTCTTCAGAGACCTTGAGGATGTCTTTGCATCATGTCTTCCATGAATTCTCCATTAAAGAGTCTTAAGCAAATCTATATTTGGCATTCAAACGATATGGCCAGCTCATCAGAGTTGTGCTCTCTGCTGCAGAGTCGCAATGCTTGGCAGTTTAGCTCAAGAAAAGGATCTCAATGTCTGGTACCTTATCCTGCCTGTGATCTTCAAGATCTTCCTAAGACAATTTAAATGGAAGTGATTCAGTTTCCTGGCATGGAACTGGTAGACTGTTCAGGTTTCAAAGATACATAACAACGAAGTCAGCACAACGGCTCTGTAGACCTTCAGTCTAGTAGTCAAATACCTTTCCTTTCCCATACTTTCTAGGGGAAACTTCATGAGGACTCTTCAAAGAAAAAAAAAAAAGGACTTCCTTCCAACTTTCTTATATGCATTCTTTAAACCTGAGCCCATTTTTCCTTGGGTTTTCAATATATTTGTGTTCCTAGCCTTTTGGAGGGAATGTTTTATGCCAACTGTTCTTATGATCCCACCTTAAAATATATTCCTAACTAAAATCTAACTTTAGCTGGCCAGGAGTAATCAACTGAATAATCAAAACTATCTCTAACCTTTCACAGTTACCTTGCCCCATTCCCCAGAAATTTAATATAAGAAATAGTAAGCTACTTTTCAACAATGAGATGATTAAGGCCAGTTCTGATGATCTTGTGATGAAGAGCCATACACACCCAGAGAGAGAACTGTCGAAACTGAGTGTGGATCACAACATAGCATTTTCACTCTTTTTGGTTTTTGTTTGCTTACATTTTGTTTTCTTTCTCATTTTTTCCTTTTTTATCTGATTTTTCTTGTGCAGCACAATAATTGTATAAATATATATACATATATTGATTTAACACATATTTTAACATACTTAATATGTATTGGATCATTTGTCATCTAGGAGAGAGGGGGAGGAGGGGAAAAATACAAGGTTTTGCAAGGGTCAATATTGAAAAATTAAGCATGCATGTTTTGAAGATAAAAAGATTTAATAAAGAAAGAAAGTTAAAAAAAAAAAAAGAAATAGTAAGCTATCCAGTAGGAGTCAGGAAAGTAACTCCAATGGGGTACTACATAAGGACATGCCCTCTAGTCAATAAGCATTTATTAAATGCCTGCTATATGCCACCAGGTACCATGCTAAATGCTAGAGATACAAAAAGAATCCTAAAAGGCAGTCCAGTACTTGCCTGCAAAGAGCTCACAATCTAATTGGGAGGGGACAGAGGAATAAAGAGAAAACAAATATATACAAACATAGGTATATATACAGAATATCTACAACATTCTGAGGGTTGCCTGGTTCTAGCCATGAAATCATCTAATCAAAGGAAGGTCATTTAAGAGCAAATGAACACAAATTGGTGTGTGATTAGCTCCAGAAACCAATTAGATAACTGGTAGTCTAAGAAGTAGACTAGACATGAAAAATGAACAGAACAACAAGCTTCTGTACAGTCCCACATTAGAATGAATTAAGATGTACACTTGGTCATATAGGACTGAAAACCCAAAGGCAACCAGACATAGAGGGCTAATGGGCTGGTTTTTAACTTAGGTTAAGTTAGTCTTCAAATACAGAATCACTGCTTTCTTTTCTTTTTTTTTTTTTAATCAATCAGTCAATAAATTATTCTCTATTGTCTATGTTCTGGCAGTCTTTTGTGTGTTTATTTCATCACTGATTATCTTGTCATTCTTAACATTTTTATTTGCTCACTTTGGGGACTTCTTTTACTAAGTCTTCCATTAACAGTGTTTTTTTTTTTTTTTTTAACTATTTATTTGGTTCTTCTTGTTCCACTCTGCATCAACTCACATATATCCTGACCTTTCTTTTCATTCCTCATACCCATCATTCTTTTACCATAATCACCTAGTACAAAGAAAGAGGGATAGGGACTGATGCTATGATTTTATTGGAATAAGGAACTAAGAGTGAAATTATTAATCTATTTTTACATGGGTCATCTTTACCCACCAATTTGAAGGGAAAAAACCCCACCTAGCAACAAAGGGAGTTGAGAAGGAAAAAACCCTTCAAAGTCACAAACTTCAAATAACATTAAAAAGCACTCTTAAACTATTTGAAGAATTACACAAGCAAAGAGTTCTAGTGAAACTTAGACATTAATAAAGTGTTCTGCTATGGACTATGCTGCTTTCAACTATCATATGATAGATTTAGTTCCTATAAAAATGTTTTAAACATACAACAGCCTCTATTTTCAGGTTTAGCTTTATTTTATGAAGATGGGTTCTTTAACTAAGTCAGAACCTGAAGGTATCACATCAGAACAATTCTGGAAACACAAGAAATCATTTTTTTCTTAAACTCTTGAGAGCTTCTTTCAAGGAAATTACTGCTGCCTGCTTACAGCAAAAAACATATAACTCATTTAACTCCAACCTTATTTGTTCAAAATTGCTAACTGGTTTTTGAAGACATAAAATGAGAGGCTAGGATGTTCCATGGCATTTTACAGGACACTAGTCACTAAGTCGGCCATAGAAAGGCATTACAGTGGTAGGGTAATTTGGTTACAGTTGGTGGCACAGATTATCCTGACTACAAATTAAAGATGCAATGCATGTATTGGGATGATCATAAACCATGACCCTGGCTAACAGGTTTTCTCATTCCTGTAGGAAAAAATGTCTTTTTCTTCCTAGCATCAGATTTCATTTCTGGCATGGCATTGTTGAGGAGTTTACTGATCTATTTTGATAACAAAAAACACCATATAATTAATTCTCTGGTTAGTTAAAAGGCTTACCTTCCTAACAATAATCATCTCTGACTTTTTTATATTTTTTTAAGCCTTATATCCAATCTAGAAACAAATCTTGCTTCCACATTGTCAAAGATCATCCTTTCCCAGCCAACTACCTACACCATTCCCCAATTCCTTTTTTGTTCCTTTGAAAAGATGCTACCATTGACTTTTTAGTCCTTCTTCCACCAATCAACAACATGAAATGGGTCCTTCAATTAATATAAAATCCTACTGCTAGTAATCTTTCACCTTTAAACCAGTATCCTCTGATTACTTAGCACAATTTCATACTTACCTTCAGAAGCTACTTCAATACTATGATGGTTACATGATCTCAATAATGCCAAAGAAAGGATTTCTGTTCTTATAAGAGCTTAACCAGACACTTTCCAATTGAAACAGTTACCAATTTTGAGGTTCTCTAATTCTATCACACAGTAATTGTATCTAGCCATGCTATTTTTTGGGATAGGAGATAAAATGGATGTGTTTGGATTTTGAATGGGATGCTCTGGATTGCTGCTGAGGAAAAGCAACCTGACTACCACTGAGATTCAAGGTTGGACACTTTCCTTCCTCATTTTCCTTCCACTCTTGCCTCCTTGTTTTCCCTTCCCCTTTATCCTTGACCTCCTACCTTTTGATTTAAAAAGTAGGAAGTGGTTTCAGTATCATTTAGACTAAGCTAGTTCTTTATTATTATTATATCTTTTTATTTACAAAGCATATGCATGGGTAATTTTTTCAACATTGACCTTTGATAAACCTTCTATTCCAAATTTTCCCCTCCTTCCTCCCACCCCCTCCCCTAGATGGCAAGTAGTCCAATACATGTTAAATATATTAAATTATATGTTAAATCCAATATATGTATATGTATTTATACATTTATCTTGTTGCACAAGAAAAATTGGATCTAGAAAGAAAAAAAAAACCTGAGAAGGAAAACAAAAATGCAAGCAAATAATAACAGAAAGAGTGAAAATGCTATGTTGTGGACCATACTCAGTTTGCATATTCCTCTCTCTGGATGTAGATGGCTCTCTTCATTACTGGACAATTGGAACCAGTTTGAATCAACTCATTGTTGAAGAGAGCCACATCCATCAGAATTGATCATCATATAGTCTTTTTATTAACTATGCTAATTCTTTAAGGAAATTTGGTTACTTAGGGTCCTTAAAGTATAAAAACATTCAGCATAGGAGGAAAAGTTGCCAAAGTTTTCACTAAAACTCTGTGGGAAATGTTATCCTCATTTACCTTGAATTATTTCTGTGCAGAAAGAATAAGGGGGTAGGTTCATATGCTTTTGAGAAGCTTTATTAATTCAAGAACTATCAGTAAACTTGGTTCTGTCTGCATTTAATAATATACAAGTGACTTATTTCATTTTAAAGTCCAAGCCTGAATCACTGGACTGGCCTATCTTAGGCCTGGCCTAGAGTGATTTTGAACAATTCTTGTCTATATCTTTTATAAATCTGTCACAGGGGACAACCCCTGAGTCTTGTAAAATTTTGTGAATATAAGTGCAACAGCAGGGATAACCCTCTATTAATAGCTTACCATAGTTACATAACCAACTCATCTTCCTTTCCACTCATGTATGTTCTTGATGAAATTTGTATGCCTCTTCTTGCTCAAAAACCAGTATTGGCAATATATGTTCACTAACCACCATCTTTTGAAGTTATTGTGGTCTATAATCTGCACTCAGAATTTCTGAGAGAACATTATTATTAAAAAGAGGGGCTTTGGAGGAAAGGAGCAGCTTAGGATAATTCAAAGTTCTGGGAAACTTTCCAATGTGATATAAACCTAATTTCTTCTCATTCAAATCTGGGTTCAGTTCATTGTCAATCTCCACTACCAGTTCAAAGTAAATGTATAAATGTTCTAAGTCCATAGGCTGACCATCATTCATTTGATTTTTCCCTACTACTTGTGTAACCCAGGGCAATTCACTTAAACTGCTTACATGTAAAATTAAGAAGCTGTACTAAATGGCCAATAGTTATTTCTGACTTTGAATCTGTGAACTTAGAATTATGAACAAGAATTACTAGGAAATCTCTTTTGAGTGGTAGTGAATCTCACTGGACTCTTATTGAGGAGACTCTATATTGTTAATGAGCTCAGTTCAATCTTCACAATGTCACTCAGAAATGGGGTTATCTGGACAACCTCCACAACTAATGGGAATGCCACTTCCACTTGGATTTTGCACAGTCCATCCTCCCTGACCTGTGGCTAGTTATATAGATTAATCAATATTAATAAAAAGCATTAAGCAGTCAGCTATATAATTTTTTTATTAGGAACTTCTTTATGATCTAAATATGTGCATAGGAGATAAGACTATTGAATAGAATCTTTTAAAGATGTATGTCTACTCTACTGAGTCAATTGTTTCTTCTTTTTTGTTGTTGTTGTTCTTTGCTGAGGCATTTGGGTTTAAGTGACTTGCCCAGGGTCACACAACTAGAAAGTGTTAAGTGTCTGAGGCCAGATTTGAATTTAGTTCCTTCTGACTTCAGGGCTGGTGCTCTACCCACTGTAGCAATTAGCTGCCCCTTCTTTCTTTTCTTTTTTTTGCTCTTGTCTGACACTTGGGTCACCAAGAAACATGATATTTTCTTGGCTTGTTTGTACTTTTCATTGTAGAGATTGTCTGACATCAGTTAAACTTGTCTAAGAAATGATTATAATCAGTCCTTAGTTTTATATCCTTCCTATTTCTCAGTTTCCTCAACTTTTGAAATAGGTCACATTATAGTACTGTAGTTACTAAACCCAACAGAATCTTGTATTCTCAATATTTTAGTCAATTGTGGACTGAAGAAGTGATCTACTATGGGAAATCATCTATTAAAGCCTGCTTGTTCATTTCTCATATTTTCATTAAGGATACACTTGATACAGGAATGGGGTTTTTTATTTAAAAAAAAAGACTTTATAAAGAGGAGAAAGTAGATATATAAGTAAGTAATTACTGCTATATTCTCATTTGCCTTTTCTTAGTAATAATGTCAATCATTGTAGTGTCCTCTGGACTCAAACCATGCCTCTCTAGTTCTGGCTCATCCTGGGAAGTTCCTTTGGACCTGGAACCTTATTACCCTAAAACAACTGAACACCTCCACAGCCTATGCCTTCACCCTGGATCATCCTTTTGAAAAGCCTACTCTTTTTTCCCCCGCTCTGGAGCCTCCATTTAATGGAAGGACTGACTGCTTCATTTTCTTTCCTTTGTATGTATGTCTTCCCCCAATAGAAAATGACCTTCTTGAAGGCTAAAAATGACATTCTTTTTTATTGCATTTATACCCCTCATGCTTAGTACTATGCCTGGTACACAGTAAGTACTTAATAGATGCTTATTTCCTGCTTTCCTTTCATTCTTCTTCTACTATTTCTTCTTTTATAATCTTTGGATATCCTGAAAACAAATTCAAATTTGTTCTCTTCAATACAAATTTCTCTCAATGTGTTTAGTCAGATTCAGCTATTTTTCCCAATCTCATTTTCATGAATGACATTTCTCCTTCTCATATTTCACAGAGGATACTGAGCTATTAAAGACCAGATTCACATCTATTTGTTGTCCTCCTTCCATTTTCATCTTTAAATTCTCTTGAGATTAACTGGCTTAGTTGATCTCATGCCCAGAATCCTTCACCACTGTGCAGCTTTTCACTGTTTTATGAAGCAATACCTTTTAATCTTGCCTTATCCACTTTTTAAATGTTTTGCAAATAAACATTATGTTCTAACCTAGTTTTGCCCTTGTCTGCTACTTGGGTCACTGAGAAACATGGTGTTTTCTTGGCTTTTTTGTACTTCTCATTGTAGTAATTGTTTGACATCACTTAAATTTGTCTAAAAATGATAATCAATCTTTACTTTTATATCCTTCCCATTTCTCCGATTCCTCAACTTTTAAAATAGGTCACATTGTAATAGCTGTGCTTACAGGTTATATCATTTTCTCATCTTTATCCTTTCTCAAATTGGTAGTATTATTTTTTTTTGCTTTAATCTGGCAGTGATTTGACTGTACACACATCTGATTCAGAAATATCACAAGCCAACAATCATTTTTTGGCCATTAAGATACAATTTTATCTTTTCTCCTTTTTAGTGCTCATCATTCTCCATGTCATGCCTTTCTTTTCTGAAGTTTCATAATATACAAGCTGTCCATCTCTATAATGACCCTCAATATACCTAAGTAATGATTACTTTAATGGATCCACAATCTTAATAATGTAGGTACTGTCTCAAAGGAAGACAAAGGGATAGCAACACATCCCAACATCCATGACTTGTACATTTTTTGTCCACGTCCATCCATCAACATTTGTAATGTTTTGTGGGTCTTATTATAGATTTTAAAGTTATTTTATGACTTTTTACAAATGAAGTTCAACTTACTTTTCTTCAACTTTGACTGAATTTTTGAAAGGAGTAGCAAATTAGGTAACCAATGTATATACCTTATTGGGTATCTTCATACTTTGTTGGAATCTTTATCCTTACTGCATTTCTTGGACAAACTCACCCAGACATGCTTGTCTGGTAAACTTGGTTTAGACAGACATTACTATTCCTTTGGTCCTAAAAGCTTGTTAAAGATGGGTGTAAAAATACATCTAGTATCCAGCTTCTTATACTGTGATTTGTGAACCCATATAAGATCTCATAACTGAATGTGGAGGCTATAAAATTATGAATTATTATCAATAAATGTTTGATTTGTATATTTATTTTATATCTGGGGTCATGTAAAAATTTCTCAAATGTAAAGGGATTCCAAATGGAAAAAATTTAAGTAGCCCTCATCTGGAGTTCTCATTTCCTTCATGAAAAATTACAGATTTCCTTCAGAATTTGGGATGTTCTTAGAAACTCACTCCATGGATCCATTTGTGAATGTTGATGGTATATTCCCTGATCACTCCTTTAGTAATCCTGGACCATTGCTTTCTCTCTATCTATGTTTGTGAAAGCCATTACAACTAAGACTAGGTTGGAAAGGAAGAGCCCACAGGATTGTAGAAAAAAACATGCACAGAGGCTCATACACTACTTACAGGTCATGTGAGAATGAAGGGGATAGTATAGATCTTTCAATATTTCCTGCCTAGTCTCTCCCCTTTCCCCAAAAACATGCATTTCCTGGGTAATACATGTTTTGCCTTTCTTGTGAACAAATTATCATTGATAATATAATACTTATACCAATTATGTGTCTCTATTCCTTTTTGAATTACTCATAATTTGGACTCTTCAGAGACAAAGATATTTTATCATCTTCATCATCATCGTCACTTTACAAATATTGCTTTATTTTATCCTCATAATGATCTTAAGAGATAGGCAGTATTGTTATCCCATTTCACAGATGAGAAAAACTGAGGCAATCAGCTGTTAAGTGACTTAATGTCAAAATTAGTCAAGATCAGATCTGAACTCAAGTTTAAATACATTCATTTACTCATGTTTTCCCCATCCCCTAAAATGCTTATTTTTGTCTTCTACTCACGTCTATTTAGCAGAAACAATCTGATACAGAAAAAGTCAAACAACCTGGATTTAAATCCCTGCTCGGTCTCTAGCCACCTTGTGATACAAATCATTTCACCTCTCTAGGCTGTGTCTTCATCTGTAAATGAGAGGGCCAGATTAACATGATCATCTCTAAGGGTTATTTCCAATTCCATATCTTCAGTCTGATAATTTTATGATCCTTTAATATACAGCCTAAATGTCACTTCTATAAAGACATCTCTGATGAAGCTGGGATGTGCTTATTTTCTCATCTGCTTGATCACTATCCTTCTCCCATTAGGACCAGGGGTCACATCTACATCTCTAGACAAGTTAATGCACTCAGCTTCCTCCTGAGGCTGAGTTTGATCACTATTGAGTGAATACCAACATCTTGCTGGCCTCAGACCATGATTCAAATCTATACACTTTGGATGCTGTAGGATAATTTGCCAATTCTCCTTATTCCACGGCGGCCTGTGTACCTCCTGCCTGCTTTTTACACAGTTTAAAAATCAGTCCTACCACAATGTCAGGAAAAAAGCTTGACAATGGATTGAACTCTAAATCAATTTACCATTTCTGTGTCTACCAGACAAAAAAAAAATCCCTTCATTTCCCACCACTCCCATATATGGCGCGCGCGCGCGCGCGCGCGTGTGTGTGTGTGTGTGTGTGTGTGTGTGTGTGTGTGTGTGTTGTCTCCTCAATTAGAATTAGTTCCTTGAGAACGGGGACTGTTTCACTTTTGTCTTTGTATCTCTAGCATCAAACACAAGGTCCAATATATAGCTGGTGCTTAGTAAATGTTTTCTTATTTCCCTCTCTAAACTCCTATAATCTATAATACTCATACTCAGTTATACACAGTCTTGTCTTTACTGTTTCCCTAGTAGACAATGCCCATTAACTCCCTTAAGGACAAAAATCATCCTTCATTCTTCTTTTTGCTTCCTCTATAATACCTAGCCTAGTGTTAAGTGCAAGGCAGGTAACAAACACAAATTTGTTGAGAGGGAAAAATAAAAAAGGATTTAAACTTCTAAAAACCAATTTATGAAAAAATCAAAAGAAGCACTCCACTAACTATATCTTGGAAGAGCTATTACGATAACCTTTTTCTCCCTCCAGGGTGGACCTATTGTTCAAACAGAACAAATCCCTAAAATAGGACATTCATAATAGGATCTGTGCTATAGCTGAACAGCACTTTTATAATACCAGAAAAAAAAAGAAGGTAAAACAAATATTGACTCAAAGAATTTTTCCAGAGGCAACAGTTATAATCTTATCTCAGGTCGAATGTTTGCACAGTTAATTAGGTACTGACATTGGCTCAGCAAAATCTAGTGCCAACTCTGCAAAGCTAAGGATTTAAATCCCCCCATCTTTATCACATATATTCACAAAACAACACACCAACTCAACTCATCAGATTCTATTCAAAACTGTGCTACTAATGCCATTTGTGGGATTAAGTGATAAGCAAACCACACACCTCTTATCCTCGGACAAAAGATAATGGAATTTCAGTGCCAACGATTCCATTTACCTATACCAAGTCAAATATAGTTGGAGTCTGCCTTCCCAGAAATCAATCAAGCTGCCTCTGTTACCACCTGTTGGTTTCTGGGCAGTACATGAAACAATAGAAATGTGCAGAAAGAGCTACTTACTGCTTTCTCTGAACATACATCTTCCTGCAAGCAACAAACAAAAGTTTATTTCCTACAGTTGTAGACCATGAAGCCTGCCAAACAATTCCCCTCAAAATCAAAGACTGCTCTACTAACTCAGTTTAGCATCCTATTGAAAAGATTGAATAGGTTAAATCAGTTTCAGGGAGAAGTCAACTAGAGGTTGAAAGACAGGATTCTTCTTCAAAAGTATTTTTGCTCATCACAGAAGCAAGTAAAACTTTCATTCTGCCCTTTTTGTTTGCTCAGAAATACTTGATGGCTAATTTCCCAACAACTTGTATTACCATCTTCAAAGAGAACAAAAAACTTTCATGACAACACAAGGAACTTATGTGGGAAAAATTGAGGGCCCATATTCCAAAAAATGAAAATGCTTTAAGCTGATGGCATAAACTTCTCTTTGAATGTCTCCAGTCAGAATCCCACATTGTATAATGTGCAATTTATATTTTAATGGTGAGAATTATTGCTAAAACACATTATAATTTATCCTCATGCATTATGGGAGATCAACATGATATTATTTGTCAAAGAAACATTGCAACAACAAAAATATTATGACTAATTAAAGATTAATAATTTAAATGTCATATTGGTCATGCACAAATTCAGAACATTCCTCATATACTATTCTTGCCTAACTAGTTTCTCAGCTTAAATCACAGGTTATCATCTAAGATCTTCAACATGACAAGGTTTAGGGATGGTTATTTTATTATGTGGTATCTGCCAATCCCTTTAAAGTCCTAAGCACAATATAAACATTTTCCAGATTTACACACCACCTAGATCAACATTCACAAGCACCTGGATTACACTGAACTAAAATTAGTTTGATCTGTATCAGACTAATCTTGTTTATCATCATGACCACTATGGATACAAGACAAAAATAGAGATTTCCATGGGATGATGTCAGAGTGATAGCAGGAAGGAAGTTTTGATCCTAAGATTTGGTCTTTGAGGATATTAGAACTGTAGGAAGAAGATGCAAAGATTTTTATCATCACTTTACAGTTGAGAAAACTGAGGCAAACATAAGATAAATCATTTGTCCAAAGTCATATATCAAGTAAATGTCCAAGGCTGGATTTGAGTTCAGGCCCAGAACTCTCTTTCCTATTTTGCGTAACTGAATTAGATGATCTCCAAAGTTCCTTTTATTACTAATGTTCTATAACTATAATTTTCTGGACAAAATACTTCTGAGCTAATACTGTGATCACAATGCCAACATTTCATTCCATGTACAATTCTGGTTTCCTATAGATTAGGCCAAAACAAATATATGGCAGATAGAAGAAGCATCATGAGCCGGGTCCATTATCTTACATCCAGTTGATTTGCTGCTAAGAACAAAACAACAACATTAATAGTGATGATGATGATGACGATGATGATGGTGGCGGTGATTATAATGACACTAGAGAAAAGTGGAAGAGGGAGGCTGGACTTATAGAATAGGAAAAAACCTTAGCACAACTGTTAGGGCCTATGAATTTCAACAAGGGCAGAATTTTTGGGAATAGAGTCACAAATTAGTTCATACTCCAGAGGGAAGAGAGTTTTGAAAAAAAGAAAGATAATGACAGAGAGTAATACAGCTCAAGCAGAAATAGGGCATAGACAGGAATCTAGGCTTTTACTTTCTTGCCAACAAAGCTTTAACCACAATGTAAATTCCTCTTTATGCTATATCTTTCTCTCATCTTGTTTAATCTGATTATTTTTATTTTATCAGACAATCTGAGTTAATAAAGGTTTTGTTCTATGAGTTACTGAATGAATTCAGGGAAAAACATGATTGCAACAGGATTCAAATAAGCTGACCAAAGAGCTCCAAGAGGATTGATCCAAAATGTGTGTGTGTGTGTGTGTGTGTGTGTGTGTGTGTGTGTAAAAAGCAGAGGAAGAAGGGTAAACGTGGTATATTCCTATTCATCATAAGTTTACAGGACCTTGGTATTTCAGTCAGATTATCTGTTGTTTCATACACAGAAACTCTCTTTCAGAGACAGTCAATCAGACTGCTCAATATTTTTCCATATGCCTGAGAAGGAACAAGCTTTTCTATGATAGCTTCCCATCTTACCCCTGTGGGATCATTTAAGGGACTGTCTCTGGAAAAAAAAAAAGGGGGGGGGGAACTGTCTCTGAAAGAATGTTTCTATGTATGAAACAGCAGAACTAATGCTGAGTGAAATGAGCAGAACCAAAAGAACATTGTTCACAGCAACAAGATTATATGATGATCAACTGTGATGGACTTGGCTCTTCTCAACAATGCAATGATTCAAGGTAATTCTAATAGATTTGAGATGGAAATGCCAATAGCATCTAGAGCGAAAACAATGGAGACTGAATGTGGATCAAAGCATAGTATTTTCACTTTCTAGTTGTCTGTTTCTCATGATTTTTCCAGAAAGAGGACTGTGGAGACTGAGTGTGGATCACCACAAAGTATTTTCTCCTTTTCTGTTGTTTACTTCCATTTTGTTTTCTTTCTCATTTTTTTCCCTTTTGATCTGATTTTTCTTGGGCAGCATGATAGTCATGGAAATATGTATACAAGAATTGCACATGTTTAATATATATTAGATTACTTGCTGTTTAGGGGAGGGGGTTAGGGGAAGAGAGGGAGGGAGAAAAATTGGAATGCAAAGTTTCGTGAGGGGAGTGTTGAAAATTATCTATGCATATGTTTTGAAACTAAAAAGCTTTAAATAAAAAAACAAAAAAAATTTAAATTAATTAATTTATTAAATTAATTTTATATAATAAATTAAATTAATAAATTAAAAGTTAATTAGGATTTTTCTGTACATTTTAGAGTGAGAGAAATCTGAATTTGGACTTTATTAAATATCTCTCTACTTAAACTTCCTCAAAATACATTCAGTGAAATAAAACTAAGAAGCAAGCCAAATGCCTAAAGAAAAGAAAAGCATTCTAAAAGCTCTGTATAGTTTCTGATTTTAAAAGATATAAATGTGAAATACAATGTGCTCCACTGGCAGATCTGTTCATTAATTTAGGGCAATAAAGCATCTTGACTATGGAGGAGAATTATCATTGTTTGAGATGCAAAATATTGAAGGAAAGTTTAAAACCAATCACATGAAATACAAGGAGATGTGAGAAACAACCCAGAGACAAGAAGCAACATAAATATGAAGGTCTTCTTTAGATGGACAAGAATCAAAGTGAAGATAAAGGCATTATAAAGACAATTATAGAGGAAGTGCAATTAAATCTCCCAGAGGAATCTTTGTTAATTAAACATTTTCCAAACAACATACATGACTAGGAAACTATATCTGTCACCAACAAGCTTAGAACAAGCCAATGTACCTCTCTGCAACTCATCTGTAAAATGGGAGTAGAGGAGAAAAAAGATAAATTAGATGATCTGTGGTCCCTTTTAGCACCAAAATTCTGGAGTTCCTAATTAATCATCTTCCTTCTATCATGGAAGCTGAATATTAGTCAAGAGAAAGAGGTAAATGAAAAAACTTCAGGTTCCTTTAAAAAAAATTCCAAAGATTCTAAGTTACTCTTCTCTAGATATTTAATGCCAATTAATGCCATATTATGTCACTAGTCACTGGCAATATGCAGTGGCTGATATATGCATACTATATATTTCTCTCTTCCTTTTGGACAGAGCTCTAATCAAATATTTTCCCATGAGGTAAGTAGTACAAACCATGATTTTGTTTTAGAAAACAGCTTGGAATCACTGAAATTTCTACACTATTTTCCAAATGAAATTCATCCTACTTTCTTTCTCTCAATTCAAATCTGGACCCAGCTCATTACCTATCTTTAGTCAGTCAATGAACAAACATTTATTAAGTATCTGTTATATGTTACATACTACACAAAATGTTGGGTATAAAAAGGAAGACCAAAAAAAAAAAAAAAGTCCTTGCTATCAGGGAGTTCACATCCTAAAAGGATTACTGCATGCAAACTACTATGTAGAGAAAGAAGTAAACAGAGGGAAAATGGGAATTATGAACAGAGAAATAGCACTTAGCAGTGTCCAAGATATATGTTATGATAAGGGAATTTTTGAGGCATAAGTGGTATAAATGTGATTACATAAGAAATGCATGATCAAAAGGGGAGGCAGATCTGTCATGAAGTAAGAATAATGCAGCAGTCCAATTTAATAGTTGTCCAAATGCTGCCTTGGCACCCAATCAATGTTAAAAGACCCAGAAAAAGCACATTGGGTGGATCCTTTCTGAAGGATTTATGAAAATAGGACATTCTCAAGGATTACATAAAATGGAAGACTTGAAGAAGTTATAATCCACACTAATGGAGGGAGTACTCACATGAATGAGATTATGGATTCACTATAATGAGAAGATTAGATGAAATAATCCCTAAATCCCCTTTTGACTCTAACATATATGCTATTATTGGGGTCTGCTTTAAGATGGAGCAATGAGGATTCTATGATCTACTGACCTTGCTATCATCTCAAAATGAGGTATCTTTGGGTCTTTAAATGTCATATTCTTTACTATAATGTGGTTTCCCCTTGTCTCTAACTTCTGGCTGCCACATCCATTCAATAAGACTTTATTAAACACTTATCATGAGTAAGACTAGGAATTTGGGAAATAAAAACAAACACCAAACATTTCTTGCTGTCTGTTTTATTGGGGAGCAACAACATGTATAAAGAAAAACAAATATGAAATATGTACAAAGTATATAAATATAATTGGGGGGACATTAGCAATTTGAAAAATCAGAAGAGGCTTCTTGTAAGAGGTAGTACTTGAGTTGAGCTTTGAGGAAAACGAGGATTTCTAAAAGTCCAAATTGAGATACAGAGATAGAAGGAATGTCACAACTTGTCTATAAATTAGAGTATGTCAAAATGAGTGATATGCAAAAAGGCTGTAAAGATAATCTAGAGCCAGAATAAAACAGTTTTAAGATAAGGGTAGCCAATGCAGCCTTTTGAGTGAAGAAGTGACATGGTCAGACCCATGCTTTATGTGTTAATACAAAATACGAATTTCTCAAGAAATAATTTTCAAGTGTCACAATTGTCAATAACATCAATCCATCAAATTCCCAATTTTACCACATGACTTTATGGAGTCAGGGTCTGTCAATAGAAAAACAAGGACAACAAAGTATATTACACAGAGTTGTTATTTTTATAAATGTTCTTTGAATTTTCTGGGCAAGCAATCCTGGCATTGCCTCAGTAAATGAAATATACACATCTCTTAATAAGCCTTTGTTCATTTTTCAGGCATGTCTGACTCCTCATGACCCCATTTGGGATTTTCTTGGCAAAGATGTTGGAGTAGTTTTCCATTTTGTTCTCCAGCTCATTTGACAGATGAGGAAACTGAGGCAAACAGGATGAAGTGACTTGGCACCCACTAATCTTAAAAGATCTGAAGGTCACACACAGCTACTAAGTATCTGCAGCCAGATTTGAACTCAAAAGAGGAATTTCTGACCCTTGGCCCAGCACTTTATCCCTTATGCCAATTAGTTGTCCGTCACAAGCACTTAAGTACATCAAAGCACTAAAAGAGCTTGAAAAAAAGAGTCAATGTCTGTGCTTTAAGGAGCTATACACATACAAGGTCATACACACACACACACACACACACACACACACACTCTTCACCCTAGTTTCCATCACTGTACCACCTGAGTGCTAAAGAAGTAAACACAATATTCACATACAGCCTTCCACCCTCACCAAGAGTCTACCTCCACCAAAGAATGACTCATTCACATACCTACCTCAGTGCACCAAGCAGAGACTATATGTCATCCACCATGATAGCTTCCTTTCTGCACTAAAGATGAGCCACTCCTTTAAGAAAAATAATTTAAAAGTTCATTTGAGAGAGAAATGATCAGAAACTTCAAAGAAACCGGGGGGGAAATGTAAAGCAAGTAGATTCAGTAGTATCAGACCTTAAGCTATATTATAAGGAAGAGCATTGTTAGAATATAAAAAGGAAAATTTTGAATATTTTAAATTAAAATCTTCTTATATAAATAAAACATATGTAGTCAAAGATAGAAGGAATATAGAAAATTGGGGGGAAAACTTTCATAAACAATCTCCCAAATAGGATGTGATTTGCTAGAATAGTTCTGTGATGTAAGAAATGATGAACTGGTGGATTTAGAAAAACATTGAAAGATTTGGATCTATAAAGGAAGATGCTATCCATCTTCAGAGAAACAGATGACAGGAAGAAATAAGCATAGAAAAGTCATATAGGTGTGTGTAAGAGTGTAATGTGTATACTTATAAATATACATCTACCTATATCTGTTTATCTATCTCTGTGCTTAATTGGAACCTTTTTTGAAGTGGGAAGGAGCAAGGAGGGCAAAAAAGAACAAAGTGAAAAGTACACAGCAGAAAACAGGGAAACCAACAGGGAAACAAGAAAAAGTTGGGCTACTTTGAAAACAATATGTAGTATCTATTATATAGGTTTTCTTGAAATGGAAATTTATGATTTTATATTGGATACTCTCTTATGGTCTGTTGTGCACATGGCAATTTTTTCCCCCTCTTCTCATTTTGTATTTAAGTTTAAAATATTTTTTAAAATTTTAAAATGAGCCACTTCTCACTTCCAACATCTAGCTTCAGTGAGTGCCCTGGTAAAAAATAAAAACCTAAGTAACCACTATTATAAGTGCTACAAGAATTCCCACCATAATATGTTTATAAGAATTATACATGTTTAATCTCTATTGGATTACTTGCTGTCTAGGGAAGGAGGAGAAGGAAAAAGAAAAGAGAAAAATTTGGAACACAAGGTTTTGCAAAGGTGAAAGTTGAAAACTATATTTGCATGTATTTTGGAAAATAAAAAGCTATGCATTTTGTTTTCTTACTCAATTTTTTTTTTCCTTTTGGATCTGATTTATCTTGTGCAACATTATAAATGTGGAGATATGTATGGAAGGATCGCATGTGTTAAACATATTGGACTGTTTGCCATCTAGAGGAGGGCGTAGGGAAAAAGGAGGAAGAAAACACATTGGGAAAACAAGATTTTGCAGAGGTGAATGTTGAAAACGATATATACATATATTTTGAAAATAAAAAGCTTTATAAAAATAAATTTAAAAATTCAAAAAAGGGGAAAAACTGTTGTTAAAAAAAGATAAATAAATGAACGAATGAATAAATAAATTGATAAATAAGTAAGTAAGAATTCCCACCAGTCCCACAGTCAGCTGATTTGTAGATTTTTTTAAAGTTCCTTTAGCATTTTGCTGGTGCCTAATTGCTTGTTAAGGACAGCTAGGTGGCACAGTGGATAAAGTGCTGGGCTTCTTCCTTACCTCCCTACATGGTCATTTGCACATGGCAGAGGCAACAGAATGAATGGGTTAATTAATTAATAGAGGAAGAATTCAGGATCTAACAGGTTCTACTGCTCACCCACACACACAAACTTACTTATGTGACCCCAAGGATATTACTTCACAGAAGCTTCATTTCCTTTGCTTATAAAAACCAAGATAATGAAATGGTAGGTTTGCCTTAGTAGCATAATATAGTCCTATAGTAATGGAGACTGCAAAGATACACACAATGATAGAGAATGCATTTATATCAGTGAGGGGCCCTTTAAAGATAAGTGATGACATGTTCTGAAAAGTTTGAGATATGAGTGATGTTTCCACTTTTGTTCAAACAGGTTTAAATGCCAGATGCTACCCACAAAACGGATGAGAATAGTACCTTATAATGTTTTTTAAAAACTTATAAATCATTCAATTCTAGTCAATAAAATGGGCTTTTCTTTCTCCACATATTCAAAAGAAACAAGAAGAATTACTAAAAAAAAATCACTTTCAAATAGCTTCATTTTAAATTCATCATTCTTTTTCCTAAATTTAAAGTGACCCACAACACTTTAAGCAATTCTGGAGTTCTAAGTCACATTTTTTCCTAAGAAAGTACAATATCAGAGGATCACATATTTGGAACTGAAAGGGGATATTGAGACCACTGAGTCCAATTCCCTCGTCCTACAGATAATAAAGCTCAAACTGAAAATGGATGAGTGACTTTCCTACCCTCACAAAGCTGGTAAGGGTATGAGATAAGATTTGAATTCCAAGACCAGAACTTTTGTCTACTGCTTCCTCTAGCTACCTAAACCCAAATCTTCTATGTTAAGAACGGAATGAGATTCACAAGTTCTTAATATATCCACACAATATATACATATGCCAACTTTCTCATCCCTACTATAAAATCTTATGTAACTCATGACCTAAACAAGTTCACACTTAACAGCTTCAGATGAGAAATCTCAAATTGAAAAAACTTAAATGATTTGCCCAAGATTATAAAGCTAATCAATTGCAACTTGAGTGTCCAATTGAGGTCTCAATTCAAGAGTCCAGTTCTTTTTTAATGGCATCAAACTATGGTCTTAAGTGATCTCCAGAAGATGGTGGGTAAATCGAAATCTTAATCTCTTAAGCTATCTCTGTTTCAGTCAGGCATTAGCTAGTTAGATATTAACTTCTGTAAATAATCAGTTCTCTGCACAGAAAAACAACTTTGAGAACTTAATTGTAGGGTTATGTAGGTTAGTTGAGTCACTAACTATTATATGAATTTTATGTTTATTTTTTTAGGGGGGAATCACTTCTTGGGTGGCACTGTTATGCCTAGACAAATATACTTTACTCCTTGACCTTTAAAATGGAGTAGAGATAGAGAATATAATATAATAATTTGTTATTTAATAACTGAATTAAAATTTAAATTCATCTCTCTTACCATATTGATTTTCCTTTTTGATGTCTCAGAAACATGTCATTTAGTTTTCCTATATATTTGTATATTAATTGGCACTTGTTAAGTTTCACTATGAGTCATTTCGGCTTCTTTGCTTTGTTTCCCTCATTTGACTTAAGCTCCTTAGGATAGGAACTGTTTGTGTTTTTCATGTTGTTCCTCCCACTTCCTAGCAACTAGTGATGTTCCTTCACAAACAGTTTATGCAAAAATGGACCAACCATCTGAGTGTCTTCTGTATATTCTGTATATACCATGCCTTGGACAGAAAAGGAGCTTTAAAGAATGCTTGTTGATTGAATTATGAAATAAATCTTTAATACGTGGGGATAAGATTAGACCACCACCAAGGTCCTTTCCAGTTCTAACATGTAGTGACTCAGTCCAAGGTCTGGCAGAACAAAACATCACAATAAGCTTTCCTCTGACTCTCCCTCCCTGGTTGAGTAACATCAACAGATTTTGCCATAAATTTATACCCTAAAGCAGGAAAGTTGATGATTTTTCTTCTCATTTGAATAACTATGATTCGTCATTCTCCAGTCCTATATTGGATGTAAGAAAACTGCATTATTCCATTCTGATTTTAGCATGTCTATTCCTGCAGAGATGGTTTGGAATTGTGGTTTCTAAACGTAACCACTTCAAAAAGCAAAAAAAGATGTTTTACTTCTAAGACATATACTTGGGATAGATTTTTACAAGAAGTCTATTTCTGAGTTTCTTTTGGTATTAATTTTCTCACAGGGAAGGCAAAGATTGAGATGGCTTCCTCTAGAATAGGAATTTTTAACCTGGAGTCAGTGAACTTGGTTTTTATTTTTTTGGTTAGTTAGTTGTTGTTGTTGTTGTTGTTTAATTTCTGATAACTGTATTTCAATATAATTGGCTTCCTCTGTATTTTATTTTATGCATTTAAAACATTATTCTAAAGAGAAGTTTAGAGAGATCACCAGACTTTACCTGTATGTTAGCAGGTAGCCTAGTATAATAGAAAGAAGCACTAAATTCAAAAACAAAAGAGCTGAGTTCAAATCCTGCATCACCTCTGAATACATGTGTGACTTGTGATTACTTTATATCACTTGCTTAAGATTTTCTAGTAGGGATGAGGAAATTGGAATGTGTATATGTTATAAGAATACATTAAAAACTTGTAAGTCTCATTCTTTCTTAATTTAAAGCTATTTAATTACTTTCTGGGATTATTTCTTCATTCATAAAAAGAGATGATTGAATGGATTAGATGATCTCTAAGGTCCCTTAAAACAGAGATGTTAAATATTGGGTCTGCAGTACAAGTGCAGCCAGAATTCACTAAAATATAACACAGGAATATTTGACAAATAAAAGTACAATAGAACATATATATTATTACTATGTAGTTTTCTAAGTCAATACATGGCTCCCAAAGAGATCTTTATGTATAGTTTAATGGCACTACTGTCTTACAATTCTCTGTGTGTGTGTGTCTCTGTCTGTCTCTCTCTCTCTCTCTCTCTTTCTCTCTCACTCTTTCTCTTTCTCTCCCTCGGCAGATGGGATTAAGCGACTTGCCCAGGATTACATAGCTAGTAACTGTACCATTTAGCTATCCTGTGCTTTGTAATTTTCAATCTCTGTCCTATGATATTCACTAATCACTCCTTTTAATGCATTAATCATAAGCTCATGGGAAAAAAATCATTGCCCTATTGTAGCAACCTAAAGATACTAGTGGGAGGGGAGAGGAATCTTTGTATTGTAAGCAGTGAACTACTTTTGGTAAAAAAATAAAGTGGAGGAAAATAGGTAAAAAGTGGCACTTTCTTCCATGCAGGATGGAATTCCATCTGCCATATCTTTTCTGACTTAATCTACACCTTTCAGAGGGAAGAGAAGAAAAAAGAGCTCTAAAATGAGGCCTTTTATCTGACCATATTTCATGGTGCATTTGTCTTCAGCCCCATCTCCAGTCTGGTTTGGCAAGAATGGCAAGAACTCTCATACCTGGTCATATATCTATATCAAAGTGATTCTGAACCTCTGTATATCATCATGCAAACCCCATTTCCCATTTTCCATCACCTAATTCCTTATTCTCATCTTCTCCAACCCTTCCACATCAAGTTCCAATCAAATACCACATTTACTGTGCCCTCTAGAATGCCTGTTCCATAAACAACAAACTTCCTTTCATTCTTAACCTTTTCCTTTCCTATTCCTTCCATTTTCTAGTTATTATTGAAACCTGCCCTTCCCTCTCCCCCACCCATGACTCTGCTTTGCAAGTCAACATTTCTAATACTGGCTGCACCTTTACTCGATCCCTTTGACTCATTGTTCAAAGGAGGGGCGTTTGAATATTCCTTAGTCCATATTGTCTCTACCCATCTCCCTCACCTGGTAACTTCTCCTCCTTTGAGGGCCACTCTATTATCTCATCCATTCAAAATTCCAGTAGCTATTATCTACAGTCTTCCTAGTCACTCCTTTTCTTCCCTTGATGAATTTGATACATGGTGTACAATTTTTCTCTTCTTCGCCACTCCCGCCTTCATCTTAGGATACTTCAAGATAAATGATGATTCTCCCTCAAACATTCTAACTACTCAGTTCCTCCATCTACTTACTTCTCATGAGCTACTTCTCCATTCCATCTCATATATATATATATATATATATATATATTTATTTATTTATATATATAACCACACATATATAATAATAAAATGTCCTTCATCTTGGCATCTCTCATAAATGTATCAGCTCTAATTTGAATATTTGTGAAATTCACTTATCTGGATAAAGGTTAGGGCAAATCTAGGGAAGGGGGTTGAGAGAAGGAAGGGAAAATTTGGAACACAAGGTTTGTAAGGGTCAATGTTGAAAAATTATCCATGCATATATTTTGAAAATAAAAAGCTTTAATAAAAATAAAGGTTAGGGCAGGATAGGCCGATCTTGCCCTAATTGCCTTCTCTTGCAAAATCCTATTTTTCATTGGTACCATAACCATTGGCACCTTGACCTTCAATTCTCTCCCAAGCTATCTCCCCAGAACTAACTACCTTCTTTCCTTATCCTCATCTTAACCCATGGGTGAACCAATTCAGCTCCATACTGTCCTATTCTCTTGGGTCCTCTGCCAAGTCTTAGCTCTGAGTCACTTCCACATCTCCCACAAATGTGCTGCTGAACAAAGTTGGTTCTGATAGAGTCCATTACCAATTTATATTATACTACCTCAACTCATCAACTCACTACTCCACTCTCCAGAGGCTCTTTCAAACCTTTTCAACCTTCCACAAATCTCCCATGGTTCTCTCTCCCTGCATCCTCTTAGCAGAGAACCTCATATGTTATAGAAACATTAGAGCATTTCTTGTGTGTTCCCTCTTCTCTCTTCTTTATCTCATACCACTCATATGCTGCTTTTTTCCTTGTCTCAATTGATGAAGTAACCTTCCTCTTTGCCAAGGCTGATCCCTCTAGCTGTTCAAGCACCTCCTTCCCATCCCACCTCCTCTAACAGATTGCCTCCTCTGTAATCACCCTTTATCACTTATTTTCAACCTCTATCTACTAGCTATTCTTAACTTAAAAATATGTCCATGTTTCCTTCATCCTAAAAAAACCCTAATTTGACTTTCCATCCTCAATATCATCCTATATCTCTTCATCCCCTTGTGGCCAAACTCCTTGAAAGGAAGAGTTTCTTCTATAATAGGTGACTATTTTCTCATTATCTTCTTAATCCCTTACAATCTACCTTTCAACTACATTATTCCAACAAAACTTCTCTCTCCAAAGTTATCAATGATCTCTTAGGAACAAATCCAATGGCCTGTTCTCAAATCTCTTCAGCTTCTCTATAGTCTTTGATATAATTTATCTCTTCATTCTTATCTGATTATTCCTTCTCAGTCTTTTTTGCTTGATACTCATTTAGTACATGTCTTTAAATTATAAGTATCTCTCAGTGTATTGTCCTGGACCCATTTATCTTCTCTCTATTCTACTTCACTTCTGATCTCATCAGCTCTCATTGATTTAATTACCATGTCTCTACTGATGATTCTCATAGCTGCCTATCTTGCCCTATCTGCTAATCTCCAATGGTGTATCTCCAACTATCTCTTGGATAAATTGCTCCTATATTGTATCTATCTGCCTCTTTAGTATATCCCAAGAAGTAATAATAAGCATCCCCAACTTACATACATATTATAAATTTATACCATAGATATATAGGATCCCATAATTGAAATGAGCCTCAGAGGTCAATTGCCAATGTAGGCAGGAATTGGTTAAATTAGTTCTTGAACAAAAATTGAGTAATTAGAAACAAGTAAAAACCAAGGACAGAGGAGGTCCAGAATCTTTAGATAACCAGTTGGGATGCTGCTCACTTCCTTTAACTTCCTATGCCTTAGGGCTCAAAATCACAGAATTTCAGAGTTGGAAGGGACCTTAAAGACCATCTTTTCCCAACTCCTTAATTTGATTAATGGGGAATTTTCTCTCATGTACAGACTTCAATTTCGAATCCATCATCAATCTTCCCTTCTTGTCCTGAAATATATTAATGTTACATTGTAGTCTGGGTTCTTTTTCCCCTCTAGGCAATGAATCTTCCTCTCAGCACACCATTCAGGGTTTATTTCCTTCTCTGTCTCCATCTGTTGTGTCTGCTTTGGGTAATGTAACACCCCTACCCATGTTCATCTTGAATATGACTTGTCTAGAGTTCCTACTACTCCTCAGCAGCAAAGACTGCATGGTATTGTCCTCCAAACAGATGCCTATGACATGGACATGACAGTGAAGGGAATGTTATCTGACTCCAAATCTAAGTTACCCAGAAGGCTCTGGGAATACTTTCTGTCCTGTTGTTTTATTTTACATTTAATTTTCTTTGCAAAGCAGCTGCTGTGTCAATTTTATACCTGTCAAAATTCCTCAAGATGAAGTGGAATGGAACTGAGGTCAAGACTCCATAGTTATTTTAAAGTCATCTTTTCAGAAAAGGCTCAAACTAGTAAAAAGAAAAATAATATAATAACAATAAATGCATTCAAATGTGCCTTCTTTTTAAAATATCCATGTTAATCTAAAAAATAATTCAATTAAATTGAGTTTGTGACTCACTAGTTTTACTTAGTTTGGTCTTTGTATAGGCCAGCTTTATTATATATTGTTTATTGTTATTAGAAATCACATTAGGTTGCTTTTTATTATTTTGTTGGTAAAGTGGAAAACAAATCTTATGATCTTACATGTTATTACAAGAAAGTGAATTGTCCCTGCAAGCCCCTCAAATTTAATTAATTTTTAGATTCAAAGTTCTATTTTCCTTTTGTTTGTTTGTTTTTTTTTTAACTGAAATCTATTTCTCTCTTTTGTGTGAGGGGGTGAGATAAAAAACAGAGAGCTTTTTTTTTAGCTCTGTTTACTGCCTATGATATTGCAGCCAATTCAATCAAAGGGGAAATAGCAAAATGCCCACTGTATTTGTGCACAGTAAGCTGTTTGTAAAATCCCTTCCAGTTTCCTGCAATCAAATGTTGGCGTCTCCTAAAATGACATTACATAGAGGGGTAAACAACATTTTCAAACCAAGCACAAGTACAGAGAGTATTATGCACACAAGGAATTGAAAAAAGGAATCCTGCAGGGAGCATTTGTTTCCCTGAGGTAAAAGATGTTTTTCTCCTGCAGGAGAAAGGTAGGGAAGTTTGAGATATAGCCAAGTTCTGGTGGATACAAAGCAGGTCAGTTTAGAAAGAGGGAGAATTTAATGATGAATGATCAAGGTTACAAAAAAATATATTAGCTTTTTTCTCTCTGCTTAATTGGTTAGTGAAGAAAGTGGCTATTAATTGACTATCCAGCAAGGACTTCTCAAAAGTTGAGGCAAATTGGGACCTATAAATAGGCCAATATGGAAGCCAATATGGAATAAAGGCCAAAATATCTAGCTATAGCTCTGCAGTTCTAGGTACTAAATTCTTCTCTGCCACAATTGAGGAAGAGTTGGGGGACCTCTAATACGTAATCTATAAAATGAGGAATTTAGGCGAAATAAATATGAGAGTTCATCCCAGGTCTAATAGTGTATAAAACTTTAATTGCTAAGTTTCAAGAAAGAATTTTAAGATATTTTCCTCTAAATATGAAAAGGCCATAGGGACAATTGGATATTCTCAACTGGATATCCAAATTGGATATTTCTAACATCAGATTCATTAACCTATGTCTTCAGTTGACAAACCTTGTTTTTGTTGAATCTTTTTGGTCAGTCCAATCTTTGTGATCCTGTTTGGGATTTTCCTGGCAGAGATACTGGAGTGGTTTGCCATTTCCTTCTCCAATTCATTTTACAGATGAGGAAACTGAGGCAAATAGGATTAAGTGACTTGTCCAGGGTCACACAGCTGGTAAGTGTCTGAGGTCACATTTGAACTCAGGTCTTTCTGATTCCTGAACTAGTGCTTTATCCACTGTTCTACCTAGCTGCTTGGGAGAATCATAACTATTTAATAGTAAGGGATATATCAGATGAGAAAAACTTTCAAAGGTTTAAAAATCATTCATTTGAGACAATGAGAAAAATCACTGTATTTGGAATCAAAAGATCTGGTTTCAAATTCAGACTCTGATTTTAAGTCCCCCCTGTGTGAACTTGAGCAAAACACTTAACTGCCTTGAGGCTGTTGAACTAGATGGACTACAAGGCTCCTCCTAATTATAAATCCGTAATCTTATGATTTTCATACACCCACTTTTTAACTGCTTCTTTTTTGGTGGCAATAAATTCAGCAATAAATAGAACACCAAAAACAAAGTAAATACCATCTTCAAACTAAGTAGTGCTTCCCTTGCTTACTTTAGAAAGGAGATGGAGGAAGGGTCTTATAGTAAGCATCCTTCTCTCAGGGAGGGGCACTTTTACCAAGACAGTCCCAATTCTCTCACTTGTGTTGGTAATTCCTACTCATTTCCTCTTCTTGGCAAGGATTACCTGATTGCAGAATATGTGCTTGCTGACAGTTGCCTGGATCTGTTTGAGTACTGAACCTTTAATGGGGTGTCACTGAGGTTAAGGTAATAATAACTGCCTGTCAATTGGTGGCTGGATTCTGAGAGCTCAGCCTCTCTTGGGAAAGGTTTGCTTGCTCTTGTTAAATCAGCCTTTTCTACTCTGTGTCAAATTATCACTGATCTGTTCCCTTCTTAAGAATCCTTTCCTTTCTGTCTTGAATAATATACTTGCCACTAACAAAGTTCTGGGTCTGTCTCTCTCCTTGACAGTAAACTTATTGAACTTTCCTAGGAATGAAACATGGAGAGAAATACAAAGACAGACAAACAGTGACAGTCAGAGAGATAGAAAGAGAGAGGGGAGGGGAGCTGGGAAGGAGGAAAGAGAGTCAGACAAATACAAAGCAGAGAAAGAGAGAAAGAAGGAAAGGGAGGGAGAGAAAGAGGGAGAGGGAGAGAAAGAACAAGAGAGACAGAAAGAGTACATGTCGAATTTCCCCAAATATTTCATCTGTACATTTTTATTTCTTGCTCTAGGATGTTTCCTTTAATCCAAAGCTTAAAATAGAGGTTTAACTGTACAAGATGTAAGGAAAGCGAATTTTTAGAAAAGAATGTACAACTTGCAAGACAGGGAAGCTTAAAGTTTAAAAAAAAATACTATTTCAAAAGAAAATATAAATGCTTTGAGACTTTCTTATCCATTTCTCCCTCATGTCATTCTTCTCTCGCTCTCTCTCTTCCTCTTGCTGAGCCTCTTCCTCTCCTTCTTCCTGCCCATTAGATTTCTTATGATCAACATATTGCACAGAGAACCCCTTCTTAAAATAGATAAAAGGAAAAGTCTCTTAGGATTTAAAGTGCTAGAGAGCTTGGAGATCATTTATTCTAATCCACTCATTTTTACAGTTAAAGAAACTTTGATCCAGAAACTTCAGTAAAAATTATCCATGGTCACACACCTAGTTAAGTGGAAGAGCTGAGACTTGGACTCAGGTCTCTGACTCCAAATTCAATATTATTCCCAGTGTATGAGGCTGCCTCATCTCACAGTTAAGTCAGTAGCTATTCTCAGTGTCCCTCAAATGCTCAACAGACAGAAGGAGATAGTTCCAGAGGACCCAGTGGCAACTGGGATTACTTCTCCTTTCTGTATCTGTTCCTCTCACCATTTGCCCTTCGATCTCAGGGACCTAAATGAGTCTTAGTGATAGATTAGATAATTTGTAGTTAGAGAATTCTAGATTGAATTCAGAGAGGTAATATCTTAAAAATTCTCGGATGGTCAAACACAGTCATTAATGATCCTACCTTTGCTATCTATGGAGCTCATGAAGAGGACATTTACTATAAAGGAATAAATACAAAAAAAAAAAAAGAAAAAAGAAAATCGCAAATAGAAAAATTAGGATAAATGTAATATAGTAACCTGTTCCTTTATAAGTATCGTCAGGAAGGCAAATTAACATATTCTTGATGAAATTATGAATTGAAAAAACTGTTCTAGAGAGCAATTGGAAATTGTAGTAACTAAAATTTTCATACTCTTTGACTCGGATCACATTAGGCATATATTCTAAGATGACTGAAAAAGAGAGAAAGAAAAAGGAAAGGTTCCAAAAACACCAAAATATCCATACCAATTCTTTCTGTGTTAACAAAGAAATGATCAAGGAAGTATTCAATGAGGTCATTTAAAAGTCAGTCTTGCTCAGACTTCCAGTTTAAACAGCCTTCATCATGGTGTCTGATATTGTTTTCTCTTTATCAACTTTATGTTATTCTGAACTTGACAGACACCAGCAAATATGGAATGTACCAAATTTTAATGCCACCAAGTTTTAATGCCATTTGATGCTATTAAACTGCCCGTAGAGTTTAGAAGAAAAGAGGAGATTGCATGTGAAACTGCAGATCTTTATTACATCTGTTCTCTTTTTTAAGCATATGATGAATTTAGCATGTAAGTTCCAAAGTTATTTGACTTCTCTTCTTTATGTCTTCTGGATCTCCTTCTGTTCTCTTCTGGGCACTTAAAAAACAAGCATTATTTTCCACCTCTAACTAAACTGCCAGAAATAATCAACTCTGACAGAACTGAAAGAAATTCCACATGAAAGAAACATTCTGTACATTATTCTTTTTTAATTGATGTTTTTGAGTCTATATACCATATTAATTTCTGATTCTATCCCTAGCCCTTACCCTACATAGCAAGTCCCATCTCTGACAACTACTAGCTATGAGACACTGGAGAGTCAATCTCTAACCTATTAGTACTCCATGGCAACTCTAAAACTGTAAGAGACAGAGAAAATGCCAACTTGAACTGGGAGAAGAACTCTAGGAGCCCAATCCTGATCCTAGGTTCACATCAAAAGAAAAGGCATTCTTTTGTATAATGTATTTAATGCCAGCAGCTGGTGATTATTTTTCTCCTCTCAAATATGGCTTCAGAGTCTGGAAAAGGCTCACTCCAACCTACTTTTCTGGCCATATTTCATATTGCTCCCTTTGATATACTCTACTGTTCAGCCAAATGGACTGCTGGCTTGTTTCCCAAACTCAACATTCCATCTCCAGCCCCATTCGTTCATACACGCCACCTTCTATGCCTAAAATAAACTTGCTTGTATTTGAGCCTTCTCTTCCTTCAAGACCAAGTTCAGATATTATATCCTCCTTAAAGCTTTCCTTAATCACCCCAGAGAACAAATATTCTCTCCTCAAATTTTCATGGTCATCATCATTATTTTTTATTCATTATTCTCTTTATCTGTCTCCTTTAGCCTCATCATTTCCTACCTTAACATGATCTGCATAAATTTTGCTTAATTCTCAATAGATTACCACTTTGAAAGAAGAATTTGTATCATTTTATATCTCTGTATTATTAGTACCAGACACATTATGTGTTGATCTTAACTGAGGAAAACCATGATTAAGTTACTTGTCCAGGGTTACACAGTTTAGAAATATCTGGGACTGGATGAATTCAGTCCTTCTTGACTCCAGACCCAGTAAAGCTAATTACAAAGGGAAGATACTGGAATTGTGATATTGGGAAAGACTTCTTATAGGAGATGAGATTTTAACTGGAGCTTGTTTAAAGGAATCCAGAGAAATTGAGAAATAGAAATGAAATGGGAGAGAATTGCATTCAATGGAACAGTCATTGAAAATCGCTGGATTCCAGAAATGGAGTGTTATTCTCATGTTTGAGGAGTGGCAAAGAAGTCAAAGTCCCTAGGTCACAGGATACATGAAGGAGAAAAATAAAAAAAAGATTGAAAATGGAGAGAAAAGACATTTTATGAATGGTTTTAAAAGTTAAAAAGAGGATTTTATATTTGATCTTAAATATAATAAGGAGTTACAGGAGTTTTGTTAAGGGAGTACAGGAGATCACAACTGAATGGATAAAGAACTAAAAGGGGAAGAGGCTTGTGGCACTGAAATGAACCAAAAGGCTATTGAAATAGTCCAAGTATAAGGCAATGAGGGCTTGCATCAACATGGTGATAGTGTCAGAGTGGGGAAAAGGAGTATATACAAAAAGACATCCAGAACATAGAATCAATTGTTATTGAGTCCTGTCTGATTCTTCATAACCTCCATTTGAGATTTTCTTGAGAACGGTACTAAAACAGTTTGCCATTTCCTATTCCATATTATTTTACAGATGAGGAAACTGAGGCAAGGCAAGTAGAATTAAGTGACTTGCTGAGAGTTACACAATATGTACCTGAGGTCAAATTTGAACTCAACATGAATCTTCCTCATTCCAGTGTCAGTGTTCTCTCTGCTGTGCCACCTAGCAAGCTAGAATCAATAAGACTTGGCAACAGATTAGACTTAGGATGAAGGGGGAGAGAAAGAAGGGGAAGGAAGGGGAAAGAGGAGAAAGTGAAAGAGGAAGAGAGGTAAAAGGAGAGAGAGATGGAGAGAATGAGACAAAGATAGGGAGAGAAAGACAAAGAGGGAGAGAAAGGGAGAGAGACAGAGACAGAGACAGAGACAGAGACAAAGAGAGAGAGAGAAACAGAGTCAGAGACAGAGACAGAGACAGAGAGAAATTGTAGATAATATCTAAATTTCAAGTTTGGGGAACTAGGAGGATGAGGATGTCCTCTATACTAAGGGAGAAGGTAAATTTTTTTCAGATACATTGAGTGTCAGATATCTATAGGATACCCAATTTGAGATATCCAAGAAGCAGCTGGAGATTTGAGATTGCCAAATCAAGAAGTTAGGAATGCTGTGATCTGAAAATCATCCACAAAGAGATAAATGAATCCAGAGTTCAAGCAATCCTTCTCAGTAGGTAAATGATCTTCACCCAACTCCTACTGAAATTACTTTGTTTTTAATTTATGTATAGATGAATATAGATGCATTTGTATATGTCTATATATACATATATGTATACTTCTCTCTATATAGAGAGAGGATGTACACAAGTGTATGTAAAATTTATTTTTTCATACACATTTTTCTCCCATATTCCAAAAGAATATATGCTCTCTAAGAGTTGAAATGACTTCATTTCAACTAAACCTATTGCAAGGCCATTGTAAATGTTTAACAAACAATAATTAAATTGAAGTCATTTAACCCATCTGTTCTTTGATTTAATTATCAGGTTGAAAAAAATTAATAATTTGGAAAATAATAGAAAAATCATCGAATTATAATCTAGTTTATAGGTTTTTTGTAGATAAAGTGTATATTAGGCTTTGAGGAAGAAGCGGAGCATTCACGGTCCTTCCCCCTTCCCTAACTTGGTACCACATACAGTACAGTACTTCCTTCTTCAATTCAAAGGATCAATAATTTTGTGAGTATGGACACTCTTTCCATATTATAAGGCCTCTTTCTTAGAAACCAATCTTCACAAGTTGCTTTGGTAGTACCTAATAATCTTTTGCCCTATGGCTAACCTTCTGCTGATGAGTCACTCCAAACATAGCCTGGTACTCAGATGAGAGATACACAGACCATTGCTGGGCCCATGTTCAAGGCCTTTCCAACTTCACAGGACCAGCCAGAGCTTGTGTTCTGCTGACAGAGACTCTGTACATCCAAGGTCAGTAACCTCCATGCCACAAGGAAGCACCAAGTGAGGATGTTAGTGTTGGCAAAGACAGGGCATAATAAGCCTTAAATAAACACTTATTAATGAGCTGATGAGAAGCATTAGTAGTAAAGAAGAAGTGCTGAAGAGTCCTGGCCCTGAAGACATGGGTTCAAATACTACCAGGATAAAGCCTGGTTATGTGAACCTGGGCAAGTCACTTAACCTTGAAGTATTTTAGGCAACTAGCTTAGCTAATGGTTCTTAACTCTTTTTGTGTCATGGACCCCTTTGGCAACCTAAAAAATTTTATTTATTCCTTCTCAAAACATTATATTTAAATGGGAAAAAATACATAGTATTACAAAGCCAATTAGAAAACTGTTATTACTTTTTTTCCAAAACAAGTTCACAGACAACAAATTAAGAATCTCTGCTTCAAAACTATGAATTGCAAGAAGACACCAACTTGCAATGGCAGAGGAGATCATTTTCCCAACAAAATCATGGGGCCATATCTATCCTGATATTATTTCTCAGATATGGAACCCCTTCAAATAGCTCCTTGCTATTAGGTGCCTCTTTCTCTTGCATGATATTGTCAAGCAAATAAAGGGATGGCAAAAAGATCATTTATCTAAGAAACAGACTATATGCAATGTTCACATTGTGACCTAAGCGGTCCCAATGAGTCACAGCATCAAGTTTTGTCCCACTTTCAAGTGTTTGGGAAAAGTAGCCACTTCAAAACTTATCTCCTTCTTTTAAATACCCTTCCAGAGCTTTACAATGTGGCTTTAAATCCATTCCCAATATCCTCCCAAAAGTTGTTGCCAATTGCATAGCCCACCCAAACACCCAAGTTTTTCTTTCCCAAGAAATATGGTTATTGCCAGATTCAGATAGCAAAATTGTCATGGAGGACCACTGATGAATATGATCCTCCCAAAGGACCTCAAGACTCCAAAACAAAAAAAAAAAAAAAAGAAAAGAAACCCTTTGATTTTCTGGCAAAGAATTTAGGATAAAGGGATGATGATTTGGAAAGTGTCTTTTTATCCCCAGGGCCTAGGCCTGGAAGAGAAAGAAACAAAACCTGTGGAAAATCATTTCAATCCAATTAATGGAAGAGGAAACTGAGGTCCAGAAAAGTTAACTGATTTGTCCTAATGGTAGTCCTGGTTTTGAAATCTCTGAAACTGTAGCTCTTTCTCGGTTAGATTTAGACAATCTTAGTAGTCCCTTGGATCTATAATATAAATGCATTTTCAATTTTTAAAAGGACTCAATTGCTCCACGGCACTCTTTACTTACAACAAAACAACAAAAAAGCAGGTGAACGATCCACCAAGAGTGAAACCCCTGGAGAGTCAAATTTACATTTCACAGCCAGCTCTGCAAGAGCTCCAGAAACTGTCACTGCAACTTACAATTTCTCCTCCCCTCACCCTTCCACCTCCAGTTACTCCCCGGAGGCGCTGCCAGTGAATCCCTTTTCCAATCCCTAGGGTTCCCAACCCTTTCCAAAAGTTCGATTCTGCTCCAGTAGCGCATACCAAGCCCATTCACCCATTCAAAAGCCGCCGGGACGAGAGAAACTACCTCAACTCTGTCTTGCTGCGCCCCTCTGCCACAGCAGTGCAGCCCGAGCCTCAGCCCTTCACGCGCACCTACCCTGCGTTCTCCTGTCCGAACCCCAGTACCCAGCCTCTCCCCAACTCTGTATGCACGCACACACACACACACACACACACACACACACACACTTTTTTCCAATATCCCTTTCCAGCCCGATCTCCTGTTCCAGACTGGGCAGATCAGGGACTGAGCCAGAGGAAAGGCACAGAGGAAGCGTAGGGCTGGGGCCCAAGCAGGAGCCCGAGTCAGCCCCGGCAAGAGGAAATTGAATTGGAGACAGACAGAATATTTTGGAGGGACCTTCCAGTCCCAGGACTCTTTTTCTCTCTCACCGTATTTTCCCCCTTCTTTAGCTCCGCAAGTCGCTCACCTACGCCCCTTTCTGCGGCTCCTCTGTCCCCCTCCTGGCGGCTCTCCGCAAGCTCTCAGGATTCCCCAACGCGCCCGGAGCCAGGACGCGATCTGGGCTGCAGAGCGCAAAGTTGGGAGGGCCGGGCAGGGGAAGGGCAAGAAGGGGCGGGGCTGGGGGGCACCTTGCATCACCTGGGGCGGGTTGGGCCTGGAGCCCTGGGAGGGTAAAGGAGGAGACGTGAAGGCGAAGGGAGGGAGGAGGTAGGTAAACCCCAAACTTTCCCTAAGGGAATCTATCTGCCTTGGCTGCTAACTTGTGAGCTCCCGTTTGGCGAAGAGGAAGTGGGGCGGAGACACTGTGGGCTTTGTACAATGAGTAAGAAGGTCTTTCCTTTGAATCCTGAGCCTTTTCATTTCAGTAGGCATTCCAGAAGCAGGAGGCTAATGAAACGCCCCAGACGGGCCTTTACTAAGATAAAATGTGAGAGGTGGGAAAGTTAATCCTCGGTCACAGAGGCCCGAATCCGGGTTTTACGCAATGATTAGCTCTGGGTCTGTGACTTTGATCAAGTCCCTCACTTTCTCCATCTCTTAGGTGGAGACGTTAATATTTACATTGGAGTTTATGAGATTGTTATGAAGGGAAAATGAGATAACATCACAACATAGTATTTTCACATTTTGATGTTGTTGCTGTTTGCTTGCTTTTTTTTTCCTCTCATTTGTCTTCCTTTTTGATCTGATTTTTCTTGTGCAGCATGATAAATGTGGAAATATATTTAGAAGAATTGCGCGTGTTTAATCTACATTGGATTATTTGCTGTCTAAGGAAGGGGGTGAAGGAAAGGGAGGGAGAAAAATTTAGAACACAGGCTTTGCAAGGGTGGTGATGAAAACTGTCTTTGCATGTATTTTGAAAATAAAAAACTAATATAAAACACACACAAACACACACACAGCCTGGTGTGATAGCTGGAGCTGGCCTAGAAATCAAAAAGACCTAAATTCAAATTCTTCCTCTGATACTAGGTCTGTGAACTTTAGTTAAGTCCAATAACCTCTTAGTATCCCAGGCAACTCTTTAAGATTATAAATTGCAAAGCAGTTGATTGCATTGGTAAAGGGAATTTTCTCAGAGTACCTTTTAACAACAAAATCATGGACCACTTGTTTGTTTGTTTGTTTGTTTTTTTAAAGAAAGCAGGTTATGAATGAGAGGATCCAAATCAGTTCCAATTGATTAGTAATGAACAGAACCAGTTACACCCAGAAAAAGAACATGGGAAATGAGTACAGACCACAACATAACATTTCCACTCTTTCTGTTATTGTTTGCTTGCATTTTTGTTTTTTCTTCTCAGATTATTTTTACCTTCTTTCGAAATCCGATCTTTGTTGTGCAGCAAGGTAATTATAAATATGTATACATATATTGTATTTAACATATACTTAAACATATTTAACATGTATGGGACTACCTGTCATCTAGGGGTGGGGGTGGAGGGAAGGAGGGGAAAAGTTGAAATAGAAGTTTTTTCAAGGGTCAATGTTGAAAAATTACCCATCCATATGTTTTGTATATAAAAAGCTATAATAAAAAGAAAGGAAGGAAGGAAAGAAGGAAGCAGGGAAGCAGGTTATGGAAATTATGCTCATCCTAAACTAGTCCTACCTCCTCATTTTGTAGGAAAAAAAAAAAAAAAAACAACTATCCCCTGAAAGAAGGAAACAGCTTGCCCAAGGTGGTACAATTAGTTAATTCCAGAGTAATCTCCCATTTCTTTTATTAGATCACAATTCCTTCCACCAGGCCAGTGGTAGTTACTAAAGTATCTAAACGCTTAACTCAAAAACTTAGATTTAAGTTCAAGGGTTTTGTTTATTTTTTTGGCTCAGTGGAAAGTCCAGGAAGTAGGAAGACCTGAGTTCAATTATTGCTTCAGACACTTACTAGCTGTGTGACACTTCAGGCAAATTATTTAACCCTGTTTGCCTCAGTTTCTTCATCTGTAAAACGAGGTGGAGAAGGAGAAGTCAAATCACTCCAGATATTTCTGCCAGAGAAAACCCCAAATGGTTCATGAAGTGTTAGATATGAACAACAATAGAAAAATTAGAGATTGGTCATAGAATTATTTTGCAAATACCCTGTACCTTCCTAGGACAAGGTCTTTACAAAATGTGTATGTTCCCAATGGGCTATGTGGACAAATGAGATTAGATTAGTCATATATCGCCTTGTTTGCTGGATATTGGCCATTTCATTGGGAAGGTCTATGGCTGGTGGATGGAAAAGAACTCTGGCCCTGAGAAATGAATTGCCCTACAGTATTACTGTAATGGAGAGGGGAAAGTAGAGACCTGTGAAAATACTATGTTGTGATGTTATCTCATTTTCTCTTCATAACAATCTTGTAAACTCAAATGTAAATATTAATGTCTCCACCTAAGAGATGGAGAAAGTGAGACTCAGAGTTGAGGGACTTGATCAAAGTCACAGACCCAGAGCTAATCATTGCGTAAAACCCGGATTCGGGCCTCTGTGACCAAGGATCAACTTTCCCAAAGCAAAGTGAGGAGCAAGCACCCCCCTACTATTTATGATTTCTGTTACATACACTCTTGTGTCTGCTTGTGCCATGGGAATCTTTCTTTTTCCCATGATTTTGGCAGCAGTGAAGGTGCCTGCTGAGTTTGAATATCACCCAAATAGGACTGAGAATCAGTCAGGATTGTACAAATTCTCCTCCCAGATCCTTCTCTGACTTGATAAATGACCTTGGTTAGGCATTTTCCTTTACTTTACTTTTTCTCCAACAAGAAAGTCGAGTAGGATCTCACAATCTGGAATCTAGGTCTTTCCTACAAGATCTGATTCCTTTTTCAGATGGATACCAAATAGTTTTTAAACACAGGTCTGGGTTGGCAATAAGAAGGAGGGCCTGATAGAAAACAGTAATCTGCTTCACCAGGATATTTTGTAAATTCATTAATTCTAGGTAACCATATTATTCATTCAATCTTAGTCCTTTGCCTTCAAAACTACAAAATCTTCTTTTGACACCTTTTAATTCTTCCTTGTATATGCCTTTTACATTCTAAAAGGGATATGGATAATCATTGTGGGTTGTCCCTCCTCTCCCATAAATTATATGTATTTGAGTACATTGATTTATTTAAAGGAAACATATACCTGTGTTTTGCATAGGTTAATATTAAAATTGGTCTACAAATTTTTAACATATTTTCCAAATATTATTGTAAGACGTCTAATAAAAAAACCATCTTATTCATTGAAGAATTTAAACCAGAGGTCATCCAAAAGGCAATGACACACTAATGGTGGATGTGAGTAGGATGCAAATTATTCTCAATAAAAAATTGCTCAGGGAAAGTAGCATCAAGGATCTCATCATAGAGATGATGAATGACCAGAAATGCATTATATAGCAAGAATGTGATAATCAGTAGGTAACAGTTAATGTAGCTCTAGTCTTCTCTCATTTAAACCCATCTTTCATAGCCACCAAAGTAATTTTCCTAAAATGGAAATCTAGTAATGTCAGTCCCCTTATTCATTAAATTTCAGTAGCTCCCTATTACCTCCAAGATTGAATTTAAACTATTCTCTTAATCAAAGGTCTTTAAAACTTGCCCTCATCCAGCCTTTCCAATCTTAAGTACACTTTACCTCCTCTACACACTCTTAGGTCTAGATCCATTTGTCTGCTTGCCCTTCCTAACACATGATACTCTACTCATTCTTTTACTCTGGCTAAAATCCCACCTCAAAATGAAGCCTTTCTTGATCTCCTTTTATTCTAGTGCCTTCCTTTTGTTGATTATTTCTAATTTATCTAGCACATAGCTTGCCTGTAAAGTTGTCTCCACCAGTGGACTGAACTCCTTGAAAGCAGACTGGCTTTTTGGCTTTGTAACTTCAGTGGTTAGTACAGAGCCTGACAATAGTCAATGTGTTTATTAATGAATGCTTATTAACTGACTGACTGCCCCTGATGCTTGGATACTCTCCCTCTTCATCAACTTCCTAGAATTATCTGTTACCTATCACTTTCTTCCCCATAGATAACTTTACATTTATTTTGTCTATATCTATGTTTGTTGCACCTTTACAAATACATATTCCTTATATATATCCAAAACAAACTCCTTGAGGGTAATTACTATTTATGTTTTGTCTTTGTATCACCTAATTCCTAGCATATAGTAGGAGAACTGATTATTAATTGACTGATAAGAGCACTATTGGTACTCTAACTTAAAGGTAACAGAGTTAAAGGACTTTTTATTTTTCTTTTTTTAAAAAAACATTCTTGAAGAAAGTATTAACCGTTCTCTGCTTATATGGAATTTATAACACAATACTCCAAATATATCAAGATTTCACTTACTGTTTTCCTTCTTTATAAGCCCAACCTCTTTACAATGAACTCCAAGTAATGATAATTTTTTTTTTAATTTTTGTACCAGGAATTCATGTTAAGCAATTTTAGAAATAAATAGGTGGTGTGTGAACATTTTGAAATCTTTTGTTAAAGAGTGATTAAGATAATATTTAATCTGACAAGACTTGCCCTTTGAATTATAGCAAAGATGCAAAGTATACTAAAAAAAAATGAATCGTACAAAGAGTTGGGAGATCACATTTCTGGTACCAGCTTTTTGACTGTAATTCTGGAGAAAGGACTTTCATTCTTCAGGTCTGTTTCCTATTTAATAAAAAACGATGGGGACTGAACTGGATGTTCCTTAGAAGATCTCTTCCAACTTTTAATAATTGGCTGATTCTATGTTCTGGATGTTTGACAAAAAAAATCCAAAAGGCCAATTTTCCAAGAATAGTAAATTAACATTTTTTTCAAGTTTTCATTAAAACAAATCTTTGGTGAGGAACTTTTTAAAATATATATTTGCTAGCCTGTTAGTCTTTTTCTCTAAGACAATCTCAGAAACCTAATGTTTAGCAGAAAGGAAACTTGATGTATTAAACATGCTTCCCATTTGGACAGAGTGGATTATGTGTGCTTTCTAGCTATTCAGAAAATTAAAAGACGAATTTAATAAATTGGGGGGGGTTGTCTTTTTTTTAAACTCTTCTTGCTTCTTGAAGAAAAGGGAGTATACTTTGCTTTCCAGTCTTATCCATAGCAATGTTCTTCTATATAAATGGTTAAACTATAATCTAATTGTCTCTACTATTGGGAACTTGTTAAACAGCTACAATGCTTCTTTTAGGATTAGGATTTAGTCTCTCAGCATTAACTGTGATTATTGGGTCTCTGACTTCACATGTGGGAAAATGACTAAACTTGCATAATGACACAGCCGCAGGACTTTGAAAGCTCACCAAAGGATAAATGCAACCCTTTAGCTAGAATAAAGGCCTATTACGGGCAAGGTATAGAAATCAGTTTGAAATCCTTACAACTACAATGATTCTGAGGGTGTGGCTATATACAATATCAACAACATAATTAGCAAAAATTATTTATTACAAAATAATTTTTGAAAAAAAAATTAGATTAATGTAGAATCTTAGTCTGTGCCACTCGCTCTCTTACTTAAGTAGGGCCAGTGGAATAACCCAAAATGAATAACTATTTTTGTCATTCTTTTCAGAGGAACATGGGAAAACTTGAATGAAATTATTCAAAGCAAAATAAGCAGAACCAAAAGAATGTTGTTCAATCATGTCTGACTCTTTTGTGGTTTTCTTGGCAAAGATACTAGAGTAGTTTGCCCTTTTCTTCTCCTCCTTTCCTTCTCCTTTCCAGCTCCAGCTCATTTTACAGATGAAGAAACTGAGGCAAAAAAGGTTAAGTGACTTGTCCAAGGAAGTATCTGAGGCCAAATTTGAACTCATGAAGATGAGTCTTCCTTACTTACTCCATGTCTGGTGCTTTGCCACCTATGTTGCCACCTGGTTGCCAAAGAGAATAATACATACAATAAAGAAAAACTTAAAGAAGATTGGACTTTGAATAACAGAAAAAATGATGAAAAAAATTTCTGGAAAAGAAATAATGAAACAAACTTCTCCTACAGCAGAAAGATGGGAAAATAAAAGCCCAGAGTATTGTTGTCATTGTCAGATACCATCTCTATGGTGGATTTTTTTCCTCAATTGTCTTTGTCACAACAGGGTTGGAGGTTCAAGCTGAAGAGTATAGAGATGAAAAATGACTGATATAGGGATGAGACACCAATAAAATATTAAAACAAAAAAGCCCAGCAGTTCTAATGCTATCCTCTTGCCTAGAGGATTAAAAAAAAATTGCCTGATTGATTTTTTTTCCTTTTTTTTAAATTTTTATTTAATAATGACTTTATATTGACACTCTTTTCTGTTCCGATTTTTTTCCCCTCCCTCCCTTCACCCCCTCCCCTAGATGGCAAGCAGTCCTTTATATGTTGGATATGTTGCAGTATATCCTAGATACAATATATGTTTGCAGAACCGAATAGTTCTCTTGTTGCATAGGGAGAATTGGATTCAGAAGGTATAAATAACCCGGGAAGAGAAACAAAAATGCAGATAGTTCACATTCGTTTCCCAGTGTTCTTTCTTTGGGTGTAGCTGCTTTTGTCCATCATTTATCAATTGAAACTCAGTTAGGTCTCTTTGTCAAAGAAATCCACTTCCATCAAAATATGTCCTCATACAATATCGTTGTCGAAGTATATAATGATCTCCTGCTTCTGCTCATTTCACTTAGCATCAGTTCATGTAAGTCTCACCAGTCCTCTCTGTATTCATCCTGCTGGTCATTTCTTACAGAACAATAATATTCCATAACATTCATATACCACAATTTACCCAGCCATTCTCCAATTGATGGGCATCCATTCATTTTCCAGTTTCTAGCCACTACAAACAGGGCTGCTACAAACATTTTGGCACATACAGGTCCCTTTCCCTTCTTTAGTATTTCTTTGGGATATAAGCCCAATAGAAACACTGCTGGATCAAAGGGTATGCACAATTTGATAATTTTTTGGGCATAATTCCAGATTGCTCTCCAGAATGGTTGGATTCGTTCACAACTCCACCAACAATGCATTAGTGTCCCAGTTTTCCCGCATCCCCTCCAACATTCATCATTATTTTTTCCTGTCATCTTAGCCAATCTGACAGGTGTGTAGTGGTATCTCAGAGTTGTCTTAATTTGCATTTTTCTGATCAATAATGATTTGGAACACTTTCATATGAGTGGTAATAGTTTCAATTTCATCCTCTGAAAATTGTCTGTTCATATCCTTTGACCATTTATCAATTGGAGAATGGCTTGATTTCTTATAAATTTGAGTCAGTTCTCTATATATTTTGGAAATGAGGCCTTTATCAGAACCTTTAACTGTGAAAATGTTTTCCCAGTTTGTTGCTTCCCTTCTAATCTTGTTTGCATTAGTTTTATTTGTACAAAGGCTTTTTAATTTGATGTAATCGAAATTTTCTATTTTGTGATCAGTAATGGTCTCTAGTTCATCTTTGGTCACAAATTTCTTTCTCCTCCACAAGTCTGAGAGATAAACTATTCTATGTTCCTCTAATTTATTTATAATCTTGTTCTTTATGCCTAGGTCATAGACCCATTTTGATCTTATCTTGGTATATGGTGTTAAGTGTGGGTCCATGCCTAATTTCTGCCATACTAATTTCCAATTATCCCAGCAGTTTTTATCAAATAATGAATTCTTTTCCCAGAAGTTAGGGGCTTTGGGTTTGTCAAACACTAGATTGCTATAGTTGACTATTCTGTCTTGTGAACCTAGCCTTTTCCACTGATCCACTAATCTATTTCTTAGCCAATACCAAATGGTTTTGGTGACTGCTGCTTTATAATATAATTTTAGATCAGGTACAGCTAGGCCACCTTCATTTGATTTTTTTTTCATTAATTCTCTTGAGATTCTCGACTTTTTATTGTTCCATATGAATTTTGTTGTTATTTTTTCTAGATCAATAAAATATTTTCTTGGAAGTCTGATTGGTATAGCACTAAATAAATAGATTAGTTTAGGGAGTATTGTCATCTTTATTATGTTCGCTCGACCGATCCAAGAGCACTTAATATTTTTCCAATTATTTAAGTCTGACTTTATTTGTGTGGAGACTTTTTTATAATTTTGCTCATATAATTCCTGACTTTCCTTTGGTAGATAGATTCCCAAATATTTTATGGTATCAACAGTTATTCTGAATGGAATTTCTCTTTGTATCTCTTGCTGTTGGGTTTTGTTGGTGATGTATAAAAATGCTGAGGATTTATGGGGATTTATTTTGTAGCCAGCTACTTTGCTAAAATTATGAATTATTTCCAATAGCTTTTTAGTAGAATCTCTGGGGTTCTCTAGGTATACCATCATATTATCTGCAAAGAGTGATAGTTTGGTTTCCTCATTGCCTACTCTAATTCCTTTAATATCTTTCTCGACTCTTATTGCCGAGGCTAGTGTTTCTAATACAATATTAAATAATAATGGTGATAGTGGGCAACCTTGCTTCACTCCAGATCTTACTGGGAAAGGTTCCAGTTTTTCCCCATTGCATATGATGCTTACTGATGGTTTTAAATATATGCTCCTGACTATTTTAAGGAAAAGTCCATTTATTCCTATGCTCTCAACTGTTTTTATTAGGAATGGATGTTGGATTTTATCAAATGCTTTTTCTGCATCTATTGAGATGATCATATGGTTTTTGTTTGTTTGGTTATTGATATAGTCAATTATGCTAATAGTTTTCCTAATATTGAACCAGCCCTGCATTCCTGGTATAAATCCTACTTGGTCATAGTGTATTATCCTGGTGACAATTTTCTGTAATCTTTTTGCTAATATTTTATTTAAGATTTTAGCATCAATATTCATTAGGGAGATTGGGCTATAATTTTCTTTCTCTATTTTCAGCCTACCTGGTTTAGGTATCAGTACCATGTCTGTGTCATAAAAGGAGTTTGGTAGGACTCCTTCAATCCCTATTTTTTCAAATAGTTTATATAACATTGGAGTTAATTGTTCTTTAAATGTTTGGTAGAATTCACATGTAAATCCATCTGGTCCTGGGGATTTTTTCTTAGGGAGTTGATTGATAGTTTGTTCTATTTCTTTTTCTGAGATGGGACTGTTTAGGATATTTACTTCTTCCTCTGTTAGTTTGGGCAAGCTATATTTTTGGAGGTATTTTTCTATTTCATTTAAGTTGTCAAATTTATTGGCATAAAGTTGAGCAAAGTAACTCCTAATTATTGCTCTAATTTCCTCTTCGTTAGTGGCGAGTTCTCCCTTTTCATTTTTAAGACTAACAATTTGATTTTCCTCTTTCCTTTTTTTAATCAGATTTACTAAGGGTTTGTCTATTTTGTTGGTTTTTTCATAGAACCAACTCTTAGTTTTATTAATCAATTCAATAGTTTTTTTACTTTCAATTTTATTGATCTCACCTTTTATTTTTAGAATTTCAAGTTTAGTGTTTGACTGAGGGTTTTTAATTTGTTCCTTTTCTAGCATTTTTAGTTGCAAACCCAATTCACTGACCTTCTCTTTCTCTATTTTATACAAATAGGCCTCTAGAGATATGAAATTTCCCCTTATTACCGCTTTGGCTGCATCCCATACATTTTGGTATGATGTCTCATTATTATCGTTTTCTTGGGTGAAGTTATTAATTATGTCTATGATTTGCTGTTTCACCCAATCATTCTTTAGTATGAGGTTATTTAGTTTCCAATTATTTTTTGGTCTACTTCCCCCTGGTTTTTTGTTGAATGTAATTTTCATTGCATCGTGGTCTGAAAAGGATGCATTTACTATTTCTGCCTTACTGCATTTGAGTTTGAGGTTTTTATGTCCTAATATATGGTCAATTTTTGTATAGGTTCCATGAACTGCTGAAAAGAAAGTGTATTCCTTTCTGTCTCCATTACATTTTCTCCAGAGATCTATCATATCTAACTTTTCTAGTATTCTATTTACCTCTTTGACTTCTTTCTTATTTATTTTGTGGTTTGATTTATCTAATTCTGAGAGTGCAAGGTTAAGATCTCCCACTATTATAGTTTTACTGTCTATTTCTTCTTGCAGCTCTCTTAGTTTCTCTGATTGATATTTTTCTAAAAATTTAAAACTTTTTAATTCAAAATAAATGCAGTTTTCCACATTCACCCTCACAAAATTTTGTGTTCCAAATTTTCTTCTTCCCTTTTCCTTACCCCTTCCCTAGACAGCAAATGATCTAATATATGTTAAATCTGTACAGTTCTTCTACACATATTTCCACAATTATGCTGCACAAGAAAAATCAGAACAAAAAGAGGAAAAAATGAGAAAGAAAACAAAAAGTAAGCAAACAATAAAAAAGGTGAAAATGCTATGTCGTTATCCACATTCAGTCCACACAATCCTCTCTCTGGGGGCAGATAGCTCTCTCTATCACAAGTCTATTGGAAATGGCCTGAATCACCTTGCTGTTGAAAAGAACCAAGTCCATCAGAATTGACCATTGCATAATGTTGTTGTTGCTGTGTACAATGTTCTCTTGATTCTACTCCTTTCTCTTAGTACTTGATTAGTTTTTGCAAATTATTCATCACATGCACTACTTTCCAAACAGACTTGCCTTGACTCAATAGCCATTTAGTCTAATGCATCTATGAAGGAAATCCTCAGGCTAGAATTCCAGACAAGTTGATGTCCAGTCTCTGCTTCCCCTTCAGTGAAGGGCAACCCATTATCTTTTTTTTTTTTTCTTTTGCTGAGGCAGTTAGGGGTTAAGTGACTTTCCCAGGGTCACACAGCTAGAAAGTGTTAAGTGTCTGAGGTCAAATTTGAACTCAGGTCCTCCTCACTTCAGGACTGGTGCTCTATACACTGCCCCATTTAACTGCCATGAATCCATTATTTCTTGAATGTTGAGACAATTCTCATTGTAAACATCAAGTCTAACTTTCTCCTACTGCCTCCTAATTCTGCCCTGTAGGGCCCAACAGAACCAATTTATCCCCTGTTCACAAAATAGCTTTTCATATATTGGGAGACAGCTTTTACCCTCTCAGGCTTCTTTCAGTTGATCCACATATGTACTCAAGTCCTTCACTAACCTGGAGGTTAGTGTCTGGACACTGTCTGGACACACTGAGGCTTATTTCCAAGATTTTGCAAAGGTTATCTCCCTATGGGGAATAAAATCTCTCTTCCTTTTCATCTCTGCTTCTTAGATTCCCTATTGGTGTCTTTCCAAAGTGAAGCTCAAGGGTTCCTTCCTGTCCTATTGTGACCCTCCAGTTGCTAGTGCCCTCCCCCCAAATCACTTCATTTCTATATATTTTGTATTTACATTGCTGAATACATGCTGTTCCCCATCCTTCATTCCCCAAAAGAACACAAGCTGCCTCTTAACAGAAATTGTTTTCTTTTTATAGTTTCAAGTCTTAACAGAGTACCTAGAATATAGTGGAAATTTTAATAAATACCTGTTGATTTAATGATTAAAAACTATAATAACAAAAAATGAATATTTACAAAGCACTTTAAAGTTTGCAAAGTTCACTATTGACATGACCTTACAAAAACACAGAGGATTAGGTATGGCAGCTATTATTCACTTGTTTCAATCATGTCCAACTTGTCATGACTCCATTTGGGGTTTTCTTGGCAGAGATACTGAAATGGCTTGTCATTTCTTTCTCCAGCCAATTTTACAGATGAGAAACTGAGGCAAAAAAAATCAAGTGCCTTGCTCAGGGTAACACAGTGGTAAAACAGAATTAAGTAACTCAGGATCATACAACTAGTAAGTGTCTGAGGCCACATTTGAAATCAGGAAGATGAATCTTCCTGACTCTAGGCCCAGCCCTCTATCCACTACACCATCTGGCTGCCCCATGACAGGTATTATTATTCCTATTTCCAAGATCCATTTATATCAAAATAAGTTTACAGAGAAGGAAACTGAGGCTCAAAGAGTTTAAATAGTTACACAGTTATCAGACAACGTGTTCAAGCCCAAGTATCTACTGATTGCAAGTTCAACATTTTCTGTTATACCAAACTGTGTACTCTTAGTGGACACAAGTCTTAACTCCAAGATCTTTCTTGGAGGCAACTGTTTCCAAATCCTCAGGCTGCAACAGGAGCCTTAATTTCTAGTATCTTGGTTAGTTCAACAAGGAGATACTGTTAAGATGTGAAATAGGGCACAGATACTTCTTCCCAAGTAATGGGTACAGATAAGATGCACTGGGGCTCATGTGAATTTTTAGTATGAGCATTTTGTTAGGAAATTGGCAAACTTAGGAATCAGAGCTTTATTGTTTTGTTAATTGTCTAAATTTATAAAAATGATACAGAAAATGTTAACAATGAAGATTAAAGTATGTCCTAAAATTTGCCACAGGCACATCTTCTCCATTCTTCCCCAGAGTTTGTTGTCAAACATTTACTAGGTCACCACTGTACAAGCAAGCATGGATGCTAGTGCTCATATTGCCTGTAGAAGCTGAAACTCCAATGTCTCAGAAATCTGTAAAATCGGCCTTCATTGATCCTCCATTGGACATTCCTTTTTCCAAATCCTCTAGTCAGTGGTTCTCAAACTTTTGTTCTCAATATCTTTATCCTATTAAAAATGATTGAGGATCTGTCCAAAGAGTTTTTGTTTATGTGGGTTATAGTTATAGATATTGATCACATTAAAAATAAAAACCAATTATGAATTTCTAAACTCTCTAAAAGGATTTTAGAGATTCCTCAGGATGCTCTGGACCAGACTTTGAGAACCACTGCAATATTTATCCTGAAGTAGGCTAAGGAACGGGTGAAACTCACTATTGACTTTCTGAAACCTTTTTTCTTAAGTGAATCTGTTTGTGTGTGGTATGATTGACATGTTTATTTTACCTGAAGTTTAAAGTACTACTATGAAATGATATTAATATTCATGCCAGAGCTAAGAGGTTAGGCAGGAGGCAGCTGTTGTTATTAGCCCTATAATGAAGCTGATGATTACTGCTCAGAAGGCTGGAGAAGCTTTTCCCCATATTTTAATTAGCTAATGATATGAGTAAAAGCTAGAACTCAGGTCTTGCAAATTTTCTATATCAGAGTCATTTCTATTCCTAAGGAATTTTCACCCCAGGGCAAAATAACTGGCTGAGTTAGAAGTAAGCCAGTTGGTTGTTCATCCATAAAATGAGGGAAGTAGACAAAATGACCTCTGAGATCCTGAGATCCCTACACACAAAGAGTGGATCGTTTATCTATGATCTAAGATCATAAGAGGAAAAAATGTGAACTTTTTTTAAACCACAGTAACCCTGAAAGTGAAATTTTCTAACATGCTCACAAAGGACAGGAAAATCTATTGGGTATTTTAGAATAATATAGAACTAGTTGGAAGGTACCTAGAAGGTCATGCAGTCCACACTCCTCCTTTTACAGATATGCAACTGAGATCAGTCCAGGGGTCAGGAAACTTATCTAAGGTCACAGTTGGGTACACAGACTTACAATTTTCTCTGTGTATTAAATTCCTAGTGTAGTAATTCCTTCCACCAAAGCAAATTAGGAATTTCTCTGCAGCTTTCAGTCTTAGAGAATTATCTGGAACACTATGGCTCAAGGTTGAACAGTCAGTGTGTGTCATAACTCTGAGACTCACTTTCAATTCATTATGCCAGCTGACTCTACTATTCTTTGTATGAACATAAATAAGCCTGGACAAACATACCATGTCTAAAAATGGTATTGACATAAATACCTTGAAGAGCATAACTATATCCAAGTCTTATTTTTTTAAGACCATGCTTTTAATAAATAACATCTTTTGCAATGAGGTAAATTTTCCTATTTCATTTTTATTTGGTTATTGCCGAATTGCATTAAATTGATTCCAGCAACAAATTTGGTTCCAACAACAGGAAAAAGTTCAACTCTGTGAACATTATTAAATGTCTACAATATGCAAAGTGTGTTTGTGTTGCAAAGGTCAAAAAATCTTTTAAAGTAATTTTTAAAGCAGCTAGAATAGAAAAAAATGAAATATTTATGGTTTGTGTTTTTTCTTTCAGACTGAACTATTCAAACTATTATATTATATAAAAGTCCTAATCTCCTAAGCATTGTGTCTAAAGTCTAGAAGTCTAAAATATCTTATACTAGTCTAGCCCATAAGTACACCTCTTCATGAATTACTTTGCAGTTTTTCTGGCAGAGATACAGGAGTATCTTTGTATGAATGTAGGGATTTCAGAGGTCATATCTTGTCTACTTCCTTCATTTTATGGATGAAAAACCAACTGGCTGTCTTCTGTCTCAGACAGTTATTTTGCTCTGGGGTGATAATTCTTTAGGAATAGAAATTACTTCAATATAGTAAGTCTGCGAGACCTGGATTCCAGCTTGTACTCATATCATTAGCTAATTATGAGACATAGGAAAAGTTTCTTGATACTTCAGTTCATTTTACAGATAAGAAAATGGAGGCAAAGAGGGTTAAGTGACTTGCCTACGGTCACATAGCTTATGAGTGTCTGAGGGTAGATTTGAACTCAGAAACATGACTTCATGATTGCAGGAATGGTATTCTATCCCCTGAGCCATCTAGCTTCCCCAATTCCTTGGTCACTCCCTAATTAGCTGGGGTAGAGGGATTATACTGTTCTATGGATGAAGACTTCATTTTGAGTATTTCTTTCAAGGATGCACAGTCTAAAGATCATTGAGAAACAAGGAGAATGGTACTCAGGAAGGAGATTACAACTGAGAAAAGTTCCTGCACTTAAAACTTTCAATCAAGAAAAATGCAGAACCCCTTTGAAAGTAAAAGAATATGCCCTGAGCTTACCAAACTTTCTAATACAGGGGAAAAGTGGGAAGCCAGTTCATGTTGTTTCTATTAGAGAATCTTCTTTGTAAATCTTAGGAAGAAGAAAATGCCAGAGGGAAATCAGAATCTCATGGCTCAGGATGCCTTTGTAGAACACATTTCAATTTGATGTGTCACTATGATGATACATTCTACTTCTCTATGATTTATGGTATATAGAAGACAAATTGCAAGACTTGACCTGACATGAATACTAGAATTAAATCTGCCACTTATCTAATGCCAATGCAAACGTCACACATAATTGCCTTTGCTATGACTGGTCCAGTTCCACTTTCCCTTTGGGTATTCTAGTTTTAGAGTATTGATTCCAATGAAGAGCCCTAGCAGAGCTCAGCGTTGAAGGTAACAGGAAACCATGAAAAGTGAATACTGAGCATGAGGGTTATTCTGCTATACTGCAAAGCCATGTATTGTTGTTGCTGGTCCTTCTTTTTTGAAGAGCACCAAGACATCAGGAAGGTGAAACCGTGATTTAAGAGTGAATTAGATTTCAATGAAGGAAGGCAAAGTGACCAGCCTTACTTTCTCCTCCATAGTTATCTGGGTCCAGTGGTGAGATATTATAGATAAGGATAATTAGAGATGGCCCAAGATGCAGTGGGAATGTACGTGTGTTTGTGTGTCTTTGCCATGAATTACATGGAGTTTGGAGGCATGGAGTGAGGCGGGCAAGGAGGTGTGCCATTCCTTTTGGTTCTATAATTTGCTTTTTATCTGTTTCTATCAAATTGGTGATGTCATACAGTCTCAGCTTTCCAGAAAAATGTGATCCTTTGATATCAGCAAAATAATTTTTCTATTACAAAAATATAACATTAGTACTAAAATCTTAAGTGACAGCTCTTCTAGAATAAAATAAATCTAGGGAATCAGACAAGATAAATTTTAATTCAATTTTATTTTCCACTTTTAACATTTTTCAAATTATACATCATGCAGTCTGCCAGTGTATCCATACATCTTGAATAGCATCTTAGGACCTAAAAGATAAACAAAACTCATCCATGAGGCAGGGAAGGGTTATTTTCTGATCTTCTGTTAGATTTAATATATTAGAGCATCATTATTTGATGCAGATGATCATTTTCCCCCTTGTACCACCCAAAAAGTCTTTCCACATTTTTTCCTAAAATGAAAGCTATTGTACAGATACATAGAGCCCAAAGAATACACATCTGCAGTACACATTACACACTTTACAAACTAGACATGTATAATTCTACAGAATGCCACATTCCCCCATTATCTGCCCACACTGAAAAGTATTTAAAATTGATACACATTTTTTTTTATGAGTAAGAGAGAAATTTTATGGATTGTGGCTTCCTTCTATGGTTATTTGGCCCCCATCCAATACATTTTTAATATCCAAATTGTTAACACTATGTGAAGTAATTGGAGATTAAGAAGACTCTTATAAGATGACTGAAATACCCAGATTAAGAATATAAAAAGTAATTATTTTCCTCCTCATCTATGAAGTAGTTCCCCAAAATGTTTTCACTTTAGACTTTTGAATATCTATTATCTTCACACAAATGGAATCCAGAAATGGCAATCTGAATTTTCAGTTATTTTCATTTTCCTGATAGGAAAAAAGAGTTTCATTCTCATCTCCACACTATACTTATTTATCCTATCCTTGAAGAGAGACTACATTCAGTGATCATTATCTTTAGGGTTGGGGTTTTTTTTTTTTTTTTTTTTTTTTGGAAGCAGAGGAAAGCCCAGTGGCCATCTTAATCTATTCTAGGTAGACTTTATCTCCTCACTTGTCCCCCCAAATTACCATATATCCTAGTGGATTCCCCTCACATACACACACCCAATTTAGCATATATTTACCTTTAAAAGTTTTTAATAATCCTCCTTTCTCAGACTACTAAGCATTCCGTCATTCAACAAAACTAAAATAATAAATAGTAATTTGAAGAAATACATTTGTACAGAATTCTATAGTAACTGAGCAGCTAAACACATTTGGCATTAAACAAGATTTTTTCCCCCAACCATAAATCTTCAAGTCTAAAATGACACTTATAATTTAGCAAACAATTGTCCTGTATGTTAGGTTTTTCATTTGAAAGTAGATTGCATTTATTTAAACTACTTGACTATCCCCTTCTAATACCAAAACTCTCAAGAAATGGAATGAATTATAAAATTATTCACAGGAAAAAAGAAGAGGAACATATTAGCTTAAAACTGTATAAAACCTCAAAAGACAACTGTAAAATCCAAAGAGCAGAGATGTGGTTTACATTTGTGTACAAATTTAAAGCAGCAAAATACAAAATATTCAAGCAAATTCTGAAATTTAAAACTGAGATGTTTCCTTCAATAAGAAGGAAACAAAACTTGCAGAGCATTTGTTACTAAAGCTATTAAGACAAGTAAGTTATTACATAAATTTAAGTTTAATGCACAAGGCCTAGATTTAAATGTGAAATTTAATCAATTTGCTTTCAGCATTTCAGAAACACAAAGTTATCTTAGTGTCACAATATAAAAGTTAGTTTGGAGGTCTCATAAAATGTAAGCTAGGTGAACTGACTGGCTGATCAGCATCTAGCAGAATTATCTTCATGAGATATCAAAACCAACTTTTCTTATGAATAAAATAGCTTTGTGGGCTCTCCTTTTAATATCAAATAACTTGCATTCATGTATTGATGAAAAAAACATTTTTAATGGAAGTATTTTCATCACTTCCCTAGGCCTGCATTTTTTCAAATTAAAACCTTTTAATGGATTCATAATGTATACTAATAAACAACTGAGACCCCAAATTACTGGCCTCTGCCCATTTACACAAAATTAGTGCATAAAAAATAATACAACATACATCATGTACAATGACATTATGGCAATTCATTAATTGGCATTCTTCTCTAGGACTGATGTTTTAGGGTAGAAAAATCAGAGGCAACTTGGTACCTTGTTGCTAATACACATTTTAGCCACATGTAACTAAGTGATAAGGCGGCAATTTACCCTAGACTGGCCCCTTTAGAAAACTATAAATGTCAGTCTGACAGTCCTTTTTTCTAACAGTGTGTACCTTCAAGAAAACATGCAGGAAATGGGGGGAAATGAAACAATGCAAAGTGATGAACTTCATTAAATAAATACCAGAATTGTCTATCTCCCAACTTACTCTTTCCTCTCACTCCTCTGTCCCCATCAACATTTTTTTCCGTAACACTTACCCAATGAATAGGAAGCATATAAAAGATGCTAGGCTAGACAATCTTTAAGGAAAAAAGCTTGGATAGATCTAAGCTAAATAGCTGGAGGGTTTGAAGCCAATCCACAATCTTTCAGCTTGTTCTCTAGATGCTTATACATATGTCTACAACTAGACATGTGCAGAAACACACATCTAGCTGTTCCCAACCATCTGCCTACACACACCAACACTGATGACATCAATTTTATTCTACTGGTGATTGTAGCCAGGAATAACAAGGTTGATTTGCAAAGCTTGTGGCTGATAGCATAAGCATACTACCTTGTTCCAGGTCCATCTTGAACTATTACTGGCTGGTACAAACATATCCTAAAATGGATCACATACAAAACACAATAGCTAATTGTTGGATTTAGTAGCAAATTTGTCACAAAAAAATTGCAGCAAGCAAGAGTAACGTGTGTGTGTGTGTGTGTGTGTGTGTGTGTGTGTGTGTGTGTGTAGGAGGAGGAAAAGGGGAAGAGCAGAACAGGTTAATGAAACTTTGTTTGGCCACGTCACATTTTAATCTACACATGTGGAATTAAGGGTTTATAGGTGTGAATCCAAGGCAGCAACAAGCACTTACAAACTTTGCCTTCTCTAAACCCCATTTATACAAATTTCTTCCATTGTCATCTACTAAGAAGGAAATATCAAATCTATCTGGTACCAAAAGAAAAAACTACCAAAAAGAACCTTGGACTAAATAAATGAATTAGGACAACAGAATATCTATACAGAATACCTATACAGAATTACGCATTTACAGTCAGCTATGAAGATTTTTCCATTTTAATCTTTCTTTTCCAACTTCTTGTGATGTTCCTGAATTTGTTCAAGAACATCTTCTCCAAAATCTTCCTTAAAGAGAGCAGGAATCTTTTAATTCCACTTCTCTGTAGAACAGATTGTGGGGAAAGGCCTAGGGGCTGGGGAACAAAATTTTCCATTTCCATTGGTCAGATTTTGTAGCATTTTAAATACTTTTGATGGACTGACAGGTGAATCAGACTGGTCATTCCATTAGGAGGGGCCATTCACTTCAGGTACAATTGCAAGCAGATCAGACATGAATGCTATGACTTTCCATTTACATAGATGTGTTTGTGTGACCAAAATCTAGATCTCTACTAACAGATGGCTTTTTTTTCTGAATTATGAATAAATTGGCTTCATCTTTTAACAAGTACCATACCAAAGGGTTTATTATACAGATCCAAAGATTTCACCAAGATATTAAAAATGCCTCTTTGGGGAAATTCATTTCCGAAAAGTGTTCAGAATTAAAATTTTAAACCATATAGCAGCACATTTTTTCATCCCCTAAAAATATAAAGTAATATGTTTATTATACAGGAAACCAGACAGTCATGATGGAACACAATCACCTGCTTTATCTGGCGCTTGGCTATTGCAGTGTTACCTCGGATACAGAGAAGTGGGATTTACAGGCATGAGAGTACTGCTGAAAGGCTTGGTGCCAGCAAAGAAGCCTATAAATAAGGTAGCCAGCGCCATGAGTCAGTGGTAGAGATTCTAAGTAGTGAACCGTCTGCTGTCATCTAGGTGGAGATGGTAAATACATTGTTCAGGTTTCTGAGGGAAGGATGAGTCCAAACACACTTCTGTACACATAGAGATTCTACACAGTTCAAAATACCTGAAATTGATGTACTGCAGATGGCTGGAGGAAGCGTGTATAAAAGAAAATGGAGATCATGTGGGAGAAAAAAGGAATTGGTGAGTAAATGCAGTCTTTGACATGCTAAGTGAAGTCACATCTGAAAAGAAGAAGCAAAAAAGAAAAGAGAAGTAAACTTAGTGAAAGATGACTTTTAAAAAAATTCTTCTAAATTCTTCTTCATGTTTAGATACCTCCCCCCCATTCCCCAAGGCAAGTGGGAGAGGAAAAAAATACTTGACCCACTCAATACACTCAATTTTAACGTATTTTCCCTAAAAAACCCATTTGCTTTTGCTTTTAGGTAACACTTTTTGCATAAATTTCCTTGATAACTTATAAAAAGTAAATATGATAATAACAGCATAGCAGAGTTGCTAGCAGTCCTCAATACACCATTATCTCCCATGCCCAAGTAGGCGATGAGACACTGAATCCCAGAGGGAGGTAAAAGAAGTTGGAAGAATTCACAGCTGGATGCTGCAATGGACACTTGTTCCTAAAATGCCTCAGAGCCATCAAAAAAAAAAAATACAACAACCCAGAATTCAGTGCAGATCAACAAATGCTCAATATAAAACTCAATATAAAGAAATTCAAGGTTGTGAGGGACAAAAAGGCATTTTAGTAATAGTATAGTTTCCCAACTCAAGAAAAATTTTTTGCTTTTCTCATTTCTCATTCTTTCAAATATGTTGAGATCATATGATTGTTTGATTTTTAAAATTTTTGAAAGACATGATCATTGGACAATTCTAAATTAAACACTACTTAATGTAAATAAAACAAAAAGAAAACAAGCAGACACAGAACAAGATGAGTAGTATAGCATAACAGAGAGACAGCTGGTCCTGAAATCATAAAGTCCTAGATTCAAGTCTTAATTCTGACATATGCTGGCTGCGTGACTTTGAATAAATCACAACATCACTGTGCCCTGGCACCTCTAAAATATTCTAGGTTATAAAACATCGACAAACTTCCTTGAGAGAGGGAACTCCTCACTGGAAGATCCTCTTACTGATGAAATCAGAGACCTGATCCAAAAACAAAATCCATAAATGAGTCTTTTTCATACCAGTGCATAACCCTTCTAGAAACTTGTTCCTTCTAGAGCAAAATTCAGTGAATCAATAGCAAACAAACAAATTTAGAAGGTGAATAGAGTACTAATAGTAATTGTATAATATCCTTTTTGAGCTGACATCCAATAGATCCAAGAATGCTTTTTGAATTGAATCCCCATTTTTCTTTTCCTTATAAGTTCATTCTTCCCATCAAATTATGACTGAATTAATTGCATGTCATAATAGCTAAATAAAGCCCACTTTCCTGCTTGCTTAAGGGTGGGGAAGTGTTGGAAACATACCATAAATTTCAGGATTACAGGCCACACAATGATACATGACCTGCCTCTGTTTACACAGCAGGTATTAGATACACAAACCCAATACAAGTTGCTTCAATAACTTCAGCAGACCATGAAGAGGCATTATTTTCACTGTGAAGGCCCTTTCATTTGAATCCCTTTCTCCCCCACTCCTGCTCCTCTTATCCATACCAAAAAAACCAACTTACAAGATTCAACAAGTTTTAGCTATTATTATTATTACTTTTTTTTTTTGGGGGGGGGGGAATTGTAGCTTAGCACCATAAAGGAGAAACACATCCAAAGTGGCTAATAGTGAACTGGTTCAGGGTGATCTCAGGGAGAGGAAGGAAAAAGGAGAACTTCATTTTGTTTGAGGGAACTAAAAGTAAAAATTCTGTAATTCCATATTAGTAAAGAGCATTTGATTGAGATCAAATCCCAGCCTTATCACTTATCCGTGTCATGTCACTTGGGCAAGTCATTTCCCATTTCTGAATGTCATTATCCCCATCTTTAAAGAAGCTTGAATCAGATGACCTTTAAGGACCCTTCCAACTTGAAGCCTCTGAACTACAGTAATACCTGTAATACTTATGTTGCCCATCTTCAAATGCCCTCTGTGAAGGAAAGCTGAGACACATTTTTGACTGGGCTCCAGAACAAGACAGAGAAAGGTACTGAAATCACTATCCCTACACACTTTTTAAAACAGGATTGCCTCCTTTTTTCTAAATTATGTGGAACAAAAGTACCTCTGCCTGGAAGAAGGGAACTGGACTAGAGAATCTACTATAACATCTCTTCCTCATGGTAGTAGTGACACAGATTTGGAAGGAAATTAAAAGATTTATTTTTAAAGGGTAGGAAAGGTAAAGAAAGTAATTTTATACATGTTTTGCAAGAAAGACTTGTGAAAGATTTCCCCCAGACTCCGGGTACTGTAATTACTATAGATTAATCTTAGTCCAAACTGTATGTTTTAGCTTTCCTTTCACCCCATCCTATCACTTTATAAAAGCTACCAATTGGGCTTTACTTCTGCCACTGTTGAATTTAAGTAGATTTATACCATTGGAACAATTACAACCCATCTGCCAGGGTAATCTTCTTTGGAGGAATAATTTACTCATTATTTATTTGTGACTGTGAGAAAGATGAAAAATTTCTAAATAAATGTATGAATATTAAAATGGAAGTGGGCTGGGCTATTATACTGTAGACAAGATTAGAAATTAACCTTCTTCTAAGACAGTCATTCCTTTAAAAAAATCATCATGGTAAAATAGAAAGAGCACTGGCTGGACAGGCTGCAGACATGGGTTCAAACCTCCTCCCCCCTTATACTAGCTGTGTGATCATGGATATTTAAATTCTCTGAGCCTCAGTTTCCTTATCTGTAGAATGAGGATGTTGATCATGACTCTAGAAGACCAATGATGAATCACGCTTCCACCTCAATAGAGTTGAAGATATAGATGTGCAAAATGAGACATATATTTTCAGATGTGGCTAATGTGTTCAATTGGTTTGTTTGACTAAACTTATTTGTTATGAGAGATGGCTTTTTAGGGGGGTTGAAAGATTCTTATGAGGGGAGTGGAGCAATATTAATATCCCACTAAAAAGAGAGTCAATGAACCCTCTAAAATATATAGAATAGAAAAAAAAACTTCAGAAAAGAGACCTAGACAAGTGAAAGTTTTAGAACTACTGTTAAATTCATCATATACTTTAAAAGATCTAAAATGTATGTAACAGAGATTTGTAGTTTCATGTACAATTCTTTTTTTTTCCTGTTCTTCATACATAGAAGTGAGCATGTTTGTTGACATATGTCAAGCTCATAATAAAAAAGAAAATAGTATTTTAAAAGTAAAATGAATTATTCTGTTAATTTTGTTCATAGAAAATCCTTTCAATTTCATGCCACTGAAATAGCCTATTTCATTTTTTGTGATCATATTTATCTCTTGTTTAATTAAGAAATTAAACTAACTAAAAAGGCTACCTTATTTGATTTTCTTCTGATTTTTTTTAATGCTATGACCCTTAATATTCAAATCAAGTAACCATTATGAATTTACTGTGGCATAGGATATAAGCTGCTGGTCTAAATCTAATTTTAATCAGACTGCTTTCCTGTTTAAATAGCAAATCTTATCAAATGGGAAGTTGTCTTACCTAAGTAATTTTTATTTTGCAATTTTTTTGAACCCTGTATTATTGAAACTGTTTCTGATTTTTTCTTATTGACTACTTTTCTATGTTTTTACTATCAAAATTTTAATTATTGCTATTTTATAATGTAATGTGAGGTCTCAATACAATTCCTGGTTCATTCTTACTTTTTTTATTGTTCCCTTGACATTTTAGTATTTTTGTTCCTCCAAATAAATTTTGTCATTTTTCTCATGCTCACCTTGGTAATGTAATTGGTATAACACTAAATCTTAAATTAATTTCAGTAGTATAATCATTTTTATTATATCGATATGGAATAGCTGTGAGCACTAAATATTCTTTTTTCTTAAGTCATTACTTAAGGAGTGTTTTATAATTGAAGGAAACTTGTGTGAGAAAATATAAAGAGCTCTTGAGTGGGATGACCTCGATAAATTTCTCTTCAATATATATATTACCCATGTTACCACAAATAGGTCAATTAAGCTTCCTGTATATCTCATTCTCCTCATTCCTAAAATGGAAGCACTAGATCAAATAGCTTGTGAGGTTTCAGTCCATCTCTCAATGTGTGATTCTATGATTAAATGGCTTCTGAAGTCCCTTCCAAATATAGAACTATGATCCCTGAATCAATGCTACCCATATTTTTCTTTTACTATAGAAACATTCTCTTAATTCATCTTTCTTGATGCCTACTTACTCCTTTTTCATTCTAGCCTAATTATATATACTTCCATTGATGGTATCAGTATGGTCAATTATTGCTCAAGCTCAAAATCATAGAATCATCTTTGACTCTTCCCTTTCCCTCATTTTCAAATCCCTCATCCAGTCAGCCACCAAGTCCTAAGAATCTGTTTATTCCAATCTTTAAAATCTTTCCTCTTCAGGTACACAACCATTAATCCCATTTAGACTTCTTTTTGGAATATTTGAGAAAGCTTTAGGAGCATAGAGGGAAAACTTTAGAAGGAATTTCAGAGGCAAGCGACTCCAAACCCCTTTCATTTTAAAGATGGGTATACTCAGCTAGGTTAACTGATTCCCCAAAGTCACAAAAGTAGTAAGCATGAGTTGTAAAGCCTCTGATTGCAAAGTTAAGCTTTTTCTGTTGTACAATCTCTACTTTCAGTCTCTTCCTTTCTACAAGTGTCAACCACTAACAAATAGCACTGTATTTTGGTGAGTTCATTTCCTTGCTTAAAAACTACCAATGACTCCCTATTGCCTTCTGAATAAAAAATAAGCTGCTGAGTCTGGTTTTTAATGTCTCCCAAAGTCTCTCCAACCTGCTTTTCTAGTTTTATGTCATATAATTGATGCTCTTGCCAAAACTGACTGTTCATTTCTTGAAAGCATTTAAACTTTTGCTGTCTTTATTTTAATCTTCTCTTATACCTAAAATATACTTTCTGCCTTTTTTTCTTGCTGATTCTTCTAATCTCTCTTAATTCTAACATCTTCCTTCTGTTGATTATTAACTATGTATTCACTATATAGCTTGTTGATATGTAGCTGTTTGCATGTTTTCTTCTTCACTGTATTTTGAGCTCCTCAATGGTAAGAACTTTTTTTTTTTTTGCCTTTCTTTATATCCTCAGTCCTTGGCATAGTGTCTGGTATGTAATAGTACTTAATGTTTCCTGACTGATTAATTAGCTGTGTGACCCCAGACAGATCATTTAGCTCTCTCCCAATCTTAGTTTCTTCATTTATAAAATGAAACTAATAATAGCACCTATTTCACAGGATTGTTGTGAAGATCAAATGATAGCATGTGTTTAAGTGCCTTAAACTTTCATCACAGAACTCACAGGATCCAATATAAATGATAAAAGACAGATTGAACCTAGATATCCCTTAACAAAAGGATAAATACAGGAAGAAAGGTTAAGAAAAAGAAAAGTAGATTAATGATAGATGGAGGTTGAGAATATGAGATGCTGGAATAGCTGGAACGAGCTTCTTTTTTTTATGAAAGATGATCAATCAGGGAGATTTTCTCTTTGGTAGGTTGTGAACCCATAAAGATGAGTGTCATAAAATTCTGGAATTCTTTCCTGTGAAAGAAGTTCAGAGTCTAATCCATCCTTAAACAGAGGTTTCCTCTAAGAGTTGCCTGAACAAGTAAGGGGTCACCCAGTCTCCAGATGAGAACTTCTAGTAATTAGGAAATCACTAAGTTTTGAGGCAAGGTTGTTGGATTTTTGCTTTTGAATGTTCTGTTTAAAAGTTTTCATTATGTCAAGGCAAATCTCCCTTTCTAAAACCTCCACTCATTACTGCTAATGCTGCCCTCTGAGGGGCAAAACAAATCTAATGCTTTTTTCACATGACAGCCCTTCAAATACTTAGGCTTCCAACATGGATACTCAAAGTTTTCTCTTCTCCAAGTTCAACATCAGTTTTCACCGAACTCTCATATGGCATATTGTCTTAGGTATATATAAAATGAAATAAGATAGCAACAACCCTAGACTATTTTTGTCAGGATGTCTTCCCTCTTATTACCGCTGATCAAACTTCAGGGTTCTTTACTTACTTCTCTTTACTTCTTACTTTACTTCTCTTAATTACTCTTTACTTGCTTTTTCCCTGTCTTGCCAAATTTTGCTTGAAACTTAATTAAGAGCAAGGATAAACTCTTTAAATCTAAACAAGAGAAGTTTTGTTTTCCTAATAACCAAAGAAACTGAGATAGAAAACTCTTTTCTGGGATAGAGGATAGAAACACTTTCTTATAGCACCATGAAGAAAATAATTTGGTAAAAGGAAAATTAACTTTAGGGAACTAGACAGAAAAATCCAGAACCAAAGAGGTGATCTCCCAAAACTTTCTCTTAAAATGGATGGGATTAGACTTCTATAATTATTCTTTAATTTGTCTATATATAATATGTATCCCCAAGAAGCTTATGTAATAAAGTACTTTGAGTGTTCTGTCTGGCTGAAGTATAATGTGTTTGGAAAATCATCACTGGGCAAAGATACTGAAGAAATAAGGGCCAAAGACTTCAATTTCTAAGACATCAGTATAGCCTTGGAAAGAGGCTGCATAGCCTAATAATGGCAGTGGAGAGAAACAATGACAACTGCATGTTTTTTCTTGTCATAGTCCTTCGTTTTATGACAACATGTAAGAAATTCTCCACAAAAGTAATGACTTTAACATAGCTATGTTCTGCTGCTACCTTTCTTCCTACTCCTCTTAACTTTTTCTATCTGCATCTTTCATTGGGCCTTTTGTAACTTCTTTTGTATGGTTAACAAACTCTTCTCAGCAATTTCAATAGATCTGAAATAGAAAATGGCATCTGCATGCCAAGGAAGAACTATGGAGATTGAATGTAAATTGAAGAATATTATTTTTATCTTTTTTATTTTTTTCTTTCTTATGGTTTTTTCTTTGTTTTGATTTTTCTTTCATAAATTGATTAACATGGAAATACATTTAAAATGATTGTATATGTATAACCTATTTTAGATTGCTTGCTCTCTTAAGGAGAAGGAAGGGAATAAAGAGAGGGAGAAAAAATTTAAACTCAAAATCTTACAAAAACAAATTTTGAAAGCTTTATTTACATGTTATTGAAAAAATAAACTACTATTAAGTGGGAGAGGGGAGAGAGAGAGAAAGATCTCACATAAGATATATGAGATAATACCTGAATTGTGCTTTAAAGAAAGTTAGGTGTACTGAGAGGTAAAGCTGAGTAGGTTAGCACTCCATACAGGGAAAGACACCTGTACAAAAGGTAGAGAGGCAAATGATAAGAGTATTCACTTTCTATGGTCAGAAACTTTTTTCCGTTGTCTGCTCATTTTCCTAGGCTATTACTTTGCTTTTGATTCTTTGTTAAAGTAGGGATCTACTTTAGGGTGAAGGGTGCATTGTTCCAAGCTTCATGGGTTTTGTGCAGCTGTTTTCAGAGGGATCCCTCTTCCAGGGAATCTGATCACAAGCCTTCTTTTTTCTATCCTGGAACTGTTAGGAGTTCCATTGTAACGGTAAGATCTAGTGCACTAAAGTAACAAGAGTCCTGTTTTGCTGGTTCTGGGACCAGAGCTGAGGCTGAGGCTGTACTGGAATGGCATGCACCAGGACTGCATGCTGGACTCCCACTCTGGTTGTCACAGACCTTTTCTGCTGACCTTCTAGGTTGCCTACAGCTGGAAAATGTTCTATTTTTTTTTAGGTGTTCTGATATCTTAAATTTGTGTCAAGTCATTATTTAAAGGAACTTGGAATGGTTTGGGAAAGAAGTTAAGTGAATTCCTGTCTTCACTCTGCCATTTTGATTTGGCCTCCTCTTCAGTAGAATTGAGACAAAAATAGAGAAAGTAAGTCGAAGGAGAAGATGACATAGTTTAGGAGACATGAAAGATACTCTTGTAAAAGATTGAGATGGAGCAATTAGGAGTAGGAGAAGCAAGAAAGCAAAAACCCAAGGAAGAGAGTATTTAAGAGGGAAGAATAGTATCTGATTTTATGTGAAGAGTCAAATAGAATGAGAAAAGGTCATTGGATTTAAAGATTATTGGTAATTCTGGAGAGAAGAGATTGAAAAAAAAAAGAGAGATAGATTAGATATGGGCAAGGTATAAATGGTGAGAGGCAAAGAAACAAGGAACTTAAGTATAAAAGATAGCATTTGATTGAACTGATCAAATATGAATTCGGTACCATAAATAAAGGAAACAGGCTAAATACTGAGAGAGACAGGAGAGTACTTTAGAGTCAGTCCTTTATGTCTATACAGATAATCATAGTTGTATCATCATCATCATCATCGTCATCATCGTCATCACCATCATCCCCATCCCATCCTTTATGTATAGATAATTTATCCCCCTTAAGAAATACAGGCCAATATTCTGTATCAATAACGTTAGAGAAACAAGAATTCTTTTGAGTTCTTAGAAAGAATAATTTTAAAAAAAAAAAAGTCTAATTTAGCCAAATTGCAGCCATAATTCCTTTAAATATTTGTGGAAACAAGATTTTAGAAACATCCCACCAGCACCATCTGGTGGGAGCATATAAATGTGCATTCAAGACTTTTTTTTTTTTTTCCAATTAAGGAAAAACCAATGGGAAATTAGAAAAAACAAATTATTAAGGATTCTCAGTAGATGGGCAGGTGAAGAGAAGTTAAGGTTATCTTTCTGGCTATTGTCCCTTATACCTAAAATCAACCTATGGGAGATTGTTGCCTACTATTACTTTTGCCTGGCTAAAAGCCTTAGGAAATGGAAATTAAAAAACAATTCAGAAAGATTTGAGATGTGGGAGGGGGAGAAGAGGGAGAAAAATTTTAAAAAAAAATTCTGCTAGAGATTTTTCTCCTTCAGGGGATTTTTTTCAATTAAAAAAAAACAAACAAACATTGCCTTTGCCCTCCCAAAACAATGTTTCTGTTCAATCCCTTGATTCTTTTTTATTTTTTTTAATATACTAAACATGTTAAATTTATGAGCAACCAATTTATACATGTGATATTTTTATGTTCCTAACCTAACAAAAAGACTTTTGATCTATAAAGGATTTGAAAAAATATGCACTGGATGGATTTTAGTTTGTTTTTTGTTTTATCCAAATGTCATCTAGTTCTCCCATATTTCTATACCAAATGTTTTGTCTGTGCCTTCAAAGTTTCCAAGAGGAATAAATATTACTTGCCAGATTAGCATATCAACATCAACAAGGTTTTTAGTTCTTACTGCCCAGTCTAAGGCTGCATTGTGTCTCTAATGCTGAGAAATCTAAGAAAAAGAGGGGGAAATAGGGAAAGAATGAGGAAAGAATAAAGTAGAGAAGAAAGGGGAAAGAGAGAGGAGTAAAAAAAAAAAGAGAAAACAGAATTGTGCTTCATGAGAACATGTCAGTGGGCCGCCAGTTAATTTCTAGTAGTGCTAAATAATAATAGTATCATGTGTTACCTACTCTGACATTAAATAGTGGCTGAGATTGGAGGCTAATGAAAACAAATTTGCCATGGACTCTATAATATCTAGGTTAAGGCCTTTGAACAGAGAAGAAAAAATAAAGGCAGAAAATAACTCATATGGGATTGGATTGAGATTCTAATAGTTTCATAACCACCAAAAAGATGATGCTATCTATGAGATTTCCTTACAGCAAAAATATACTTATAAGGATCCTCTTTTTACCTCATATCCTTGCAATGGTTCTACTACTCTTGAATATTGCTTCTTCCATCCTTAAGACTAATGGAAGATGATATCAAAATCCCTGCATAGGACCACAGAATAAGATGTCATGCAGAGGTAAGTCAGGTATTGAATTTGCTTTTTAGAAGTTTGTAACCTGTACTAATTAATGCTAAACAGACTAAAAGATAAACAATTGGACTAATACTTAGAGCAACAAAGTATTTGTATTCTGTGCATGTTAGGAAGCAAGTGTCTTATGAGGTTGTAAGTGAAATGAGATATAATGGGACTTACATATTTAATTGATAATTTAGAGATGTTGTCTTTTGGGATAGGGAAGGGAAAACAAGAATTAAACAAAATCCTTCTGTTCATTAAAACATTACTAATTTAGAAGCCACACTGGCATGGATGGGAATCTTCCTTGGGAAGATATTAAGATGCTCAACAAACTTCTGTATAAGTCTCTGACCTCCAGATCTTTAGAATATAAAAAGGATATAATTGGTGGGCATTTAAAAAAAAAAATTTGGTAGGCATTTTTAAGACAATCAGCTATAAATGACTCAAACAAATCATTTATAGAAACCTGATTCTAAAATAGAATCAGACAATGAATTACTTGGCAGCATTGGCAAAATTTATACCTACTGAACACCAAACTTTCATTTACAATAGTCCGGATAAACAGCTATTGCCCAATTAACCAACAATTAACACATTGTGCTGTGTACAATACATACCTGATTAACCTTCTATGGTTACTGAGTTACTATTATAAAGAGATTACGATCTTCAAAGCAATATAATATTCAAATGATGATCCAAAATGGAGATTTAAATCCAAACTAGTCTACAGCCAAAGTCATTTCTCATTCCAAATGTTAGGGAAGAGCAACAGCTAATGGGGAGAGCTGAAGAGCTCAGAGTTCTAACTTTCCTTCCCATTTTGACCATTCCATATGTACTTCTCCATGGCACAAGTCAGCTTCTCTAAACACTATTTAGCTGTAGTCCTTCTAGAAGTTACCAAAGATTTAGCAACAGTACTTCACACATTAATAATTTTATTCAATTACATTTGGCATACTCTATACTCTTATATATGTTCTTACCTTGGTCTTCATGCAAAAAAGATAAGATTGGAAATAACAATTCTCACAAAGGCAGTATAATACCTTTTTTTTTTTTTGGTCTTGATTGTCTTTTCTTCCCACCTTGAAAGTTTGTTTTCATTACAAGAATTTCTTAGTAAGAATATACAAACACCAAGAACTGTAATTTTCCAGTTTATGTTCACATTCACTCAGTGAGGACCTCATCAACTGAAAAATCAGAATTTTTCTAGCTACTGGTATTGCTAGCTCACTAATTCTTTTTCACCTTCTCTTCCCTGTTGGTAAAAATCTTTCCTTTAATTTTCATCACAACAGTTAAGATTTTTAGTCTTAAGAACACCGAAAAAAAAAAATTTAATTTAAAGGTGACAAAGCATGGAGTTTGCAAACTTAAGAAGTGTATATACTACTATAGCAAAAGTGACTAATTTACATGTTATTAATATACAATCATTTGATCTAAACTAATAATTTTTAATAATAATTACAAAAATGCTCCTATCGCTCAGCTTTTTAACAACATTCATATCTTCTGTACATCAGATAGCCACCCAAGTCCTTCATCAAAGCCTTCTAAGAACATGAAATATTCTTTTGCTAAGAATCCTGAAGCCATGTGAATATCTGATAAATAATTCACCACACCCTATCCACCCATTCCTACAGGCTATTTAAGTCCCACTCTGATAAATATCAGATTTCAGAAGATTCCCAGGATTTAAAAGTGGATGAGAATGGGCCTAAGTATTCTGATAGCTTGGGATTTTCAAGAGCTGCCTAATACAAATGTGTTTTATAAAGAAAGTATAAGGAATGATGTGACATCATTCTAGGTCATTTCTGTTAGAGATTCAGACCCTGGAAGAATGGGATCAGACCTATCCAAAGCATTTGACCCAGAGCTATATCAGTGAACATGTCTAGCCTAGCTTTCAAAGCGACAATCATTACTTCTAGTATACTTACTTTTTTTTTTTATTTTTATTTTTATTTCTGGTAGTAGGCAGAAGACCCGCCACCTCCTCCTCCTCGAATGGCATGTACAGCTGTTGGAGAGGATGCAGGGTAATGGCCTGGACGGATTGGTTTGGCTATATCAAAAAACAAACAAAAAGAAAAGCAAAAGGAAAAGGAGAAAAAACAAAAAAACAAAAACAAAACCACATTCAAAATATGTTAAACAACAATTCCAAGTTGCCCCCCCCCCCTTTTTTTTAATGAATGTTAAAATGAAAACAAGGCATCCAAGGACAATCCCAAAGCCAGCAGCTACCAATGTCCTTTTTTTTTAGATAGCAGTGTTAGGTTTTCTTGATTTGCCAAATGTTTATGGGTATGAGATACTTCATATTTCATGTGAAGCAGATATAGTTTATAGACTCTAAAACCTAAAAGGGACCTTAGGAGTCAACTGACATGTTTAAGAGTTGTGTAAAGCAGAATGACATATCAGAGGAAAAAACTAAGGCCTTTTCATTAAAATGTATAGTAATTTTGCCAAATTTGAATTCAAAATTGTATATTAAAAAGGTAAAATAAAAGTAAATGTGTCAATTTATGATATGGGTTTATAAAGACATACCTATTTACACAAGCTTTCTGTATCAGATGTTCTGCTTAATGTTCCTTGTAAAAAGTAAGGGTTTAATCTGGAGAAGGATGAGTAGGGGGAAATGCCTTTATGTAAGATAAAAGGATATCAATTTTTTTTTTAAAGGGGGGAAATATAACCTGTAATCAATATACCTGGAATATCATGTTACAATGTGACTATATAAAAAATTTTCTTTAAAGGGAAAAAAGTGTATTATACACACACACACACACACACATACACACACACATATTTATGTATACATATACATAGATGTGTGCGCATGTGTATACAACGGCACACAGACACATACCTACATATACACATACCAACTTTAAAGGGACTATGGAATAGCAATCCCACTACTGTGTGGTTGGTAGTGGTGTGAATTAACCATTCTGGAAAACAATTTGAAATCATGCTTACAAAGTGATGAAAATATCCATATTTTTTAACCCAAAGATTTCACTGTTAGGCATATAGTCCAAAGAGACCAGAGATAGAAAGGCCCTATATACATTAAATATTTATAGTGGTACTTTTCTGGTAGCATAAAAAACAAAAAACAAAACTGGAAACAAAGTATAAACTAAACAAATTTTGGTACATAAATGGTGTTATTGTGAATTAGGAAACACTATGAAGAATACAAAAAAAATTATATAAAAAGAATTTATATGAACTGACAGAGTGAAATAAAAACCAGGAAAACAATATACATGATAAGTAAAACAATTACTATTACAATGTAAATGAAAGGAAGAAATAATCAATGTAAGGGAGGAAATTGGTTTTTGGAAACTCCCTTCCCTTGCCCAGAAAGCAGATAAAGTGTTAAATTGATTGTAAAAATATACCTGTGGCATGTATCATTTTATGAAGTGTAAAAGTTTATCTGAATTGAAAGGGGCACTGTCACTGGCTAAAGATTGGCCATCCATTCTCCCCTAAAAAGGCTGAGCTTACTAAGCTCTTTAGACCAGGAGTAATTTTGAGAATGACCTCCTACATCAGAGGGCACTTGTAAAGGAAAAGCCAATTCCAGCCCCCACCCCACCCTGACCCTCATCATCCATTGTTTTTCACACCAGAGTTATTGACCCAATAGAAAACAATGTATCCATCATTTGCTTACTGTGGAGGGGAAAAAAGATACGAGCTACAGAATCTGACACTGACCCAAATAGGATGTGCCTATAAGGATGAAGCAATTTAAAGGACCATGATCTTTGGAAGCAGAGAAGAAACCTGACTGGTTTCAAGGAAGAACTAGCTCTGGCAATCAAATATCAAGCTATGAGAACTGAACCTAGGAACTCAGATGAGCAAACTACCTACCAGAGATGCTAGGTCTATAGGAAGATTGCATGCTAATTTCAAAAAGAAAGAAAGATTATACAACTCTTGTCATTCTGGAAGCATGAGCGGCCCTTTTGCCATATGTGCCATGATATAGTTGTGCTTTGTTTGTGTCCACTCTTAGCAATATTTGTATCTGAGGAAAAGTGAGCCCACATTTAAAGGGGGAATGTTTTGTAGCACTTAATGGGCAACTTTAATAAATACCTCCCATGTTTCACTTGAGTTAATTGTATCCACTGGCTTATTAGTAAAAGAAAGCTCAATGATGGAAGGTTTGTGAGTAGGAAAACATACCTACAAGGCATCCTTAGAATCTGACAAAGCAGTTGCCATCTGGGAACTCAACCCCTTATTGGATGTACAAGTTGGGGGAGCAGAGGAAGTGCAACATACACATACACACACACACATACACACACACACACACACACACACACCCCAATACCACCACCACCACCCACCACCAAAAAATATGAATTTGCTGAATTTAAGAAGAATGAACTTGGTCCAAAGATGGGATGAAAAAATTTAGCTCCCTCCTTTCATTATATGGTTATAAATATTGCATGTTGTAAATATTGTCACACTCAGTTGATATGTTGATTAATGTTGCTAAACTATGTTCATTCTCATTTTAAAGAATTCTTTACCCGAAGGGATAGTTCTCTAAATAAAGAAGAAGAAAGGAATATATTTGGAAATAAAGGTAACATAACAAAAGACTGCAGCAAACTTTTTAAAAGAATAAAAAAGAGAGAGAGGATGACCTTAACGGTGAGGGAATATTACCCCTATCTCTTTCATCATCAGTCTCCAAGCTCTTGGAATACAGGCTTCCAATTGTGTGTCAATCCCTGACCTAGGGGCACAGCATTTCTATACAGGGTATATATGTTGGTTTAAAAGAGTTATTCCAACGTTATTAATTGGAGACTGGAAAATGAAGTGTGTTAGTTTCTACAGGCAAATAGCTTCACCCCCAAAGCCAAGACAAATTCTGATTTAGCAGAACTTTCAAAGAACTACATATTGGATTCCATACTTTTGAACACCCCAAGTATAGGAAAAATCCAAATTAATTCCAAGGGGTAATTATCTACTTTTCAGAAGAATTCTTCTATGATTTCCTCTAGATCTCCTTTAAGTAGTAGGTTTCTCCTCTATTGTAAGTTAAAGAATGAATCCATTGACACACAGCTTTTTAGGAACATCTATATTAAAGTACAGTGAGAAGACACCTGCCCTTATATGGAGAAGATAAGATGATTCCTCAGGACTGTCTGCTTTTCTGTGGTGGTTTCATCTTTCACTAAGTGCAAAGGAGAAGTCATAGATTTTGGACTTCGGTGGATACCTACCAATCTGAGCAGAATGTGCTCTTCTTGCCATGTTCTTGGCTCTCACAGCCTCTTTGATGCGGTCTACCTCTTGTTGGTACCGCTTGCGGTCACGCATGGCATTCTCCTTGGCTTCCTTCAGTGCACTCTCCAGTGCCTTGACTCGCTCCGCCGTAGCACGAAGTCTTTTCTCCAGCTTAGGAAGCTCACAACGAAGATCTGCATTATCACGAACCAGCTAGGATGGAGGAGGGTGATAAGGAAAGAGGGTATGAGATACTGAGAAGGAAGCAAAGATTACACCAATATCTCAAGAAGTTGAGAGAAAGGATAGGATTTTAAAATTAGGGTCATTAGAAACAGACAGCATCTGACTAGCCACCTGTTTAGTTTTTGAAAATCCAAATCACCATGAACTCTGTTAAATGATTCCAAGGGAATAAAAATCATGAGATGTATGACCCTGATCTGCTAAACACAGATGGTTGGCTGATGACATTAGGGAACCAAAAAGCATTTCTAGCAGCATCAAATGCTTTACACTTCAGGCTATGTTCAGGACTTTTGTATATTTTTGTCCAACTCTGACATTTCTCTCTCTTTTTTTGCCCAGTGTTATTCTGGTACTTATTCAACTGTGAATTTTCTTTTCTTTCTTTGACATTTGAAGAATTTTTCTTTGTCTTATTTTATAAATTATCAGTCATTTTATAATTAATTTTTTGTCAATAAGTTTTGGAACTTGGAATTTCTTCTGGCTTTGAATTCTCACATAAAGAATGAAGAGAATACTTGATCTTATATACTTAAGAAATTTTTCTTTAATTATTGGATTCTCAAATATAATGCCTAACTTTTTTTTCTTTTTAGATATCTTTGAAGCCCACAATTAATCTAATGTTAGTATTTCTCATTTTGTCTTTCAAATCTGTTGAGTCATGTAGACAGATATAAATATCTATAGATATCCATATCCTATAAAGATGAGGAAAAAGTAGATAAAATAAATTCAGTTCTGTTACTTGTTGGGTTTGCTCTCCAATTTAATTTTATTTATTCTTAATCTATTATTTTTGTTCAAAAGCATACTACATAATGAATGTATAACTCCTGTAACAGAATTTTTAAATCTTTGAATCCAATTTTAGTTTCCTTATTTCTCCTTTAACTTTTTCTTGTGTTTTAAATGATTTTATATCCTCCTTTAATTCCTTAAATAAATTCACACAAATAATGTAAAATTTGTAAATAAATTATAACATTGAAAACCATGTTGATGACCAGCACATTTTAAAAATTCTGAATGTGAAATATGTCAACTTAAATTAGTAGCCTAAATTTATAATAATTTTATATTTTTAAAGATTTCTGGAAATTCTGAAATAAGAAATGTATAGTTGTGCTATTTCTGACTATAATATACACATACAAGTCAAACAAAAATGATTTTCAAATCATGAAAATTTCATCATGTAAACACTGAAGTGCTTTGTAATCTTTTATTGTTATTTGAATATATTAAGTTACACTTTTTCCTGCAAAAATGTTCCTGTATACTTTGTGTGTGTGTGTTTGATGTGTTTATTTAAACAATCAAAATGACTCTCAATTTAACTTAATTCCACAGTTTTTCCAGAAGAGTGTGTGTGTGTGCGCATGTTTGTATGTTTTTAAATACTAGAGTTAATTAGCAAAATGAATTTGCAATCTAAAGAAATTAAATAGGAAAAACAGCATTGTATCTTTCCTATTATAGGTTTTATTTACCTAATATCCTCAAAAATAACTAGTCACTAATTAGGGAGGAGAAAAAAAATCAATGCAAAATGGATGAATTTAAATTTAAAAAAAAAAAAAAAGCTAACACATTCCGACTTTTTGTGAGAGGAAATAATTCTGAACTGCCCATTTATGATAGAATTCCAAATCAACAACACTTGAAAAAAGTAGTGGGTGTTTTTTAAAGCAATTAATATTTATAATAATATTTTTAAAATAATTTCTCCCACAAAATTAATTGAAACATTCTATCATCTATTTTCATTCAGCTTATTTATCTCATATTGTAATGCTGTTTTTCTGTTTTATATTTCTTTCAAGGAATTTAATTGGTTAACTTACTGGTGAAGGCAGGGGATTTGACAAAACAAACAAACAAACAAACTATGAAACTCCATAGAAATTTACGAATTACTCTAGCTCACTCCTCAGGAAGATTTGACTTAAACCTTCATGATCTGAAGATTTTGAAGGGAATCAGGGCAGGCTGTTTCATTTTCAGCTTTCTTGGTCTAGTGAAACTGAAAACTCAAGTTGTGGATGCAAGATTGTGAAGGCAGCAATAGGACCACAAGAGGAAGAGAATACAGATTCCAGATCTCTGCTTTGAGACTCCTGGCTAAAGTTTTCAGCAGCTTTTAGAGTGCTGACTTTGGCCAATAAATGACAAAACCTATCTAAATCCTTGAGAAGTGTCTGGTGTCCTTTTACTAAAACTTCAGAAAGTGAAGTTAGGCTGTTAAGAGACTGTAGAAGTCTGAGCAATAAAACCATTTTCAGACTATTTTGTAGTCAGGGAATCCTAGCTTCATCTTCATTTTTAAAAAGTAAATGGCATCTCAGAAACCACAAAAGAGAACAATTGCCTGGTTGTTTGCCTCCTTAATGTGACAAGGAAAGTTCCCTCATCTTAATGATCTCTGAGACAAACCAATCCCTTCAGGGCTGCTTATAGAAGGAATTTCATCTCTCTAGGGGATGTAGGAAAATCTTGCCTATGGGCTCCTTTGGGGAGATTCAATTTCTCTTAGAGAAAAGTTTGATCTTTAAGAATTTCTGCTCAGATGTCTAGAAAAAAATGAGGACCAGTGTTCAAAAACCCAGCTGCCATCTGTGTTCAATCTTTGGTCTAACTCCTTGAGATTATGAAGAAGAAACTGTCCTGAAGATAATAATAAGCATTTACTATGTAGTATATATAAATAAATACATAATATATACATATGTATATGATACATAAATATAACCACTGCTTCAAAAACCTCTCCTACAGAAGCTATAGAGATGGTTGCAATGACTCCAAGGAAAGAATCTAACAGAATTAATCTTTTTTGTCTGAAGCAGCCAAGTGACACAGTGAATAGAGTGCTGATCCTAAAGTCAGGAAGACTCAATTTATTAAGTTCAAATCTGCTTTACACATTGACTACCTTTGTGACCTTGGGCAAGTCACTTAACTCAGTTTCCTTATCTGAAAAATGAGCTGGAGAAGGAAATGACAAACCACTCCAATGGTTTTTGCCAAGAAAACCCCAAATGGGATTGAGAAGAGTAGGATATGACTGAAATGATTAAATATCTACTCTTGTGTCATAGGCTTCTTCCTATGGAATTGTGACGTGTATCTGAATTTAACTTTGATCTATGAATAATTATGAAGTACAGAAAAAATTTTTGGTAAGAACTATTTTAATAGTTATTTTATGAAGACCCATGATAAAGAAAATTTTAAAAGGAATGATTCTGGAAAAAAGAAAATTAAGAGTGAGGGCTTGAGAGAAACTAAAGATATAATTTTCCAGTCAGATCTAGAGAGATGGTGAGAAAGAAGAAAGAGAAAGAGGATTGGAAATACCTTCCTTCTTTTTGAAACTACTATGACTTTTATCTTGTGAAGAGAATGAAGAAGGTTCTAATGAAGAGACTGAGCAAACTAAATGGTGTGACACTATGTTTTTAGAAGAAAAATTATCTGCCTATCACTGAGGGTTTGAGGTGATCATTCTTACAGCTAAAATACTGTAAATAGCTTATTTTTGTTTTTGTTTTATGATTAACTTCATTATTAATAAATTATATAACTTTAAAGTTTTACAATCCTAAAAATGAAAGTGATTTAATAGAGATGAGTACAATTGGGAAAGGAGATTTTTCTAGTTTTTAATTAAGTCATATGTAATGAACCAGATGAGGGTTCTGAATTCAGTATATTGAAATAATATTAATTAAGAAAATATAAATTATCACTGGGAATAGAGTTCTGGAAAACTAAGATTATTTGTGGAAATGTCAGCAGGTAATGATGATGTTAATAACTAGCATTTTATAGTTCTTTAAGGTTCACAAAGTGCTTCACAAATCTTATTTTTGTTATTTTCCTAACAATTCTGGAAGGGAGATGCTATTCTAATTCCTACTTTATAGTTAAGGAAATTGAAGTAAAGAAAGATTAAATGATTTGCATAAGGTCCCATAGCTAGAAAATGTCTTTGAACTTGGGTCTTCCTGATTCCATGTGCAGCATTTTAGATGTCACCTATTTTCTCCATTGTAACAGAATGAAGCATGACTTAGTTGGAATTCCTAACAAACCTGATACAGTGATAGGTCATAAAGATATATTCTCTCACTATTGCAGTCTCCAATGATCTAAGCCACTGATACAGATCTTGGAATTTGGCTGCCTCTAAGAAGATTCTGATATTGGAGGTAGACCATTTCCATTTATACTTGCACAGGGAAGCTTAGTTCTCTTTGAATCATGACATTATTGCTGGCTTTATCATCTTTTTCATAGTTTCAGGTTTTTCTCAGGATCACTGTGCCAAGGAGATTGAGAAGGTAAAGTCAAAAGTAATAATATAAGCAATCTACTTCTACAGAATTTCAGAATGCTTCCACATCATGGACATAGACACATGTTTCTGAAGTGTGAGTTGAAAAACTACTAAATTTCTACCAAGTTTCATGCCTTCTTTTTTCTCCAAATCTCTTTTCTACCAGAAATATGTAACATATTGGATTCCTTGGAGAAATTTCACTAAATGAAATAAAATCTCAAATATGATATCTCTCAATTTTAAACAAAAGCAATATGCTAAAGTATTATCTATTACAGCTATTTCAATTTCTAACTTGGTTAATTTTTTATTTTCAAAATAAACTGGGGTGAGGATTAAACTTTATATTTCAAATTTAGTCTGAATGAAAATTCTCTTAGTTTATATGCATCTCTTTAAACCATTAGACATTATTTGAGCCCCTGAAGAATTAAAACACTCAACAGTTACCCCCCAAGAGAGTCCTTAAAGATTAGATTTTGAGAAAGAAAAAAAAAAGTTTAGATTTTATCTTTAAGATTCCCTGACTTCTAGGATGATGGTAAGGATAATATCTAAAATATCTGGCTCTGATTCAAAGACTTTTTCTTGCTTCAGAAAAACTAGTTCCAAACAAAATGGCACCTGGTTCTAGTTTTAACATATTTATTGTCTGATTTAAGTTTTTTAATAATACTTCTTCCATTCTATTCATTGATGCATCAACTTGGACTTGTGGGAAAAAAATCTCTAATTTTCAATGATGCTTTATTGACTTGAAATTAGATTTTTAAATTTATTATTTATTTTTCTCTTCAGAAACAGGAGCAATAAAAAGGATCAGGTTTTTTCAAATGTGCCTTAAGTATGAGCTGCAGCTGCTGTTGCAAAGTACTTGCTCCCAGTAATAAAATTTGATCAGACTCTAGGGTAGGAATGCAATCTAGACCCATGGTTTGTGGATTAGGGGTGGAATGAAGATCAGAGAATGTCCTCAGCTAGGATATTCCAGTTCTAGCAAGTGAGTCTCAGCCAACTTCACTGTACTCTGGAGAAAACTGAATCATACTGAGTCCTGGAAACGTTCAGCCCTTTCCTGAGGTTTTGGGGGCAGAAGAAATTGGGGCTAGAGCTGAGTAGCACTATTTTCAGCTGATGTGGGAGAAGGCAGTGCTTAAATTACTCAGGCTTTGTTACTTGAAGCACAAGTAAGACAGGGACTATCTCCTATTCAGACTTGTAACTGGGAAAAGTGAGGAGACTAAGACCACACGTCCAGCAATTCCCCAGAGCTTTGGTTAGGTTGTGTTATCTTGATCATTTGGGAAGCCTGTTTTGATCTCTGATGGAAATAAGTCTCTCCACCAGTTATTTGGAGCTGCCCAAACATCTTTAGGCTGAGACTAGTACACAGAGAAAAGGACTTGGCAAACCTTGAACCTTTACTCAATCCTTCTTAGAAATATTGTTCAGAGAAAGCATAGCATCGATACATAGCCAGACACTGGTCTATAATAAAAATTAGGGAATTTTCTGAAGATAGGGAGAAATTATGATTACTGCTACTACCCAGGTAGCTATTTTGTCCTGGATGCCTGAAATTGAAGTCTGAGATAACCCACAAATTATACATTGAGGCCCTTTAGGATAGAATATGATGTCCTCCTGAATAACCTGGAGAAATAATCTACCATGGTCATTATCATTGCCTGTCTGTAAAGGTTCAGGGTTTTGATTTTTTGTTTGGGGAAAATGGGAGTTGAGTGTGCTTCATATTTAATGTATTTTCTTTTCTGGCAAACTTTTCTAATTGAAATAAGTTGTCCATGTTATATAACCACAACATATGTCATCGAGATTAATATTGGAAGGGAAAGAGAAAAGAAAATGAGAACTCATGTAAAAAGCAGGAATGCTGGAGAAATATACCTAAGATTCAGTATGATTGATTTAATTCTACAAGGTAGACTCTAGTTTAGCAGGTGAGTTCTCTATTTCAGTATTATTGATTTAATCTTACAACAAATAACGGTTCCCTAATGATATAATGATTGGTTAATACTCAGTATATTGTAATGATGTAATTGTAATAGAGTATATAAACTGGGGACAAACTCAGCCAAGGATAGAGAAGACTCAACCAGTCTCCTGGTGGCTCTTCTGCCTTCTGCATTTCTTCTACTGAAACCAAGACCCATAGTCTTAAGTGTTCCTGCCCTTTACAGACTCAAAAAAAAAAAAATTCAGAAGATGGAAACCTAAACCAGTACAAACAGCTAGAAGTAGTAACACTGAGGGGCATAACATTTTTTTTCTCTGTACAGTGTTTTTTTTTTTTTTCATTCTTTCTATGGTGAGATGGTAAATTTGTCAGATGGTATTTCTCAATCAGTGATGGGATGTGGGAGGAAACTGACCCACAGCCTTTTCTCCTTGGGCTAAAAGTACTTTTTAGCAGCTTATCTCCTGATTTCCTTTTGTTTTGGCAAAGACAATTTTGGGATTTTTGCAGGAAGTAAAATATGCTTGGGAATTAAAATAAAATAAGCTGATTAAAAAGGCCTAAAATCTATGGGTTACAGAAAAGAAAGCTGCATGTTTCTTAGCCCTCTACTTTCTGATTTGGTATAACTGGTCTAGCATTCCTACTAACACTTAATTTTATTAGCTTATCTAAGTGATAACAAGATTCAGACTTCTAATTATGAATTCTATTTAGGAAACTTGGCCACTGTTTGCCGCCACTGTTTCCCTCAAAATAATGCAATTTTCCTCCCATTGTATAATGGATAGAGTATTGAACAAGGAGTCAAAGTCCTTACTTCTTGTGCTACCTCTCTTTTCTATTCTGTAAAATGGGGACAAAAAAATCCACCCTCCCTCTTAGGGTCCCCATAAAACTCAAATTAATTAACAAAAGTCTAGATTTTGTGAAGTTAGTAAAATATTACACAGATATAAGATATCACTATTTCAAAATACAAAGAAAATACTATTACAGTTAAATTTGTAAACTCTTGCTTTTGTATTTTTCAGCATGATTCACTTGCAAAACTATGTGCAGAAGAGAGTTGCCAGTTTGCATTGAAGAGAAGGCTGTCATTCCTAGGAGCTTTTACACTAATGAAATTATAGAAATAAAAACTAACAAAACTTTAATCATGTTTTATCTGTCACATTGCTTAAAGAGAAAAATCACTAGCAATAATGGATGATTTAGGTAAGTTAGTAAGCTAAAGAGAAATGGTATTTATCCCCTTGGTCATGTCATCAAGTTAATACAATGCAAGAAGTCCATTGTAATTCATATTGAAATATATCAAATAATGAAGAGAAAAGAAGAATTATAAGAATTCCTTTAGAATAGCAGGAAAGAATAGGTATAGTTAATACAGGATTGTAAGATTAAAATAAGATAATATAGGGTGATTTGCAAACCTAAAAGTACCGTATCTGTGCTAGCTAATCATCATAAAGTACTTTTGGGTTTTATAATTTTCTTTCCATATTACCTTGTGGACCTTTCTTTATCCTGCTATATAAATTATTACTAAAACTACTTAAACTAAATCCACTAAGCTGTGCTATGAAACAGACAAGGGATGGAAATAAATGAAATATTTTTTAAAGTTATTAATTCCATCAGACTAATAAGCAGGTACTCATGACTAGAATACCCAAAGAACAAGTCTATCACTATCTAGCTGCATAACCTAAAACAAGTCTTTTCACACTTAAGGTCTCAGTTTCCCTATCTGTGAAATTAGAGGAATGGACAAGATAATTTTTAAACTTCCTTCTAGCCTTAACCAGGACTCTTGAGTTAATGATGAATGAATCTTGAGTGAAGGATGAAATGGAAAATTGAGACAATGGTCCTACCTGTTTATGAACCTTAGTAAGTTGTTCCAAGTTGTTCTCAAGAAAGGAAATTTTCTGCTTCTGGGCAGCACTTCCCCCTCCATCATCACTGTCCAGTTCAACACTCTGAATAAATATCAGATGATAATTAGTGAAGCTTCTGATGCCACATCCAGAAACACAAAGTTTTAAAATAAAAATTCTATTTAAATAAACAAATGAACAACCCATTCTGGTTATTTTACAAAATTAACAGGGGCATGTCCAACTATATTCGAAAATTTTATTGAAGTATTAAGTTCTATCAAATCATCTTAAATACACACATACACACACACACACACACACACACACACACACACACACACACCACTCAATTACCACCAATACCATCTCCCCTTTCACTAAAATATTAATCGACCTTTTGGCCAATTTCCTAATTCTTGACTGACTTTCCAGTGCTAAGAACAAAGATTTAGTTTAGTTTTTTTTCTTTTGAGGAAGGAGAAGGAGGGTAGAGTTAAAAAACAAAAATCAAAACATTAGTCAGCCATAAGAATTGTAAGTTATGTCAATTTGGATAAAATGTCTCTCCCCTATAAAACAAATATAAGGAGGCATCCTTTTTTTAAATGTTATATTCCAAAATCTACAAACTCAAAACAGATGCCAGATTGAATATCAAGATTTATCTCCCACCATAGTAACAACATTTAGATAAATTTAATAGTCTTAATTAAAGACATTCAAAAATAACACAACTTCTTAAAGATCAATAATATTATCTAAAAACTAGATGATGCCCAATTCTATGAAAATTCAAAAGAATAAATTTTAAGGGTTCTCAGATTGAGAAAAATAGCCCAAATTCAACAAATTTATTGATTCTCAAATTGTTCCTGTCAAAATGTTTTTAAATTCTGCCTCTGTCATCCCGTGGTTTCTTAGTTTTAAGTTACTTCTAGGCCTGGTAAATATGCAGTCTATAATTTTATATGAGTCATTGATTAAAAATGTTAAACATCACATGTTCAATAACAAATCCTAAATTATTCACTGGGTGGCTTCCTTCCAAGTTGGCTTTGAACCATTAAAAACTATTCTTTACTTGACCATTTAAATGGGTTTGACCATTCAATCAATTCAAATTACTACAAATTATTGTCTTATTACTTTACCGCAAGAAAAGTGTATGAAATTATGTTAACTGCTTTGAGCATATCTATATCTACTACTATATCTATCTATCTATCTATTTAAAGACCAACATTTCTTGACCTACCACTTTAGAAATCCAATGAAAAATAGAAATACAGTTAACATGGCATGACAACTTGTTCTTGAATCCATATTGTTTCTTTGTGTTCATAACCATCTTTTTAATATATACTACATCTTTACCTTTGATATAATATACTAATGCTTACTTTTTTAACTCTGGTGGTAAGATCCTGGACAAAGAGTTTACGAAGGTTATGAAGAGTCTGCAGTTCTCTAGACTGGAAAATAAAATTTTGAAAATGATACTCAAAGCTAAATCAATGAATACGTTAAATATGTGAAACATGCACCAATATATAACATAATATACAAAACATATTCCTCATATATAAATGCTATTGTAGACCTAGCAAGGACTTTAGAGACAAGGTAGCATTTCATAGGCAAGGAAAATGAAAGAAGTATTTTCCTAAAGACAAACAAAAAGGAGAGAAAAGATTGGAAAGTAAGTCTCCTGAATTCCATTGCTCTTATCCTTACATGCATACAAATAATGATAAAGAATGAAGAAAACACATATCTACATAGCCCAATTTATTAACAAAAGCAAACTTATGACATTCTAAATTGAGTCAAAAATCTAGAATTTTGAATGAAAATTAAATTTTGGATTTTTTTAATATTAATAAAATAAGGATTTATGATAATAAGGATTGTTAATAAAATAAGGATTTCATATACATCCTTTGAGCCCTCCATGATCAAAGGTGGCTGAACTCTGAAACAATAATAATAATAATTATTATTATTAAATGCTTTATTTTAAAGGAAAGCACTTTATAGTTTACCAAGAACTTTCATATTAATTTGATTTGATTCCCTACAACAACTTCTTAAGATAGACGGGGCAAATAATATTATTCCCCAATGGATAAGTGTATATATATATACATATATATATATATATATATATTCTAAAGGATGAGTACATGGTGTCTGAAAGAGCAAATACATAAAATCATAGATTTCAGAAGTAGCAGATAATAATTAGACCAACATCAAAGTCTAAAACAGTCACATATTATCTAATATTTTGTAAGTAATGCCCATGGTCTACTTATACTCAGGATTTGTTCCAAAGTGAAAACTAGCAGCCTGAACTAAAGACCGACTCAAAAGCACAGAAATTTAATGACTGATGAACCAGAGTTCAATACTCTGCATATAAAAAGTTGTCAAATGATTGAGCTAATTTGATTTAAAAAAGAACTTAAAAGACTTTCAAATGCTACTGAACTGGAGCAATGCCATAACATCAAAACCTTTCCCTATTTCTTTTAGTTCAAGTCATTGGCAAAAACACATTATCCCACATGCATCATGACACAGGAGAGAGCTTGCAGGATGTTCCTTGAGAAAGAAGACACTGCCTACTCAAATTTCAATTTGTCTGGGTTGACTAAACCCAATTTAATAAGATAGGAGATGTAGATGATTCAGGAGGCTATTACCATCTAAAACTTGTCCTCTTGTTGAAGCAAAGGAATATGGGAACTGCTGAAACATTCAGTGGTTTGGAAGACAAAGGCTATATTAAATTAAGGTGTTCATACTAAGTTCAGTCCTCCATTGGAATATGAGGAATAAAATGTCCTTATTCAAGCCTGGAAGTCAAATTCTTCCTTAATGAGGTTAATTGCTTTTTTTGAAGTGAGCCAAAAAGTTATCTTATTATGAATAATGTGCCATACACTTTATATCCAAAATTTTCCAAATGAGGTGCTTTCAATGCTTTTACCTATTTTTACATATATATATATATATATATATATATATATATATATATATATATATATATATATATATATGGTAGGCACACACTAACCAGTAGTCTTTTCAGAAAAGCAGCTCAGTTTCCTGATGCTGAATCAATATTATTTGATATACTCTCACTTAATTTGAAAAATTTTAAAGTCAACTGAAATTTTCCTTAAAGGGATGCTTCCATACTTAACAGGTAAAGAAAGGGGAAAAGATACTTTGAATAGAGCTGAATTGGACAAAATTCTCCTTCTCTTAGTTTATTTTATTTTTGTTTGTTTCTTTTGGTGTCAGCCTCCCTCTTCATAAAATGGATATTTTAGGGAAATGAAAATGTCATTAGAGTGTTGGGGAGGGTGTGTTTTTTTAACCTAAAAGTCCCTCCAACTTCTCTAAGATTTACCTTCTGAAATCTTTTCTCACTGAATGTGCCCTTTGCATTCTTCTTCCATATTTTCCCTCATCCTTTTCTAGCTTGCCTCCTGCTTTTGAAAAAAAAAATGCTATAGGAAAGTGAGTGGTCCCTCAGCTTATTTCCAGGCACCAAGCATCCATTCCAAAATATTTTTCTTCCTATACTCTTGAGTAGGGCTTCTTAAACTTTTTCCACTGAGAAATTTTTATGTGATCCCAGGTATATAGGTATTTACAAATCAAATACTTCCTGATAATAAATCATATTTTTGATACGCTACATTACTGCAAGACCCTATGTGTGGTCACAACCCACAGGAAGAAGCTGGGTCTTAAGAGTACATTCTTGTGATATATTTATGTCTGAGCATAGCCTGAAGAGAGGACAGACCATAAAGGTGACTGAAGGATGAAGCAGATAAACTGAACACACCCTAATTTCACATGAACCTAAACAGGGAGTGGCTAGAAGCTTTTCTTTGACTCAGAATGGTGGCCAGAGCAAGTAACAGTCAAAAGAGCCAAAAGGCACTGAAATGGGGGTCAACACTTTGAAGTAGGATCCTAGAAAAACCTGGAAAATACAAAATTAACATCCTGATGTAATCAAATAAAAACCAAATTAGGAGTCTAAGAACTAGGGGATCCATAGTTCTGCCATTAACTTGAAGTGTGATTCTAGGAAAATTACCTCTCTGAGCTTTAAAATTCTCTCATATAAAATAAAGGGTTTATTCTCAATGATCTCTAAAGTGCCTTTCAATTCTAACCGTTCATAATTCTATGCTTTTATGAAATGGATTTTTCAAGGAAATGGGCCACTATAAAACATAATTTTACAGATAAACCAGCTAAAAATACCAATTACCAGTTTAATTTTTTTAAATGAGTAACAAAAATTATATAGGAATATTTATTATTCACATACCACAGTTTCCTCTAATCCTTTGAGATCTTCTCTTGCTTGTTCCCTTTTATCATTGAGCAATCTTAAAAAAAAACAGGTTCATAAATCACAGACTAAAATTCAAGGATCTGCAATAATCTCAAACAAACTATTTGTGTTTGCAGAGAAATCTTCCAAAGCCATCCAATTCAAAGCACCAAAAAATTCTCATATGTTTTAAAATTTACCCAATTTAACAAGAAATGCTTAGTTATGCTAATCACAAAAGTATTCTGGAAAAATTACTCCATGAGACTTCTTTCCCCATGAAGGCAGAGGGTGGGAGGAGGTAAGCAGCAACACTTTATTTTTTAAATTTATTAATTTTCAACATTTACTCTTATAGTATTTTGATATCCATTTTTTCTCCAAAACGGCAATCAATCTGATATAGGTTATGCATGCACAATCATATTAAGCATATTTCCACATTAGTCTGGTAATAGTTTAAACATAGCTTAATGGCTCATAATGATCAACTTACATGAGTTTTTCCAATTTCATCTCTCTCTCCTGGTCCTCTATTTTCAATTTGTCATAATCACAACTCAGTTTCTCTTGTTCCAGTTGTAGTTTCTGGTTCAAACTGAAATTGAGAGGAAAAAAAGCAATTTTCCCAGTTTCCTTTGGGATTGGAAAGCTTTTGTAAACAACCAGACAAGCCAGAAATGCATAAAGTAATAGGCCTTTATTGTGGCACACTTTAATTCCAGTCAAGACCTAAAACAACCCAGAAGTAGGGATAAGGGAGAACACAGGTGAAGGAAGAGGAGGTTGGGGCAAAAGATGACAGCTGGTCTCAGCACTAAAGAGTCAGTCATTATAACCTTGAGTATGGTAATTTTCATACCATGGCAGACGTGGATCAGCAATATCCTGGAGCATCTTCCTTCACATTTGCTATACCCATCTTTGCCAAAGTCTCCACCACTCCTAAACAGTGTAAGAGGTGTTTGGGTTTTGTCATCACCACAATCAAGGCAGCCAATCCCTTTTCAGTGATCACAATTTTTTGTGGCGAAGAGGAGCCAATCTTATTTCATAGAATCAAGGACATGGAACCGGAAGAGACTTTAGAAGTGTCTAATTCAACTCATTCATTTTACAGATGAGTAACAGAGGCCTGGACTAATGAAGTGAATTACCAATGTCACAGAGCTGAAAAGTGAACCGAGGTGTTTGACTTCAAATCCAATACACTAACCACTTGCCACATTGCTTCTAGACCATTGATAAAGGGGAACTAGCTTTAATAAGCATCTGATCTGACCTCTGACTTCAAAATTGGGGAAAAAAATTCCATCAGTTTAGTACCAGTAGGTGATAGGAGTGATTACAAAAGAGTGTCACTTGCAAAGTACTCAGGTACAAAGTTCTATAAAATGTTTAGAAGAAAGAAGAAATATTTGAAGCCTGACAGGCAATAATTGGAACATTCTGTTACCAGACATAGTGGACCTTAGTGATAGATAATAAATTAGTCAGAAATTTTAAACAAGCCAACTTAAAAACATGATTCAGTTTGAGACGGAAAATTTTGAGCTCTCATATGGTTTAGTAAATAGCAATGAAATACCCCACCTGCCAAAGTGAAAACTTGCTTATGAGAAACTCCACCAAGCATGAAGTCATGGGACATATAAAGAATGAAAGATAAGATCACTGATTTCTCAAAGGGCAATAAAATAAAAGGAAAAAGGAATGATATTTTGAAATAGAAAAAGATTACTTAAAAAATACTCCTTCCGGAAAAAATAAACTGGGAAAACATTTTTATAATCAAAGGTTCTGATAAAGGCCTCATTTCCAAAATATATAGAGAACTGACCCTAATCTATAAGAAATCAAACCATTCTCCAATTGATAAATGGTCAAAGGATATGAACAGACAATTCTCAGACGAAGAAATTGAAACTATTTATAGACATATAAAAATATGCTCCAAATCATTATTAATCAGAGAAATGCAAATTAAGACAACTCTGAGATACCACTACACACCTGTCAGATTGACTAGTGTGACAGGGAAAGATAATGGGGAATGTTGGAGGGGATGTGGGAAAACAGGGACACTGATACATTGTTGGTGGAATTGTGAACACATCCAGCCATTCTGGAGAGCAATCTGGAACTATGCTCAAAAAGTTATCAAGCTGTGCATACCCTTTGATCCAGCAGTGTTTCTACTGGGCTTATACCCCAAAGAGATACTAAAGAAAGGAAAGGGACCTGTATGTGCCAAAATGTTTGTGGCAGTCCTGTTTGTAGTGGCTAGAAGCTGGAAAATGAAAGGGTGTCCATCAATTGGAGAATGGTTGAGTAAATTGCGGTATATGAACATTATGGAATATTATTGTTCTGTAAGGAATGACCAGCAGAATGAATACAGAGAGGACTGGCGAGACTTACATGAACTGATGCTGAGTGAAATGAGCAGAACCAGGAGATCATTATATACCTCAACAATGATACTGTTTGAGGATGTATTCTGATGGAAGTGGATCTCTTCGATAAAGAGAGCCTTAATTGATCAAAGATGGACAGAAGCAGCTACACCCAGAGAAAGAACACTGGAAATGAATATAAACTGCTTGCATTTATGTTTTTCCTCCTGGGTTATTTATACCTTCTGAATCCAATTCTCCCTGTGCAACAAGAAAACTGTTTGGTTCTGCACACATATATTGTATCTAGGATATACTGCAACCCATTCAACATGTAAAGGACTCTTGCCATCTCGGGGAAGGGGTGGAGGGAGGGAGGGGAAAAATCGGAACAGAAATGAATGCAAGGGATAATGTTGTAAAAATTACCCTGGCATGCGTTCTATCAATAAAAAATTATTAAAAAAAAAGAAAATAAAGATAGTAATGACATTGTCGGGTCAAAAGATATAGGCAGTTTGATAACTCTAAGCATAATTCCAAAATTGATTAAATTTAGTAGATTGTATTTAAAAAAAAATACTCCTTCCACTTCTACTGTGTCTTCACTAGGGAAACAACAATTAGTACTCCCACCCTTCCTCTCCTATCATTTTTCACTCCTTTATATAATTTTCTAGTTTCATTTTGAGAAATATTTTCCACATTCTAAATGCTTAGAGAATCTCAGAATTTTTAGAGAATTCTTAGAGAAACCCTATTTATTTGAGAACTGTATGGTCACCAAAGAATTTTCAACTTTATTTAATCAATCACACTTATTTAATGCTCATTTTGTATTTCATGCAGTTGGATGCATTGTTAAAAGAATGAGAAAGTCACAAGATCATATACTTAGAACCGGAAGGGAGCTTGGGGATGAAGTGAATCACAAATATGAAGAAGCAGAGTCATAATCTGAATTCAAGTTTTCGGGCTCCAAATCTGACATTCTTACTGCCTTCTAAATTGATTGGGAGATATATTCCATTTATATATAAAATTTATTTATGATATAATATACAAATTAATGTAAATTCATGGTGTCACATATAATATAATATAAAAAATCACCAAAAATATTAAAAGAAATAAAACATTAGGGACATATTAAGGACTTCCTAACTCAGAATTTTAAAAAATCTCCACAAAATATCTAGTGTCATCATTTGAGGCAAAATCTAATCATGCCCTACATTTTTTGTTGCTCTATCTCTTTATAATACTCAACATTTTAAATGCAAGTACCTTAAATACAAGCATTATTTGATTTTTGTCTTTGATTATTATCACCTAGCAGAGTGCCTTGTATATAATTGGCACATGATAAATGTTAGCTGAAATTGAATGTATCAAAATTCAATTGTTCAGTCCTACCTCCAATACTGACTATCGGTGGACAAATCACTTAGTCTTTCTGTGCCTCATTTTCCACATGTGTAGTGCCTACTTCAAAAAATCATTTGTCACCAATCACTTGCTTCCTTATGTTTTACTTTCTTCTCCTAAAAGGTAAATGCTGGAAGAAAAGCCCTGTTTAGTGTTCCAATAGCTGTAAAAAGTTTTATCATCAATCAAACCCTTAGTTACATAAAACATAAATTTCTTTAAAAAAAATATAGGGCATTGATCAGGAAAATATCCTGATCAAAACTAACTAGCCCATAGTGTGATGAGTCCTTGGGAACTTTATAAATTTCAATGTATGGACTTATCCCTTGAAAAGATTGGGAGACTTCTATTGGGACATACCAATAGCATTTTATTGACATAGTTTGAAGAGAAAGGGGAAGAAAAGAGATAAGAATTAACTTGGCAAAGATACCCTGCAATCTTGCCCCTATCCTTTTAGAGAGCAGACAGGAAGAAAAAGTTCTTCCCTTGACTTAAAAGGGACTCAAGTCACAGAGAAAAGCATTAATCTGAGCCCAGAGTATTGCCCTATAAAGAAAGAACAAAAGGGAGATGTCTTTTTCTCCAGTTTATTCTATTATTAGGATCAAATTGGGCTAATAAGATTATATTAAAATGCAAATAACTAGCTGGAACAGGTTGTTATAGTGAAGGATGACAGTGAGAAATAAGTCAAGAGAACTGCTTCTATAACTCCTGTTTTCACGTCTCAACTCTATCTTTAAACTAACTACCTGTGTGACTTTTGGAAGATCACTTAAAATTCTCTGAACCTCAGTTACCAGTTGAAAAATGACCAAAGATATTAGGAATGAAAATTCTTACTATTTCTTAATGTGCAAATCTGGCAAACATCCTAAAGGCAGCAACAACCTGTAATACTATAATTAATTCATCAGGTCCCTTCCTTATGTTTCTAGAAGATGGTAATTCTGGGCAACCTGCAACACTCTGAAGTATACATAAATACTTAAACATAAATAAATACAAAAACGTATCAGGATGGGAAGCTCCCAGTATAGGAACAGATTGTCTTTTGTTCTCAAAGAGGACCATGATATATCAAGGAGGTGAGGCTGCGATGTAAGTGAATTGGATTTAAGTGAGGGAGGGCTGTGCAAAGTCACCAGTCTCACTTTCTCCTCCAGAGCCATCTGGGTTCAGTGGCAAGATATGGAATAGGAAATTTGGAAATAGCTCTGGATGCAAATTTAAGATTTAATAGACATGTCAGAATCACACAGCTAAAACACAAAGATTATGTGATTTATTTGTTGTCAGAGGCAGGGATTTGAATCCAGAGCTTCCTGATTTCAAGTCCAACACCATGCTGTCTCTTAGCCATGAAGCATCTTACTGTATTAATGAAAAGAATGGTCATACTACTTTAAAATGTTGATACATAAATCAATTATGAATTCATGAAATGAAAGATATTATTGTGTACTTCCTGGAATTAAGCTATCAAAATCCCCGAGACAATAGGAATTTATATGTATGTAATTATATGGAGGATTAGTTTAGGCCTCAACACATTTGGGAAATTTCAGTGATTCCAAGATGATACATCCTTTCCACATCAATAGCCTTAATTAATGCCATATGGCTACAAGTCATGGAATACTACAGCCTCAGAAGAATTTAAATTATAGGTGATTCAAAGGGCTACAGATAGATGCTTTGTAAACAATAATATGGTATTGGTAGAGTAGACAAATGGTTGAAACATTTTAGAAAAATATTTGGAACTATGCTAGAAAAATCACCAAATTATCCATATTCTTTAACCCAGCAATATCACTATTGGATATTTATCCAAGGAGATCTAGAGAGAGAAGGAAATATCCCATATGTAACAAAAATTAATAACGATATTTTTGTGGCAACAAGATACTAGAAATAAAGTAGGAGACTATTAATGGGGGAATGATTAAATTAATTTTGATAAATAAAAGTTAGGGAACATTGTGCCATAAGAAATAATGGCTATGAAGAATTTAAAGATAATCAAATTTTTAAAAATTTGAAAATATTTCCACGAACTGATTCATAGATAATTAAAAAGAATCAACAAATACAATGACCAAAAAATACATAAAGGAAAACTGTACTAAAATATATTATAATTCATTATCAGTAAACAGACCAGATTCCAAAAGTCTAATCATAAAGCCTGTTTTCCTGCTTCTTGCTAAGAAGGTGGTGAAATACCAATGCAGAACAAGGGATATACTCTCAAGTATGAACAATTTGTTAGGGTTTTTCTTTCTCTCCTTAAATGGATATTTTTGTTGGGAGATTGGAGGTGGATACTAGGAAATGCTAGTGACATATCAAAAAAAATCAACAAAATGCTTAAAAAAGGAAAGGAAAAATACATAGTGAGGACAAGTAGGATGCAGTAAATTATGGTAACTTTTCATGGGAAGTGATATAATAAATTTTATCAAAAGTATATATGACCAGAAAAGGAGAGACACTGGCCATGTATTAGAAACAAAAGGAAACAAAGCAGGCAGACTGAAACATCACAAGCTCTTCAGCATGTCAGTAGATCTTCTGAGGATGATTTATAGATAGGCATTCATAAGAATTACACAGGATATAAAGATATGGGTGGCTTGCACACCTTGTTAACAGTGAAGAGACTATTCATTATTCTGCTTATTATAGATTCACGTAAACATATTTATACAAATAAACTTAACTCATAGGACACCATCATTCATAATCAAGGACTCATAGGACACCATCATTTATAATCAAGGAGTAACTATTCAAGTTCAAATTGCTAGAGTTATGCTTTTTCCTGTCAAAATTATCCACTTCCTTGTGGATATTAAGAATGGCAACTTGTCTTGATTATCCTCCTACTGTTCTCAGAGTCCTGGGAAACCCTAGATGCAGAGGGATAATATACCTTGAAAAGATAACTACAACTCCACCTTGTTATCACATCAGAAGAAAGAAAATAAGAAAAGGGCACAAATCATCCAGGGATTCAAGGGAAAGCAAATTTCTTTGGTTTCCTTCTGGCTGAAGAACAACTTTACATTTTGGCTACAGTTAGTCCCATGAAACATTCAAGGCAACTTACTCCCGAATCTCATCAATGATTTTCTGCTTCTCTTCAATCTCATCTCGAAGTCTGGACAGCTGCTTCTGGTGGGCTTCCCTATGGCTCTCCATCTGTTGCTCCAAAGCTTTCTGTACCATGCAAAGAAAAATGACATCTGTATTTTTGGTTTTTGTAGGCACTGTATAAACCTCGAACTAATCTGCCATCATTCCATAACCTCATATCCCAAACAGAGAACATTCCTGTCTTCTGTTCATCACAGAAACCATTTCCCCTTCTTCTCATAAATATAAAATATTTATAATGGAATTGTGTGACCAAACTAGAAAGTAATTCCATACTTGAAATAGGGGAAGGGAATCCCTGCCAACAAATAAAAAAGTTCTCCCTTTGAATAATAGTATGGTGACACAGAAAATGTACAAGTCAGAAGACTTGGATTTGAAACTGGATTTTGCACTCTCGTATGAATTTGTCATTATTCAGTTGTTTTAAGTTGTATCTGATTTTTTTGTTGACTCCGTTTGAGGTTTTCTTGGCAAATATTACTGGGGTGGTTTGCCATTTCCTTCTTATTTTAAAGATGGGGAAACTAAGGCAAACAGGATTAAGAGACTTGCCTAGAGTCATACCACAAATAAATGTCTGAGGCCAGATTTAAACTCAGGAAGATGAGTTTTTCTTACTCTAAGCCTGGTGCTCTATCCACTTTGCCACCTAGCTGTTTCATATGACTTTAAGCAAGTCACTAATTTTTCTAAGCATCAGTTTCTCCCCTTTGGAAGACACTAGAAGACTCATTCTGGTTCCTTCTATCTCTAACTCTATGGTCCTAGAATCTCTCTGAAACTTATCTGGCATGTGGTAACTCACTTCTACTGTGTCATAGGATGAGAGAGTTCACAACAATAGTACAGTGAAGTTTAAAAAAAAAAACTACTACCACCACCAAAATAATTTAAAAAGAAGACAGTTTTAGTCCTGATTTCATTACTTTATTTACTGCATGACTTTGAAGGTTCAGTTTCTAATTTTGTACAATGGTAATAATAAAAATTTCCCTCACACAAGCTAACTATAAGGGTCAAAAAAGATAAGGTGAGGAAGTCACATATAAATGTAAGTAGCAGCTATAACTATTTTGAGTGCAAAATAGGGCTGCAACAACTTTCATTAACATGACATGACATAAAATGGGGACAGAGGCTTATCCAGGAAAACTTACTGGTCTATATCACAGTCTGCTTTGCCCAGAACAAGCAGTAGCCCAATTTAGCTAATCCACTTTTCCAACAGCTGTGCAAATCTAGTTTTCCACAATGGGCAAAAAGAACAATTTATTGTAAATTTCATTCACATCTTTTATCTCATTTGATTCTAACAACCTCAGGAGGCAGGTAGGATATATTAAGAAAACTAAGTCCACTGTTTTACCATCTGCAACATTTGTTTTTCCCATGGAGATGACAAATGAAACAGAAAAAGGAGAAACCTCAACCTGCCACTTATGGTCAAGAAAACTTCGCTTGTGGAATTTCTTGAACTCTAGTTCAAGAGGTCCATATCTTACAGGAACTAGAAATTCAGGTCTTCTTACTCTGGAAACTAGTGGACAGCATGTTGTAGTAATAAAAGGAGAGTTCCAAATCTGAACACTAACCCAAAAGAAGCTTTAACCTACTCTGGTTTTCCAATGTAAGCAGGCTCACCCTTTTTAGGCAAGGTCACCATATTTAGGTGGCCCTGATGGTACTGCTCTACTACCTGGGACCCATGGCACTGCCAGACACTTGATTAGCCTTTGCTCTACTATAGCACAGAACTCAAGAGATGCACCAGCCTCAGGTTCCTCAATAACAGTGGTTACAGATGTGCATCACCATGCCAAGCTCTTCACTATTTCAAAATGAAAAAGAGTTGGGGAAAGCAAATTTGTTTTATCTTTTTTCCCAGCCTAGGGTCCTCCCTCAACTTTATTTGGTCTTCTACTTTAATATAAACAACAGTTATTAAGTATTTCCCATGTGTATGGCACATGAAAGAGAAAAAGTTTGAGAAACCTCAATGTGACATTTATGGTCAATAAGGCTTCTCTTGTAGGATTTCACGAACTTGAGTGTAGTTTATTAAAAAAAAAAAAACAATAGGACCAAGATTTTTCATCTTTTCATGGTCCTTAAATGGATAAACTTAGTTACCACATTTTCTGCCTAAAATAATAGCAGATGAAAATGTTCTGTACAGACAAAAATACAAATTTATAATGTTAAGAAAGGAAGGAAGGAAAAGAGTTCTGATTCTAGAAGTCAACTCACAATGGAATAACTAGCAGTACTTCAAAAGGCACCCATAAAATAGCTGATGCAATAATTTAAGGGGACATTACTTACATCTTTCCCCTTCACCTAATATGGAGGAGAAATTATAGAGAATTATCATCACCTATGCTATATACCACACATCAGGGTTGACTCATATTTTTAATATCAAAATTTTGCCAGCTCTTTCCTAGCTAAGTAAGATTTACTTTCAAATCACAATAGTCTGTCTACTTTATAGCCCACACTGTACTATATATCTCTGGCTTTGACAGAAGATCCTGAAAAAGAAAAGATGAAAGCTTCTTCCAAGCCCAATTTTTCATGACTTTGAGTAGGAAGGATGATTGTACCTTCATTTCCTCTGCATCCTGAAGCCGGGTCAAGTGTTCTTTTTCTTTATCCTGGAAGCTGACTTCATGCATTTTTTCTGTTTTCCATTTGATTCATATTCAAAAGTGGAAATGTAGAAAAAAATTAATAACATAGCACTAGCTGTTAGCAACAATACCAGAGACTTAATATTCCAATCCCACACAAAGTCAACTGCTTAGAATTAAGCACCTTGGAGGTGACTTAACTCTTTAAGACATGACTGCTATTAGGGAGTCTCAAAAAAGGTAATTTACCTTTCATAAGTAATCTTTCTGTTCCTTAAGTTCCTAACATAACAACAACAGGAATCTGATAACCTTCAAAACAATGACTAATTTATTACAATTCAGAATAAATTACTTACCATATTAAAGGAAAAGGGACTCCATATATCTTGGAAGTGCAGTAGGTTAGGAAAGGGAGCATTTGATTTAAATTTATTTCACACAGTCCTAGGAAACAACTTTCAGCCTAATGTCCTAGAAGAAGCACTGACCAAGGAGTCAGAAAATCTTAGCTTTCAACACCATCTATGCTACTTACAAGCTGTGATAAATGTGGACAAAGCAGTTAATATCTCTGGGCCTCAGTTCCCACATCTGAAAAATTAAGGAGCTGAACTAAATGATGATTTCAATGATTTTCCCCCAACAATAAATACATTTCCAAATAAATACATTTTAAAATTTTTAAAAATTCAATGATTCTAATCTGTAAGAGAAAAGAATTTTCTTTCATGTTATTCTACCTCCATTGTTCACTTTTATTCCTATTGGACAAAACCCATCACCAGCTAAGGAAAATGCTACTCTTTCTCAAGATTCTAATGGATGCCCATTTATTCTTTTAAAAAAATTTAATAATATATTTTTATTTTCAAAATACATGCAAAGAGAATTTTCAACATTAACCCTTGCAAACACCCTTATGTTCCAATTTTTTCTCCCTTCTTTCCTTCATCCCCTCTCCTAGATAGCAAATAATCCAAGTATTTAAATAAGTGCAATATTTCCATATTTATCATGTAGCACAAGAAAAATAAGAAAAAAGCAAGCAAACAACAACCAAAAAAAAAGAAAATGCTATATTGTGATCCAAGATGATACCCATTTATTCTTATAAATTAAGCACACTATCCAGTATTTTTAATCTTTTTATATTATTTCTTGTATCTCTTATCTAAACTCCATGCATTTCATAGGCTATATGATTTAGAGTTGAAAAAACCTTAGGATTCATCTATCCCAAGTGTGTTTGGTAAATGTTTAACAGTTGGCTCTTTGACAACTCTGAGATCTCTCAGATGGGCTAAGATGACAGGAAAAGATAAGAACGAATGTTGGAGGGGATGTGGGAAAACTGGGATACTGATACATTGTTAGTAGAATTGTGAATAGATCCTGCCATTATGGAGAGCAATTTGGAACTATGCTCAAAAAGTTATCAAACTGTTCATATACTTTGATCCAGCAGTGTTACTACTGGGCTTATATCCCAAAGAGAACTTAAAAGAGGGAAAGAGACCCACATGTGCAAAAATGTTTGTGGCAGCCCTCTTTGTAGTGGCAAGAAACTAGAAAATGAATGGATGCCCATCAATTGGAGAATGGCTGAATAAATTATGGTATATGAATGTCATGGAACATTATTGTTCTATAAGAAATGACCAGCAGGATGATTTGAGAGAACCCTGGAGAGACTTACATGAACTGATACTAACTGAAATGAGAAGAACCAAGATATCATTTTACACAGCAACATCAATATTATATGATGATCAATTATGAAGGACGTGGTTCTCTTTAACAATGAGATGGTTGAGGCCAGTTTCAATGATCTTATGATGAAAAGAGTCATCTACACCCAGAGAAAGGACTGTGGGAACTGAATGTGGATCACAACATAGCATTCTCACTCTTTTTGTTGTTGTTTGCTTGCATTTTGTTTTCTTATTCATTTTTTCCTTTTTGATTTAATTTTTCTTGTGCAGCAAGATATTTGTATAAATATGTTTACATATATTTGATTTAACATATATTTTAACATGTATAACATCTATTAAGGGAGAGGGTGAAGGGAAGAAGGGAAAATTTTGAACACAAGACTATGTAAAGGTCAATGTTGAAAAATTATCTGTGCATATATTTTGAAAATAAAAAGCTTTTTAAAAATTGGCTCTTTGAAAACACAGAAAATGCTTTTAAATTCAATCAGCATTATTGACATTTTCTCTATCAATTTCTTAAATCTAGACAATTAACAAACCAAAAACCCAAGCCCTAATGTATAGTGCTCAATTTCCAAAGTCTGATGTTCACACCTTAAACATTTAACAATCAGTTCTTGCAAGTTATGTCAAATATACCTGTCTGTCCTCTTATAGATGTGGAAACAGAGGCCCAAGGAGGGACTAGTGAACGAGTTTGTAGGACAGTAATTCAAACCTAGGTCTTGTAATTCTAAACTAAATTCCTTTTCTATTGCACACCCATGCTGTTCCTCTATTCAGCCACCTCAAGACTTCCCTAATTCTTAATTAAATTATCAGTATCCACAATAAGGGAGGGGGAGGGAATATTATCAATGGAGCACAAATTAACATCTTAGATTACTATTTAGGAACAGAGAAAGAGAGACAGAGAGACAGACAGACACACACATGGGGGGGAGGGAAAAAGAAAGAGAAGGAGAGAAAGAGAGAGAGGGAAGGAGGGAAGGAGGGAAGGAGAGAGGGAAAGAGTATTTGAACAAGAGTACAATAAGAAAAATTTTAAAAGTTACCTTGGGCACGGAGTTTAGCCAGTTCTTCACTCAATGAATCCTGGGACTCTTCCAACTGTCTCCTCTTTTGCTCCATATTTTGCATGTAATCTGTTAGAGACTTGATTTTTGCTTCATGCTTAACAAAGAATATTGAATAAATAAGAAGTCAATGTTACTTGAAAAACAATTTAAAAGGGAAAATTCAATTAAATTTTTAAATGTTTCTTTTAAAACAATGTTTGAATGATGACTTAATCTATATTCCAATTCCTTCTAAATATCTGGGAGATTCGGTTTCATGAACCCTCAGCTTCTGCTCAGAAGACACTTCAAAGAAGATCCTCCTGCCACACAAAAGAGCCAGATTTACTGATTTGTCTCTTCGTGGGATCCCACAAACACTAGCCTTCCTCTTTAGAGTAATTGTTCACAGTACTGCTATGGGGAAAGGAATCCTGGTAACTAAATCTCAATTTTTTGTGCCACAAAATACATTGCTCCTTATTGGAGATAAGTAATATGGGGGGGAAGGGGGAGAACAACTTATCTAGAGATGCATTGAACACCAAATAATATTTAATGTTTTAAGATTAGGGTAGGAAAATATGTCTTTGGACATGGCTTTCCATTCTATTCCAGTGTATTATCTAAAGAATGAGTTTATTTTTATTTTCAACTAATTTCACCATTATAGATGCATGGGATGAATTATTCAGAAACATACATTGAACTATTTATAAAAAACAAACTCAAATGTCAAGTATAAATATCATTGGTTACACAGAGTGGTGTTTTCAACTTTCTTTCTATAACAGAAAAAAGGACATCATTATTTGATGGCAGGAAAATTAATGGATACATGGTAATTGCCCCACAGAGAAGAATATTTATTTTTCTGTATTAAACTGGATATGTAGAAGAAAGATTGAATATCAACTAAAAAGATGGTCTCAAAAAACTTGCAATATCAGATTTTTTTCTAACATATAAATTATTTCAAAATTTTAAATTATACTGTATTTCTCCATTTATCAAAAAATACCAAAGTTATCAGTATCTGAGCAAGGAAATCTAGGTAATTCAGAAAGCACAAGTGACCAAAAAAGAAAAAAAAAAAGAAAATTCACTACAAGTTTAAACTTGTACTAACTCTATTATCTTTCACAGGAAATTTTTACTGCCTAATTTTTATCTTAGCCCAGGGCTTCTTAAACTTTTTCCACTCATGACCCCTTTTTGCCCAAGAAATTTTTACATAACCCCAGTTATATGTGCATATAAATTAGGCATACAATTCAAACATTACTAATAATTAATCATAATTTCAAAACTCCCATATTCAGTTATGAGACCCCATATGAGGTCATGAACTAGAATTTAAGAAGTTGGGCCCTTGGGAAAACAAGAATATGAACAAATATATTAACTATAACTGATCATCCTAACCAGCCTGACAAAGGACAAAGTTATTTCAAGTAGGCAAGTATAGCAGATGAAAAAAAAAACAGAACAATATACCTGTGAGATTAGCAGCTGGCAGGCTGCAAGCTCCCGCTCACTGGCATTCATCTTCCGGTTAGAATCAATCTGTGTACTTTCCAGCTGTTTACTCCGGTTCACTAGAGATTTCACTTCAGACTTCATCTTACTGATGTACAGCCGGGCCATGGTAAACTCCTCCTCAATCACTCCATTTACATCTGCTAACTGAACACACAAGAGGACACCGCTACTTACTTTCAGCCCAGTGAAATCAAAACTTCAGATTGACCCTTCCTCTCTGGATCCCCTTAGGTACCAAAAGCAGAATTGAAAAGTTACCATTATTCTAAACTGTAAGAAGAATTTTGATATATTCATCATATTGACAACCTGCATAGAAATAAATACACCATGGAGGTGATTGGGGGACATTAGAGCATTAGATCAAGGGGAAAAAAAGAACTTTGAAATTAGGAAATGATCTTTATAAGCCAAGTACCAAAGGTTCATTTAGTTATCTAGAATGCTGTATTCAAGAATACAAAATATCAAGAATACAAAATATCAATAGCATAGGGGTCTTAGGGCAATCTGGGAAGTGGTAAGAAGAAATCAGAAAGTCCTGAAATCACTGGACCAAGTTTACTTTGAAATAAGAGTGTTTTCACTTCAGGTGTTGACATTCCTTGGCATTTCTCAGCAACTCCTATCCACATTTATTGGCCATCTTCCCAAAGCCAGAGATATATGTTCTAATAATAATAATAATATCCATTTACCAAGAACCTTATGGTTTATAAAGTACACTCTTCAAAATAACCTGGTGAGTTAAGTGGCACAGATACCATTGTCCCAATATGGCAGATGAAGAAACGGAGTTTTTGAGAGGTTGTTGATTGATTTATCAGTGGTCAAATAACAAGTACTTGAATTCAAACCTTCTAAGCAAATTTCCAAATTGAATCACACTGTCCCCACTATGTATGTTTTCTAGAAGACATCAAACTAACCTCCTACTAACTAAAAATCTACACTTTTAAATGTCAAGTATAACTTTGCTTTGGTTGTTATAAGAAAATGTCTTTTTTTTTTTAATATGTGATATAGCTCCACTGTAAAAGGAGTTAAGGAGGAAATCTTGTGTTTATCTAAAAGATGGAAGTCTAGTATGCACAGACAAATCTAAAACATAAAATAACCTAAGAGAACAAGACCTTCAGAGATCATCATTCCAAGTTTTCAGAAATCTTTTACATAATAAGTATCACAGAATCACACAGGATAGGAAAAGGAACAAGGTAACAAGCATTTGTTAAGCATTAATTATCTGCCAGGCACTGTGCTAAGTCCTTTAAAAATTTTATCCCACTGGAATAGGTATTATTTTGATCCCCATTTTACAGATTTAAATACAAACTAAGACATATATAGAGTTACTTGGGTTTACTATTTTATTGTTTTTCTTAATTACACAAATCATATATTATACACACTTTTACCTCCTTGTTTTTAGGTTGAACTGTCCTAGAGAGTCAGGAACCTTTTGGATTTTCAAAGATCCAGTTTCTTTCAGTCAAATTCTAGTATTTAACATTAAACCAAACATTGTCATGTATCTTTCAATCAATTTGCAGCCTCACATTTTAGTTCTGTGATTTAGATCCACAATCAAAAGAAGAAAAGCAAAGCAAGACACAAAAAATAAAAGTTCGTAATTCTCCATGTAAACTTGGCCATGAAGAACTATATAAGCAGATTATACAATTCATTATACAAATGGTAGTTAAATGTGTATAATTTTGTTTAGCCACCAGAGGGTATCACAGCATTTTAGCAAATAGGTATTTATGATATGACTATACTGGTATGTGAATACAAATTAAAATTTGTTATTTGGGCTAGAACCTAGTACTGTAATGCTTCAGAGTACCCAATAGTTATGAGTAAGTTATATCCTTTAATATAGATGTGTCTATTTCATCACAGCTTCTATATAACACATTCTCTATTGGTATGTTTTTAAGTGATCATTTAGGGACTGAGGATATGTATGATATCAGATGATCTCTGAAGAAATTAGCAACAAATATGAAATAGATTAATCATCAGGAAGGACCTAAAGTCTAGCTTTCAGAATTTACCAAATGTGATGTTGCAAGCCTTTTATATGCCAGCACTATACAGAATTCCATTTTCAAAGCCGAATGGTATAGACCATAACTCTCTCTGACTCTGTGTATAATGGCACATTTATTTAAGTCAGTTACATTTCTGATTAAAGTGTCCTTACCCATAAAACATTCCCTGCAGTGTTCTTCCTCATACACCTTTTTAAAATGTAACAATAACTAATAAGAATAGTTCACATATATGCAATACTTCAATAATGATCTTTTCTCATCACAATCATTCAAGGTGAGCAGTAAAAGTGTTTTTACTAATATTTGATTTGTCTATAGACACAAAGGTAATAAGTGACACATTTGGGATATTAACTTGAATAAGACTGGGATATTAACTTGAATAAGACAAGTTGCATTTCCTCTATACCAAACTGCCTATCTTAAATAATGGACTGGGAAGATCTACATTTAGACTAGATGATATGGTTACTGGAATCTAGTCATCAGAGAGACAAGGGTAGAGAATATATATGCTGATTATAATGTATATCATTTCCAAATTCACTGGGCAAATGGGGAAAATATTGGGAGGAATCTTCTCTTTCACCTTGACTTCATCTCTCTAACACCATGAAATTAGAACATCTTGACCTAAACAATCTTTCTCCTATGTCACCTTCCTAAGGTATAGAGTTGTAAAGGAGCAAAAATTACAAGCAGATGAGCTATTGTCTAGTCCAGAATGAAGTCAAGGCATTTGCTATTTCATGTTTCACACCCTAAAAGAAAAAATATGTAGGGTTAAGAAAGAAAAAAAGACTATAATATGGCAAATGACCAAAATAAATTTCATTTACATTCCTCTCTCCTGTATATACTCTTTGAATTTGATTTTCTTGGAAATATTTCCTGTTTTGTTTTGGTAGATGATAAGCAATTTTCAAGGGTAGGTTCCACTAATTCTAGGGAAAATCAATCTTTTCTCCTTTTTAAATAAAAATCAAGTTAAACTCCTCTTTGAAATAATGGAGATTCCAACTCTCATCATTTTTGTTTTGTTTTGCTAACAGACTGCTTCTCATGGCTATGTATCTACCACCAAAAGTCCAGGTACTGAGTAGCATATCAGAAATATAAGTCACAGAGAAAATCCCTAATCCATTACATTATGGCTTTGAAAGAAGCTATATACTGTCCTGGGGTTTTCTTGGAAGAAATGCTACACTGCTTTGTCGTTCCTATCTCCAGTTCATTTTACAGATGAGAAACTGAAGCAAACAGGATTAAGTGACTTTCCCAGGGTCACACAACTAGTAAGTTTTTAAGGCAGATTAGAACTCAGGAAGATTATTCTTCCTGACTGGTCCTGGCATTTAATTCATTGAGCCACTTAAGATCCCCTAATCAAATAAGAAAAGCATATATCCAGCAAGTGAATTTGAAGAATGATAAACTTTCTTTCCCTAGGAGTACTGCTCATTTAGAGAAAGACCTTAGGTTAACCTTAGGTTAAGACATTGTCACTAAGGATTAAAATGAATCAAAATTGTCAATGAAATTAAACTAGGGCTGGAAATTTTAGAATCCACTTTGAGTCTTATTGAATGAATTCTCAGGAGACATATTACGTATAGCACAAACTATACATACATGTACTGTGTTAGTATGCAGGGGATTATTCATAACAAGTAAGTCACCATTTCTGACCTCAAAGAGTTTATATTTTAGAGGGAAATGACACACATAATTATAGTGTTAGGTAAGATGTGATAAGTACACAATGAGAGAGATACAAAGTGCTATGGAGGCTCAAAGGGAAGGATGGAACACATCTAGTTGAAGTCAGGGAAAGATTAGCAAAAACTTAATGGAGAAGATGGAATTTGAAGTAGGTAATAAAAATGGGCAGCATACAATAAACAGAAAAACAGGAGGTTGGATGGTAGATACAAAGGGTAATATTCTAGACAGAATCTAGATGATATAAAGATATAGGAGAAGGAAAATAGTATTTTCAGGAATTAGTTTGGTAGGAAACTTAAAAGTACAAAGGTATGTGTGACCCTGGGCAAGTCACTTAACCCCAATTGCCTCAGCAAAAAAAAAAAAAAAAAAAGTACAAAAGTAATAGGGAAAAAGCAGAAAACCAGATGGAAAGATATTGAGAAGGGCTTTGATTGTCAGGCTAAGAAGCCTAAACTTAATCAAAAGATTAATGGAAAACTAGTTAGGGTTTTTGAAGAGAGGAGTGACATGATCAAATTTGTGAGTCAGAAAGAATGACATGTACTATAAAATGGACAGATTATTTTAGGAACATTAATTTCAAAGCTATCACATAGTAGTTGTCAAAAAATGAAGTCATGAAGCCCCTAAAGTAGGAAAGTAGCAATAGGGATGGAAAGAAGGGAATAGAAGTAAGGAAATATTAAAAGATAGAATCAACAGGATTTGGCAATTAATTTGACAACTAATTGGATGTGGGAAGAGGAGAAGGGAACACAGCAACATCCTAGTAGCATCCAGTTCAATATTTTAAAATTATTTCAATCATGCTTCAATTCCCTAAGGCACCCAGTCACTTCCTGATTTCATTTGCATTTTATATCAGCTCTATTTTGCAGCTTAACATAATGCCCTTTTTTTCATTGACAGCAGAAGAAGCCAACATTCCAAAATCAGCTCTGCCTTTAATTTAAAAGGGCCTTGGCATTCAGCAAAATGTTGGGATTTTGTTTGTCTGAGACCAATAAATTCTTCCAAAAGTGAAATCAAACTTAAATAACCAAACTTAGATGAAATGGAATTAGCACCATGGTACATGAATACTCTAAAATTAAATTTCAAAATTATTCACAGGCACTTATTGAATGTCTGCTTATAAATAGTAACACTTAAGAGAATACCAGAGTTGAAAGAATGCCACTTAGTTCAACATCTCTCCTAGAAAATTTAGCTGTAAAAACACTTAAATTGAATTTTTCTGTACTATTCTGAGAGTTCAACATTTGAGACCCACCCTCAGACATTTTTTAAATGATAGTTAAAATTTAAATATTAGTTTACATATATAACATCATTTGATTCTCAAAATGACTATTTTATTGTAGCTAGTACAAGTATTATTATTCCCATTTAATAGATTGAGAAAAATCAAGGTTCTGGTAGGTGACACAACTATTAAGATGGCAGAGCCAGAATTCAAATTCATCCTTCTTTTGACTACTAGTTCAGTAGTCTTTCCCTCTCAACTATAATCCCTTACTCATAAACTGTCTACCTAAAAATAAACATTTATATAAATCAATCAATAAATAATAGAACTGGAGAGAGACATAGACACACACACACAGAGGCAGGCAGACAGAAAGGGAAAGGGAAGTTGGATTTAAAGATTGGTCAATCTCACACAACAGTACATTTTCATTTTTCAAGTAGTTATTTAGAAATTATGCAGACAAAAATTTCATTCATATTTTAAAACTTAATCTCTTTTCTATTTGTGCTTGACGGTGGTAATACATTCCCAGATCATATTGTTCTGGTATGATGTGCACAATCAGGCACACTATAACTTGATTCTAATATAGTGTTGTCATTTTGGTCCTCTTAGAGAATGAAATTCAACAACCAACCCTCTCCCTTCCATCCTCCATAACTGGTCTTTTAGACATTTCCCTACATGTTCATCATTCACAATACAAGCTTTAAGAACAAACTTCTTTCCTATCTTATTACTCTACAGAGGGAAAAATAAAGGCTGACAGTTTAGATACAGAATTAAATGACAACTATGATTTTATAATCTCCTTTCCAGTTTTATATTTGTAAATATATGCAACATGCAGAAATGTTGGTATTAATTGGTCTTTGTCAAATAAAAAAGTAGAAGATATACAACAGAGCAGTGAGACAAATTTTACTCTACCATATTTTCAAAAGAAAATAAAACCCTTTGTAAATAATTTAATTTTCATATTTATCCAATTTGTTCTAATTGTACATTTCTCCTAAACATTGGCATATGTTTTCAGGGAATAAGGACACATTTACCTTAGTGCAATCAAGATTTGAATAGGGACACAATCCATTAGATTTTAAGCTCTTTGAAGACAAAGATTGTCTTTTGCCCCTTTTCATATTCCCTAGGCTGAGAATAGGGCCTGATATATAGTAAACACTTAATTAACATTTATTGACTATCTTCCAGAATTGAAAATCAAATTTCACTTTCTTCTCCCAACATATTCTCAGTTTCACAGGATTAATTCTCATCAATGCTATCTCCTTGAGAGAAGGGAGCACAAGTACTTATCCATTTATAGATTGCTTAGATTGACAGGGATCTTAGAGATCACTGTATCTCAAAGATTTAGAGTTTGAAGGATCCTTTGAGACCTCTTAATCCAAACTTTTTCATTTCACAGATTGGTAAGAAAAGGGTAAGTGATTTTTTTTCAGTGTCATATACACAATAAGACTGAATTTTGCATCTGCCCTGAAGTCAGGAGGATCTGAGTTCAAATCTGGCTTCAGACACTTAACACTTCCTAGCTGTGTGACCCTGGGCAAGTCACTTCACCCTAATTGCCACAGGGAAAAAAAAGAGCTGAATTTCAAACCCATCTCCGCTAACTCTAACTCTAGCATATTTTCCCACCATATAGCCTCACCAACTCATTTTACCAAAAAGACAAATGAAGCCAAAAAAGCCAAGTGATTGTCCAAGATTACTATCCAGGTAGTCAATGGCAGAGTTGAATTTAAATCCAACATATCTGACTACAAATTTAACTGAGTCCTTTTCCCTATGTTATGTTATTATAAAAATGAACACCAAAATAAAGATTGAAATGGCTTACTGTCTTCACATCATTGGTGCCAATGATTCCACCAATCTCCCCCAGGTCCTTCAACAGTAAATTCAGGATTTCTGTGGCACGTTTTTTCTGGTGATTACTCAGCTCCTGCAACTGATTCAGCTCTCTTTGTGTAGCACTCAAGGTAGTCTGGAAAGAATTTACCAACAATGTTAAAAAAAAAAAAAAAAAAAAAAAAAAAAAAAGGACCACTTTTTGGTCCTATGAATAAAGTACATGATTTTAAGGAAGATTATAAAGCACAGTCCAGAAAAGAGTTCTTTTATTAGTAGTAGTGGTTATAAAAGATTCAGAAAGATTGGTTGTTATTGGTTTTTTAATCAAATATTGGTATAAGTTATATATTCCAAAATAAAAGCCTGGGCATTTTTCAACCAACACTGCATAACCTACCAGGGAATAACATGGTGGTGGAGGGAGAGAAAAGGAGAAGAGAGAGAAGGAAAGGGGCTTAATTCCACTTAAATTCAGGACATTCCAATTATTAAAAATGTTTTATATGTATATACACACACACATATATATATGTATATGTATATATGTATGTAAATTTCTATTTCAACCCACACTCCTAATCTTGTCTTCTGAGTGAATCTGTTCTCTATGTAGCCTCTCAGATTTGTCCCTCACTTAGGAGACAGAAGTCTTGTAAACCCATTAAATTTCTTAATAATTTAGCTTTAAATTTTTTTTTAATTTGCTTATGTGATACACTCACAGAAATAGTAACTAGGAAAGAATTAATTTAGAAGTAGCTGACTATTTCTTTCCTAATCTTCCCAGAAAAGCTAAACTGAATGCAAATCATCTTCGTCACATAATACAAAACCAAAGAAGAGAGGGATTCTTTATATATTAAAAAAAAAACTCCATTTTCTTGCCAAAAACAAAAAAAAATATTTTTTATCCATTCCTGATATATAATAATATCAGAAAGAACTAGTGCTTGAGCACATTCAGCTTCTTGAGGGCAGAAATTATCTTAATCATTCTATTTGTAAAGAAGCCAGCATTGTGTCTGGTATATAGAAGGTACATATAGATGTTTGTTGATTGACTAATACCACACAACAACAAAATAGATAACAAGTCTTTGATTAAGTATTTTTCTAATTAACTGAACCTACAAAGAAAGCAGTCCCTCTAATACCAAAGAGATATAACTTAATACAAAGCAATTTACATAAGTCTTCCAAATATATCTCTTACAATATAACACATTTTACTGATTAGACTATGAAAACTACTTGAGAATTAGCTAGTAGCACTTAGCATATGAGTGATAAAGAGTGAGAAGACTGTACTATGAAAAATCATTCATTGATACTGAGTAGGAAAAAAAAATCATCCTCAATGACTTCTCACTATTTAAAAATATAATGAGGCATTCAACACAAGCCTCCTTACAAAAAGAATTGCTAAATATCTTTGTAGTTTTTCCTATTCTTCTTTGATTTTTCTATTTAATAATTCCAGGTTGAAAATACAAATAGCTATTTCCAAAATTTATCTCCCTATCTTAAGAAATTATTAGAAAAGTCTCTGCCAGCCCAGCTGAGTTTATGAAGTCAATGACATCTCTTGCATCCCCTATGGTGAGCAGATTAAGTTCCACAGCACCATCTGCTAACACCCTTTGCCAATCAAATTTGGATGACTTCCATAAAGCATACTGGACAAATTCTCATGATGCCAAGCCATTATGCAGCGGTTCCCAGGGAAGCAGTTCACTGCTGAACCTTGTTTCCTTTTCTCCCCTACAAACACATTTGCCAAATAGTTAAGGGCAAAAATCAGTAAGTTTCGCCTCAGATAGCTAGATATAAACCCTTACTGGAATCTAGGGTAGATTGACCTCATCACAAAATCTGTTACATGGAATTGACATCACCTTTTCCAAAATGTAATAAGAAGGAGGGAACAGGGGAGAAAGGTAGATAGAAAGGCAAGGTAGAGCCCAATGGAGGGTCCAGTTTAACAAATAATAAGCCAAATTAGGGTGAGCAGAATCCTAAAACAAACAAAATAAAAATTAAGGCAAGGTGTAGGAAGCAGTAAGTTTGACGAAATAGAAAGACCTTGGAAAGTGAAAAATAACTACAACTCCTCAACACTGACATTAGAGTTTAGAGCTCTGTGTCTATCAGATTTCTGTGAGAGACAACTATCCTCCAAGTGTGGGCAAAGATCACACATACAAGTTGTTTTCCTCATTGAGAGGAACTAAGGAAATAAATCAAATACTCTGTTGCTCATGTCTCCAATTGAGACCAGATTTGAATTCAGGAAAATGAGTCTGCACCACCTAGCTGTCCAAAATGGAGGATAATCTCCCATAAACAATGCTCCAGGGATTAATGCCTAGACATGGAGCTGCTCCTGAATAGATATTTCAAGGAAATGGATCAGCAAGCTGAGGAATACCTATCTAACTTTGGGAGTAAGCTTAAATGTCTTCCAGGAAAAGTTGCATGAGATTCTCAGAAAAAAAAAAAAAAAGATACATTAAAATCTTGTTGTCAACTAATATCAGTTCCCAAAACATTTAATATCTTTTACTACAAATGCAAAAGAACCACTAAAGCTAGAGAACCTCCCCCACCCCCACCCTCACTAGAAAATATCCCAACCGTTTTCTGGGCTAGCTCATCAGTCAGCTGTTCATTGGCTCGGGTCTTGTCCTCCACTTCCTGTGACTTCTGGTCATAATTGACAGCTAGTTCCTCTAGGGCTTGAAGAACCTCTTTCACCTCATCCTTGGCAGCCTCGTTCTCAATCTGGAGACGAGTCAGCTCCTCTTGGATCTTCTCATAGTCTCTTCTTGTAGAAGCTAAAAGCTTTAAAAAAAATTTTTTTTAAGTTTTGGAGGAAGTAAAGGCCAGCTATAAAATAGAACAAGATTTGTTACTATAAAATGGAAACAGTGAATCAAAGTAATACTCTTTTGAACTAGGGAAGTAAATTTATTAATATGTTTGTAATTAATAACCTTGTACAACTGCAGAAGGTAATACAAGCTTTTATAAATGCTCACAAAATTCTGCTGAAAGCCAAAAATATACAAAAGTAATAATTACAAGTGAGTGAATGAACATCAAACCCTTACAAAGCAGATTATTTCACTATTTCCACTTTGCAGATGGAATGAGTGAATCAAACTTATTGGGGCAGGGTCTTTTTAGCCTTGGGAAAGAAATTAATTATAATATATATGTATATATTATATAATAATGTAACTCTGAAATAGTGCTTCTCAAGCAAAATCAACTGGTAAAGTGATTGAGAAATTGTTACAATTTATGCCTTAGAAATTCCAATGAGAAAGGCAATGGAACTAAAATTAGAAAGAAAGAAATGCCCACAAAAACATTTGTTAGGTGAAAATAAAGAACTGGGGAGGAAGACAGAACCAAAACTTCACTTTGCAGGTGTAATCTATGTTAGGAAATACATTCAAATGCTATCAGTTTATATGTGGGAAATAAACTGTGTTTGAGAAGCATGGCCAAACATAATGGCAAAAACTATCAACTAATTATTTCAAGATAACTTATAAAATGTAAGCAAGTATTGTTACATCTGTGTTGGGTTTACTTCCCTTTTGTAATGACCGCGTATTTAAAATCAGCTGGAATCAGGAATTCAGGTTAAGGGAAAAATCTTCAATATTTATTAAAGTGAAGAGATGAATAAGGATTGCGATAGCACATATAGGTAAGAAAGATTGCAATAGCAATATGGGCAGCTGCGACAGGAAGCGAGCTAGCAGAGAGAGACCTGAGCTGAGCAAACCGTCGCAATAGCAATGCCAAAAGTCTCTCCTTCCCCTTCCTTTTCCACTCCCCTGCCTCCACCCACCAAAATCGTCATTTCCTATACAACACATCAGGACTTGCACAAAGAGTGGGCGGGGGCCATTCTTTCTCCAAGCTTATATATTAATAGAGTACGGTCCAATTACTATTTAGCCTCATGTGCTTGGGACCTCAGTGCATCAACTCAAGCCTCAGCCCATTACACCCTTTCTATTTTAATCCTGTCATTGCTACACAGACAATTCCAGACTACTCAAAGTCTAGATATCCAGCTAATATTACAATTCCCTTCTGTAATATATTTTGGCTACTTCATAATTAGTAAACTTCCACAATAGCAAATATACAGTATTCAGGAAAAAGTTAACTGGGTAAAGAAGAGTGAAAGTATACCTATAAAACTATTTGGGGGTATTATCTTAGATTTAAGTTTACTCATATCTACCTTTCCCATATTAGCATAAAAATAGAGTATCCTCCATAGAGCAAAACTACAATGAATTCCTATTTGCACAAATTTATAATTTAAGTTAGTGAGTGAATGAGAGATAGAGGAGGTGGGAACATGACACATCTCTTCTTTCTGAGAATGTCAAAATCCGTCTTTCCACTTTTTAGTGATACAAAAGCATTCCAGCATGCATCTTACCTCTCCTCTCCCCTCTGTATTATTGCCAAAGGATAATAGTAATCAGGATCAGTGTTGATATATGAGGGTAATTATAAATGGCATCCAAATGAGTGTGGAGGAGTAATAGAAGTAATGTCAGTAGGAAATAAAGAGACAGCAATTCTTGTCTAGAGTACTAAGATTCACTTCAAGACCTGCTTCTATCTACATGGATGGGAAAGGAAAGGAAAAGGAAAAGAAGAAGGAGAAGGGGAAAGGGAAAGAGGAAAGGAAAGGGGAAGGGGAAAGGGGGAAAAGGGGGAAAGAGAAAGAGAAAGGGGAGAGGGGAAAAGAGGAAGGGGTAAAAGGGGAAGGGGAAAGGGAAAGAGAAAAGAGGAAAGGGGAAAGAGAAAAGGGGAAGAGGAAAGAAGGAGGGGGAAGGAGGGAGGAGGGAGAGGGAAAGGAGGAAGGGGAAGAGGGAGGAAGAAGGAAGAGGGAAGAGGAAGGGGGAGGAGGAAGTTTAGGGGAAAAGGGGAGGGAGAAGGGAGGGGGGAAGGGGAAAGGGAGGGAAGGAAATTGAAAGCACTTAAAATGCTTAAAATGTCACAGACTGAGGCATGCCTCATTTTGTAAATTCCACTCAGAAAGGCATCATTCTACTGTCCTAAGATAAAAGAAAACAACCAGAAAGTTCCATTGGAGTCTAGCAAAGGCTTTTTTTAGTCTCTTGGAAAAGTTACAATTTGTGGAATTAAACAAAAATTCTAATAACTTTGAGTTTTTTGTTTGTCTCTTTACCTCATCCTGATCCAACATCTGCTGCTTTAATTTTTCAGCCAGCTGGCTCTGCTGGTTAATTTCATCATCCTGAAATGAAATAGGACATTTAATTTTTTTTACTAGTGTTTCCATTTTTGACACCTAAGTTTCCAGAAAATAGCCACTAAGACATCAGCTATGAGATTGTATTAAAAAGTATAACTCTCCTTCCTTCTAGTATTATTTCAGAAGGTAAGTAATTGGTTCCATATTTTTATTTGCTTAAATACCTCTCAATCAACTTTTCATAATGGATGAAATATCTCAGTGTTCTCTGATGTATAAATACTACACAACCCTAATCCTATTCACTTGGAAATTGAAAACAAAAAACACTAAGAATAAAACTGAAAAAAGGCCTTAGGGACCTTCATATGATGCATCTTACTACACCTCATCAATGAAAAGGAAAAAATAAGTATTTTTTAAAACCATCTTACTCTATTTTGATCCCCAATTCTAACCATTTCAATGCTAGGAAGAGATGCTGCATATTACTTATAGCGGCTCTACCAGGATGTTTGGGGAAAACCTTTATTTTTAAGTCAATTGGAAAACCTCAGATTTACAATGTTAAATGCTGGCAGATGAAAATGGGGAAACAGGGAGTGTGGGAAAGGGACTCCCAGTTGAAAGACTAGTCAATTTAGAAAATGCCCAACTCAGCAAAGATCTGGAAACAGAAGCCATGATTGACCTAGCATGAATAATGCACAGGCATTATTTGCATTTTGGCTGAGAAATGAGAAATAGCCATAGTTTTATAGTTATGGGAAAGGATTTATCTTTGGCAATGAAATATTCCAGTACAGAAGTGAATTCCATTTATAAGTAAAGGAGAAAAAAATTCTCAAGGACCAGAAAGCACAAGTTAATGCTTGGGTGAGGGGGTGGAGAGAGTGATGAGGAGGCAGCTATTGATTTGGTGGTAAGGAATATTCTCCTTGGGCAAATTCATTATTTTCATTCTCATTTTCTGCCACTAGATGTTGCTGCTGTCAAAGCTTGGATGCTGGCTCTTTAAGCCCTTTGTAACTGGAATGTAAATTTGTTCGATTGGCTTTCACCTGGTAAGCTACCCACCCCCAGATGTGGGTGGAACAACAGGCATGAGCTGCCTAGCAGCAGGAGATTAACTCTGCATGCTCTACTATCATTTTCATCATTTCCAATAAAATCTTCAAAATATAACACAAAACAACCCCTATTCATATTTTTCTTTTTCTGGGAAATAGGAAGAGTTAAAAATATAAAAACAATGTCCTAGGACCTAATTGGACACTCAGTACTAACCTACTGCAGAGGATGGTTAGGAATTTGACATGCAGCAACATGCAGCCTTGTTATGAAAATGGATAGGACGAAACAGAAGGGGCTTGTTGCTCTCCCGGGGGTTCCCTTTAAGAGCCTGACCTTCAAAGCTGTCAACTAACATGTTACAGCTTTTGATGTAGAAATAATATTCAAAAACCAGTGTATGCATACTTACGCTTTCCATTCCCAGTCCACAGCATTATTTGTAATCTTTCTTTTCTGTAAGAAGGTTGCCTTTAAAATACTTTCTCTACAGGGTATTTTTTTTATAACACCACTAAATCTTCAATTATTTCACAAACTATATAGAAGAGTTCTACTACCTAACTCTTACATCAAATTAGATGTTTGGAATGAGAAAATGCACCAAAAGAAAGCCTCCAAAAATGGTATTTTTGTTATAAAGATCTAGCACTATTGATGTCTTGTTTTCTAAATTTAGAATGTAGGTAACTGGAGAAGAGATTGTTTTTGTCAATGTTCTTTGGCACTCTGCAGATGCTTCATAAACATCCAACTAAAGTAAAAGAAATAAGTAGGTAGCAATTGCCAACTCTTTTCCTGGGACCTAGAAGTGACCAAGATGAGTAACAGGTGAGAAAATAAAAGCAAATGGAATCAGATCTCTCTCTCTATTACCACAAAGGAACCAGAACTATTTTGCTTATGATGGGACAAATAATTTTGGATATTTTTGTGATTTCTGAAAATTAAATAATTAATTTCAGAAATTAGGAGTAAAACAAACTACAGTTTCAGATTAACTCTGCATTACAGTCAAGAAAAATTTCTCTCAAAATCCTGTATAGGCAATAAAAAACAATACTATATCTAGTAGCTGAAAGATTAATTAAGCAAAGCTCTCATAGGAACAAAAGTGTATTATAGATGAACTCATAAGGGCCAGGTTGCCCCCAATTTAACTGCTATAATTATAAAATAAACTCTGAAAATAAACTAAAAGGACCCTTTAATACAATAGATCGTAGCCAAATATATATATATATATATATATATATATATATATATATATATATATATATATATATATATATATATATATATGATGCTGAGCATTTACCACAAACAAAGCACTTGTAAGATTAATGGCAGTATCCACATAACAAAGCTGCTCAATGTGAGTCTCAGGAATCCCTAGAGCAATTTAGGAAGAACTTCAGTAGAATTAAATTGCACCAAAAATATCAACAACCTTTTAATAAAAGAGCTGAAAGGATTCAGAATATATCAAGGACAAAACATCAACACAGTGTAAAATATTCATTTAATATCTATTATTTCTACTCTCCCCTTGCCTTCACTAGAAACAAACAGACATCACATCATTTTGAATCTTCAAAGTCTTTTTTACTTCTCTCCAATGACTACATTGAAACATGTCTATTTGGCATGTAGTAATAATATTTGAAATGATACTTATAATGATTAAAAAATGATACTTAAAAGTGTTTTATGCCTAAGTGAGTGAACATATAATGTAGGTATCCCAGTTCTGCATATTCAAACATTCTTAAATTAGCATGCATCAAAACAACAGTTTTTCTAGTGCCAAAAATTTTAGGTTCCCCAGATTTTCAGATATCATGCCCAAAATGAAATAGCCAAATATCTTTTGGCTTGGGGACTAGAGATGAGTGATATAGCCCTCTACCTGCAGAATTCAAGAATACATTTTGTCTTTGGGAAGTATTACTTTTCCCCTCAAGATTAATTCTAATAGAAATGTTCATTGGCTTTATCTCCATGAAATAATCAATAAGTACCCATACTGGTCAGGCCAAACCATCCAATTAAATTTCATTCCAACTTAGAAATCCACTGGTCTATGGACTGGAGGTGGTAGGGTAGAAGTAAGATGGATTTCTATTGAAAAATCCTTTTCAGATCTAAAGAAAGGAATCATTTATAAGCCAGGTCTGAATGCTGCTCTACTCAGATTAGCCTTTTAAATTGTACCAATCCCAGATAATATGTTCCTTTGATGTAATATAAGAACCATCTAGAATATGGTTGCATGATGACAATCTGGGCTTCTTGAAGTTTACCATGATTAAAAAGGTAGGTGCCTCCCTCCCCTTCCCCACCCCCCTGAGAAATTTTAAGTTTCAAACCTTATCATCCAACTGTCTATATAAGCAGGTTATCTCCTCATCATACTTCTGTTTCTCTTCTGTGGAGATGCTAGAGACAACAGGGGTCATGTTGTCTATGATGGGTGTATTGTCACAGGGTTCCAGATTCTTCTGGTCTTTAGCACTGATCTGTTCATCCTCAGGCACAGCTTCCCCTGTTTAAAAAATAAATCCAAAGCCACAACACTAAGGAATACAATATGTTAAGGGAAGCACAAAACTCAAGGGGAAAAATATAAAATGTGTTTTTGGAAAGGCCATGTATGATAGAGGATGAGGTCAAGATGAAAAACAAACATCAATTCCCAGAACTTAGTACATAAGTAAGAATCTTATCAATCAATCAACTCTATCATAAATCTCCTATCATGTGCCAAGCACTGCTTTAGATGCTAAGAATACATGACAAAAATGAAATAGTTCCTTGCTTTCAATGAGTTATTTATAATTTCTTCCATTTGGCTAGAAAAAAATGCAGCTAATTGTGCAAAACAAGTCTGGAGACAAAAAAAGACTACATGACATCAATCGTGCTATATATAGATCACTTCATCCCTAGACAAATTTACAAGTGAATACTTTGCCTATATCTTGTCTTTTTAAAAAGGAGGTTTCAGCAGACCCCTCACTATTATTCTACTCATTATGGAGCAAAATTCAATGCAGACTGTGGAGGCATGCTAATTGCTAGCTGTGTAAGTGCTTCATTAAAAGAAACACCCAAATCAAGAGCCAAACACAATCTATGATTATCAGAAAATTATAGAATCTAAATCTCCTGATTTTCACTATTCTTGAAACCTAGAGCACAGCTTCATTTATTACAGATCCTAAGTTCTCAATAGTCTTTTAGCACTTAATGCACAAAAATGTCCCATTTTGGCTTTCTCCTCTCCCCTCCCCACCCCACATTAGGAAATGTAGTTCTTCTGGCAGCAGAACAGAACTCAGGAAGGCACTTGCCTATAAACTATATGATAGTCACAAAAAAGGAAAAAGCAACAAATTATGTCATGTGAATTCTGAAACATTATTATGTCATAAGTTATGATGAAATGGCAGTTTCAGAGAAACATGCTAAGATACAGAGTGAAGTGAATAGAACCTGAAGAACAATTTGTACAAAAACATTACAGTGAAAAACAAGTTTTTGAGAGGTCTGAACAATACAATAACTAATTATGATTCCAAAGGATTTATGATGAAGCATATTACCTACATCTGGACAGAGAAATGATGAACTTAAGGTGGAGAATTAGGCATGAATTTTCAGACACTATTAATGTTGGGAATTGTTTTGCGGACTATAAATATGTATAACAAGGGCTTTGTTTTCCATAGTAAAGAAGGAGGGAGGAAGGAGGGAAGGAAAGAAGTAGAAAAGGGAGAGAAAAGGAAAGGAAAGAGGGAAGGAAGGAAAGGAAAGAATGAAGGAAGGAAGGAAGGAAAGAAGGAAGGAAGAAAGGAAAGAAGGAAAGGAGGGAGGAAGGGAGAGAGGAAGGGAGGAAGGGAGGAACGAAGGGAGAGAAAGAGGGAAGAGGGAAGGAAGGAAAGAAGAGAAGGGAAGGGAAGGAAGGAGGGAGGGAGGGAGGGAAAAAAGATGTTATTGAAGCATCTTTTTTTATTAATGCAGAGAAGAAAGTCCAAAAAGCACAAACAAGGAGGATAGTTTTGAAAGGTGCAGGCTGAATAATAAATATGGGGGGGGGGGAGGTGCCACACACATACAACAAACACACACACACACACACACACACACACACACACACAAAGAGTGATAGAAAGCTTTACATAATAGAAAACAGCTTCATATATATAGTTTTCTTTTTTCTACCCTTTTTCAGTTCTATGTGTATAGAAATGATAATTTTATTTGATATTTAAGTTTATGGCAAAAATAAATTTAAATAAAAACAACCAGCTAATTACAGAGAGAGAGAGAGAGAGAGAGAGAGAGAGAGAGAGAGAGAGAGAGAGAGAGAGAAAATATTGTAGAGAGAATTTTGGTATTGCTTTCCAAAATGCTAAGAATATTTGTTGCTTCTGTGGAAGAAAAGATGATAACTGTTTAGGGTTTCCAAAAAGGCAGATATAAATTAAAGAACATTAAAAGTGGAATTCTCAAGCTGTCCAATGCTTATAACAGCAGTCACACATGTAAAGAACACACAAAAGAAACTCTAATTAAATTACTTTGCTCAGACAAATCCTTAGAAAATGTTTTTCTAATGGTTTAACAAAGAATCAAAAACACAACACAGAGAGACATATACATACATACATATATATGTATATATACATATATATGTGATATTTCCATTCTATTTTACAGTTAAAGTTCATTAATTATCATTTTGGTAAAATGCATAAACCCTCATAATGTGTCATGCCCAAGCCCACATAAATAACTATTTATGGAGAGCCTCAGGTGCACTGCACTCTTCCAGGAAGCATTTCTCAGATAAAACTGAATAAGTGATTTCCCAAGCCCAAGATCTCATTAATAATACTGTATATTATGCTTTGAGAAAAACATTAGAATTCTGTACTCATTCATTTCAATATACACAAAACACTATGATGAGTTGACCTTGGTATTTAATATATCTCTCTCTTACTTGCCAAATTGCTATATGGTACAATCATTAGACTTTCCAGTACTCACAATTTCTTTTTTAGTTCAATGAGTTAGTTTTAATTTTTAGTTCAGTCTTTGAACCCCAAACTGGAATGAAATAGAGTAATTTGCTTAACACTGAAGTAATGTTTTCCCAAAAGTACTTAATGAGCCTTCTTGAATTAAAACATATATAGATTTTCTAAAATTATTGACCTCTAATATAACAAGAACAACCTTTCAAACTGAACCAAGTCTGAATTAATATTTCATCAAGGTCAAATGCTTAATTTAAAGTAATCCCCAATAAACCCAGTAGATAGTCTTCATCCTGACCATTTCATTTAGCCAGTATTTATTAGGTTCATAGCCTCATAAATTTGGTGCTGGAGGGGTCATGGGGTTCAACCCCCTAATTTTACAAATGAAGAAACTAAGGCACAGAAAGGTTGAGTAGTTTCTCCACGGTGACATAGATAATAAGTATCTGAAGGGGAATCTAAAGCTAAATCTTCAGACTATAAATTCAGGACTCATTCCACTAGCAAAGGATCCAACTTTGTATAATTCTCTGTTCCTAGTGCTAGAAATGAATATGGTCTGGTCCCTAAATTTAAGACGTTTACTTTCTAATTGATAAACCAGGCAGGAAAGAAGAGATGCAGAAGAACTACACTTTTGTTCAAAATATCTCTCTAGAGCCAAACATACCCATGCACCAGGAAAGCAGTAACCCTATTCCAGTTTTAGTTAGAATTTCACTATGAATCCCCCAAAGTCCTTGAAATCCTTCAAGTTTCTGGAATCTTCTGGCACCTAATCTAGACCAGATTAGTCTAGCCCAGGAAGATGGCATATCCAGAATAAAGGTTAATTTGAAGCAATACTATTAATCTCCACATCTGAATAAGACTACCAGATAAAATGGACTCAGATAATCCTATGCTAATTCACTTTAACCTTATAAAATATACAGAAAAGAAATCTGGAAAGAACATGTAACTCTGATTACATGTTGTTACAAATGCCTCTAAACACAGTATTCTAAGTAGAGAAGAGTATTTGCACATTCTGGAAGAAGGCCCAAGGGCTGGGTATGAGGATACCTAGCATGGGAGACCTGATTTCTACAAACAAATGATCTCCAAGACAAAAAATTGTTCTTTAGCTAAAATTCTCTCTCTCCTTTTTTTTTTTTAATCTTGGAAATATCTTTAAACATTTCCCATTACTCTTGATCCAAATAATTAACTTTTTTGCATTACTCTCAAACCAATAATCACTTCTGCCTAGCCTGGAGTCAGCCTCCTGTGAATGAAAATTACTGACCTTTCCTTCAAAGATGAAAAACATTTAAGGTTATTGTTACTTTCATAGGGATAGAGATGTGGGCTGAATCTGTGATTTCATTCTTTTAGAAAACCCTCCAGTAAAGAAACTTCTTCTAAGTATTGGGTTCAACATCTTTGCTGCAATTGTAGTGATGTCAAAGTCAAATAGAAACAGATCCCTCTTGGTCACATATTGACTTAGAAAACCACAAATTAATATTTTCTGCATTTTACTGTATTTTTATTTGTTTTGATAAACATTTCACAATTATACTTTAAAATGGGTTCCAAGGACACTGGAGATAGTTTTGCAAGGCAAAAAGCCTAGCTCATTTGACAATCCAGAGCACTGATGAAAAAATGACTTTCCCAACCAATATATTTATGTATTATGAACCCAAGACATGGTTTCAAGGCTACATCTTTATCTTCTACACTAGAGGTGTCAATTACAAGCCACATGCAGCCCATATCCCTCTTGAGTTTTAAAATGTAATTGGGAAGTATTTAATAAATAAGTAAAAATGTAATAAAACATTGATAATGTTACTATGTAGTTTTCTAAGTCGCACCTAATTAATTAGGGGGATCCCTTTTTGTAATCTAGTGGTCCTGCTTTCTATTTGAGTTTGATAACAATTCTATACCATGTTGCCTCTTTTTTCACTTTTATATATGTAGTCAATTTCTGGGCAGGAAGGAAAAAGCATCACATCTCTGTGGTCAGAGCTGAGTAACAAAATTAATATAGGAATATTATTAAGTCTGCATTTGGTTGTTTTTTATACTATAAAAATAAAAATTTGAAATCTGCAGTGGTTCTCTATAGCTTGCCTTGAACAATACAGTTCTGAACCAAAGCAGCAGCAACTTCCCCACAAAGCTACCTTTTAATAATGAGCTCTTCGGAGCTGCTATTCAGAAGGTCACACAATTAGGATTATTCTTTGCTGCAGCCCATCAGGCAGGAAAGAACAAAGCTGCATCCTACAGGAACAAAAGCAACAGAGAGGATGACCAGAGCTTGGCTATACTGCCCACACATCAGGAAAAAGGCTGCCTTTTTGGAGCCCCGTTGCCCTTAAATAGAGCCAGGGAAAGATTTCCAGAGTTACCCTTGGTAAATAAACTGTCCAGCTCACAAACACATTTGGGGATTGTAAATTCCCAGCACTAGGCAAGAGCTGACACCAGGCAATCTGTCTCCATGGCAATCTCACCCGTTAATCGAGAAATATTCCCTGCACTGCAGTGGACTGAGTCTCTGGAGAAGGCCCCACGAGGCGATTACTGAATAACTGATCGTAACAAGGAAGACAGCTACAAACAGACCAAGAAATACAGCATTGAAAGATGGTGAATAGGAGAGTAAGAAGAGAAAGGAGGAGCAAATGAAGATTAATGTGCATTTCCTCCCCCCCCCCGCTTTTAAAAGCAGGTTTCCCATGGCCCAGGATCTTCTACCTGCTGTCTACAGGAAAAAGAGTTATTAGATAAGTATCTGTACAGGCTAGAATGATAGGCTTTCACCTGATAGGAAATGTTCACTGCTTTAAATAAGCATCCTGTCCTTTGTAGTTGTCAAGTGTAATTACCTTTAAGAGCTGAAAAGACTGTGTATATGTGTGTGTGTATGTGTGTGTGTATGTGTGTGTTTGTATACACACAAGAGCATTCGTTTACATCACACTTATAAGGTTTGCAAAAAGGTTTTAATTATAAAACGAAAAGCCCTAGAGAATTAAGAAATAACAATTCTATGAACAAATAGCAAAAAAATCCCATGTATTTCAATAGACAATAATGAGATACCAATCAGGAATTCTCAGTAGAAATATTAATTAAGATTCTAAAATGTATTTTTAAAAAATCATTAGCCTGACAGTAATTCATTAAAATTTCACACATGAAACAACAACTACTTATCCCTAGTTATCCCTTTTAAGATTCAGGTTCCTAGGAACATATAGAGAGAGCAGAAGGGTAATTTCATCTCCTCTACAATTCAGGCAAGATAGATTTGCTGACCACCTTGCTATTTCAACTTAAAAACCAACATAACAGACAAATTAAGTATTTTCTGTAAATATTAATTAAACAGACAATGGCCATCCTAATGATACACAATTTCAATATCAAAGTAGTAAAAAAAGAATCTCTATACAGTCAAATGGAGACAGCAGCTAGTCTATAAATTGTTGTATGTATAAATGGAAAGTAAAACTATGCACTTATTGTAATCATTTTGCACATATATAGCATCTTTTACACAATGTGCTAAATGTACCTTAAGTGACTTTAAATTTAATTTTTTTTAGAATTACTTTTCTTATGAACAGGTTATATCATACTTTATGTTACAACATCTTTTTTATTCACAACCTTTTTTAAAACGACTGGATAGCTGTACAAATGTTCATTCTACTTACCACAATTCTTAGCTATTTTCTAACAGTGGCAAGAGATCCTGAAACACTAACAATCATCCACTGCAAAGCTAATTTCCTAATGTCATTTCTCAGCACAAATCAGAAGGAAGAGCTACCAATATCCCTGGATTTAACGTTAAAATAGCAATTCTCATTCAGATTAGGAAAACCTAGCCATGTCTATAAATCCCCAGATCTGAAATTATCTAATGGATTTATCTAACACCTAACAAGAGTGCTGTTCTAGCAACTTTCATTTGACTTCCGAAACGGATAATTAGTCCATTCTAAGGACTGCCTGTTTTTGCTGGCTTTTTTTGGTTTGTGATGGAATTACTTCTTTACAAGGCAGCAACAGATGGGGCTAAATTTGTGACTGGCCTGTTGCTCAACGTAATACTTGAATTATTTATAGGACCCTGAAGATTCACTGTATGTTAATGCAGCATCTCCTTCCAACTGGTTCCTTAATTGCTAAGCCCCTGATATATTTTGACTCAAGTGCCTGTGAATGAGATGGGTAAAAAAAAAAAATTCAAAGTCACTATCTTTACTTAGCACACTGTTTTTTTAAATCAGTGATATAAAGAGGCATTAAAGAAAATGAGCCAACCATATGGCTTACAAATGCCCAAATTGATTTTTAGAATTTTAGAATTTATTCCTTTTGGAATTATTCCTTGATACCTACACATCTCCTAAAAGTCTCTCTTGTCAATAACAATCTTGTCGATAATATAACTGAATAAAACAAAGACTTAAAGACATAAACTAGAAGATATAGTCCCACTTTATCTGGGTTTGTCCAGGTTAGTTTCATAAATAAGACATGTAGTATTAAAAACAGTCTTTTAAAAAGCAATAGATAAAAGATGTTTAAAGAAATTCTACTTCTCAACATAAGCATATTATTAATCACCTATTATATGCCAGAGACTATGTAAGGATCCTTGAAAATGCTATGTATATCCCATTTTTATCCAGCAAATATCTTCCTTAAGTATTATTCTATTGCCTATGTTGAATGGACTAAGCAAATTCTTATAATTAAGGGACACTGAAAAACTCCACCTACCCAAGAACATCTCCTCTCCTCCCATCCTAAACTGTGATGACAAGGGATTATCATTCTATCTTGTCTGACTTAAAATCCTTAAAGACTTGAATTCAGGTCAATTAGCAAAGAAATTATACATATGACCATAAGGAGAAGTAGTAGAGTTCTAGAAGTTTTCTTTTAATTTTGACCAACTGCACATATTAGTTTTATGGGCCTTGTTAATTTCATACAGGGAGGTAGAGAACCTGAGGTGTCTCCATATTTCAAAGTCTTTCCCCATTCTAGTCTTCCACTCTTAGCTGTCAAACTAATCTTCCCAAAGTGCATCTGATCATGTCATTTCCCTTATTCAATGAACTCTTGTGACTCCCTTCTTCAGGAACAAACATAAAATCCTGTTTAGCTTTTAAAGCCCTCCATAATCTGGCTCCTTCTTACTTTTCCAGTCTTCTAACACCTTATCTATACCCTTTCCCCAACAAACTCTACAATCCAGTAGTATTACTGGCATTTTCCTGTCTGTTTCCAAGCATGAAATGCTCTCCCCGCTCATCTCAATTTCTTAGCTTCCATGGTTTCTTTTAAGTTTCAGCTTCTATAGGAAGCTTCTTCCCAATCCTCCTCCTTAATACTAGTCCTCACCCATCAAAATGTGAGTTCCTTAAGAGCAAAGACTGGCCAATTCTAGTTAACTATCTGAATGCTACAGATAACACAGGAATAACAGTCATGGACACTTTGATGGGAGATGAACTTCAATGGGTGCCTAGAGTTGACAGATGGGGAGACTATACTTGGATAGGGCACACCAATACCCCTAGGAGACCTTGGACAACAGTCAGGGTATTGCACTGCTGGGTCTGTATCCCAAAGAGATCATAAAAAAGGGAAAAGGAGCCATATGCGCAAAAATGTTTATAACACTCTGTGGTGGCAAGGAATTGGAAACTGGAGGTATGTTCATCAATTACGGAATGGCTAAACAGCTTGTGGCATACAAAGCCAACAGAATACTATTGTTCTGTATTTCAGAAACTCCTGGAAAGACTTACATGAACTAATGCTGAATAAGGTGAGCAGGACCAGGAGAACATTGTACATTGTGATAGCAATACTGTGTGATCAAGTTGACCTAGTCTTCTCAGCAATATAATGATCTAAGACAATTCCAATAGACTTGGGATAGAAAAGGCCAATTCCACCCAAAGCAAGAACTTTGAAGACTAAATGCAGATAAAAGCATAGGTTTTGTTTTGTTTGTTTGGTTGGTTGGTTTTTTGGGGGGGTTCTTTCTCATGGTTTTTCACTTTAGTTCTGATTTTTCTTTCATAACATGACTAATATGAAAATGTTTAAAAATTACTGTACATATATCAGATTGTTTGCTGTCTTTGGGAGGAGGGAAGGAAGGGAGAGGGGGAGAAAAAAATTAGGACAAAAGTGAATGTTGAAAACTATCTTTACATGTAATTGGAAAAAAATAAAATATTATTAAGTAGGGGAAAAAAAAAACAACAACAGTGAGAGCACTAGACCCAAACAATGGAACATCCAGAGCAATTGCTAAAAAGAAGTATATGAGAAAAGAGTTCATAAAGGAAGTAAAGGACAAGAAATTATCAAAACAGTCTACCTTATAGTGGGATAAAGGTAATAAAACACTACTACCACCACTACAACTAAATAGTGCCTAGGATATATCCAGAGAAGTCAATCACTGTGCTGAAACCAACAAGTTTCCAGAACTAAAACAAAACATTGAGAGATTTTTGTTGACCATGCTAAGTGTCCTCCCATTCTCTCCCATACCTATCAAATCCCATCATCATCCACTGGGCCCAAGCACTGTATTATCTCAATTATTCTAAGAATTTGGTAAAGAACAGGGCCCTGATAGTAAAACTTCCCCCAAAGAAAGATTTGTGCTTCAAAAAGTTATGTAATTTAGAAAAATCTGAACTACTTTAATTTTTGAACCGTTTTTTGGTTTTATTTCCATGTAAGTTTGTTACAATTAAACAGTAATTTATTTACTATCAGCCAACTAGATAAAACTGGCAACAAATATTCTAATCATACTTTAATCTTGACACTATCTGAACAATTTTTAAAATAGCTATAAGATGTCCCACTACTTTTTATGCAATACCTCCTTTGCCATGAAACTTGCCTAAAATTCCAATGTTCGTTCACTCAGGAACACTTGATTAATCCAGAATATTTGTCCATTCTTTTATTAGCTAAGTGAATACTGGGGCAAATGTCCAAGATTTGATTGCAACATCTGTGAAATGTATTTCACAGGGTTACTATTATAAGGATAAAGCAAGATAACATAATATAAAGGGATCTAAACTCAGCCTCAGACACTTACTAGCTGTGTCGACCTTGGGCACTTAACCTCCATTTGCCTCAATTTTCTCAAATGTAAAAGGCATTTACTTTCCAGGATCAAATGAAATATGTGTCAAGTGTTTAGCACAATGCCTGGCACATAATATGTGCCATAAAAATATTAGATAAATTAATAAGCATTATTATTAAAACAAGTATTTTGAAAGGCTTACAACCTCATTACTCAACTGTAATTATTCTCTTCAAAATTTCCAGTGACCACTTATTTGCCAAATCCATTGGCTTTTTTGATTTTCATTCTTCTTGAACTCTCTTGGGAAACAGACAATAAAATATGATTATGGTGAAATAAATTAAGAGATAATCTCATATAGGGAAGATCTGAATTCCAGTCTCTTTCTTTCCCCCACTATGTAACAATAATAATAATGATAGCAGCAAACATTTCTATAGCACCTACTATATGCCAGGCATTGTGTTAAGTGCTTTACAGTTATTATTTAATTTGATCCTCACAACAACCCTGGGAGGTAGGTGTTATTATCCTTCCCATTTTATAGATAAAGAAACTGGAGCAAACAAAGGTAAACTGAGGATCATTCAGGTACTAAATGCCTAGGGTTGAATTTAAATTAAGGCCTTCTTGATTCTAGAGCAGCTATTGCTCTATTTACTGCACTATCTCTTCAACAAGTTGCCAAATTCGAGACCTACATGAACTGATGCTAAGTGAAATGAGCAGAACCAGGAGATCATTATATATCTCAACAATGATACTGTTTGAGGATATATTCTGATTGAAGTGGATCTCTTCGATAAAGAGAGCTAATTCAGTTTCAATTGATCAAGGATGGACAGAAGCAGCTACACCCAAAGAAAGAACGCGGGGAGATGAATATAAACTGCTTGCATTTTTTTTTCTTCCCGTATTATTTATACCTTCTGAATTCAATTCCCCCTGTACAACAAGAAAACTGTTCGGTTCTGCACACATATATTGTATCTAGGATATACTGTAACCTATTCAACATGTAAAGGACTGCTTGCCATCTGGGGTAGGGGGTGGAGGGAGGGAGGGGAAAAATCGGAACAGAAGTGAATGCAAGGGATAATGCTGTAAAAAATTACCCTGGTATGGGTTCTATCAATAAAAAGTTATTTAAAAAATAAAAAAAAAAAAACAAGTTGCCAAATTCTATCAATCCTACTTCCAAAACATCTTTTGTATCCATCTTCTTGGCCACTAAATTAGTTCCAGTCTCTCAATGCCTATCAAGTGCCTAGCAGCACTTTTGCAAGAGCTCCCTAATATTTCTCCCTGCATCCAGTCACTTTCCTTTGTCCATAGCAGATATATTCCAACCCAGCTGCCAAAGCGATACACCTAAAACTCAAACTTTGACCATGTCCTTCGCCAGTTCAAGAAGCACTTTGATTCTGTTATCTCTGAGATCAAACAAAAATCTTTTGCCATTTATAGTCCATTGTGATCTGGCTCCATCTCATCTTTCCAGATTCCTTCACTTACTCTAGATCCAGTGCAATTGTCAGCTTTGCTATTCTTCCCATATAAAATGCATTCCCACATCCATGCTTTACCATGGCTTATCCCCCATACTAGGAATGTACCTCTCCTTCACCCTAGCTTCCTTCAAGTTCAGATTGAGCATCATTTTCTACTAGAGGCCTTTCCTTATCTGGCCAGCTGACACTCTCTCATCACACACCCAAGTTCCATTGTATTTGGTTTAGGTTTTTTTTAAATCTCTATATATGAACACATGTTTCTACCAACAAAAAGGAAGCTTTTTTGAAGGCAAGGACCATTTTGTTTTGACTTTGTAGCCTCAGCTCCTAGCATAGTGTTTGGCACATTATAGACACTTATTAATAATTATTATACACGTGCCAAAGAAGCAGGGGAAATCCAGGAAATTATTCTTATGGTTTAACTGTTTATCAGGTTCAGCCAAGCATATCCATCCTTACCTGGGATTCATTGAACTCCCTCTCTCCCTGCCCCTAACATCTGGGTCACTGTCTCACCATTTCTCCATCTGTTCAGTTCCATTTCCAGATGCTGGATAACATTCTTCAAGCTCTTGTTTTTGTCTTTTTCTTTTTCATACTTCTTCTTCCATTCTTCAGCAGTTAGTTCTAGATTCACAGAGACTGTATTCTTGATGGTCTTGGCTCTAATGGGAAAAAAGGCACAAAACATATGAGTAAGTCCTAAATGTCATTGCAATTTTGTACACATTTCCCATATTGAATTTCAAAAGCTCGTAATTTGAGAAAACATCTTGTTATAACTTCCCCCAATTTTACTCGGCTTCCAAACAAGATCTCCTTCCAAATGAATAGTAGTGTAAATGACACCACTATTTTCCCAGACTTGGATTTTTGAAGTAATCTGTGACTTTTTTTCCGTTGCCTCACCTCCATTCAAGCAGTTGTCAAGCCCTAATTCTTCTTTTGAAATAACTCTCAGATGTTTTCTTTCTTCCATACCCCACACATCCAATCAAGGTCCTTAACAACCTTATACCTGGGTTACTGATCTTTGTTTTAGCCTTGAAATTTTCCTCCTTTCAATAGATCCTATATACCAGTGTCAGAATTTCTTTCCATACAAATCACTTTCTTCATCTCCTCTCTCTCTCTCTATCTCACACACCCATCCAAGTCTCTTGAAGACTAGAGAAGAGAGAGAAAAGGAGGAAGGGCAGGGGGGGCGGGGAGAGAGAGAGAGACAGAGAGACAGAGAGAGAGAGAGAGATTCCCAAATCTTAGGGCACAGTACACTAAGACTTAGGCAACATGACAGAAGTTACATGTTCGTTATTACAGCTCTCTAAAATTACCAAAGGTTTAATTTTTTTATATGTTCTGTTCTAACTTACATGTTATTTCCCAGCACCCTGAAAGGAAGGATTGTTTCTTTTTGTTGTTGTTGTTTATGCATCACCAAAATCTAAAAGTCAATCAATAAAATAACTATAGAATGCTGAATGAATAGAATTCCTTAGGAACCATTTGAGACTCCAGAAGAGGATTCAATGCAATCGGTATGACCAGTATCCAAGGGGACCACACAGAAGAGAGATCACTAGTGCACAAATGGAAACAATCTCGCATGAGAGGTTTTCTTCTTGAAATGTGCATTTCCTGTAGACAGTCATCCCTAGGGTACAGTGAATTGGAGCAATTGCTCCAGGGCACAGACTGTGTAGCTGTAATTACTGGTGGATGGATAGTGACTGAGGGAGACAGCTGGTCAGGGAAGAGATACTGATGCTTGGACTAAACAAACCATAAGAAGAAGAAAAAAAAAGATCAAGATTCATAACACATATATGCATGCAAACATTTATGCATGGACTAATTGCATATACACATATAGAATGTAATTATTAGCCATGGATATGTGTATATATTAATGTAATTTGCCTGTGAATAGCCATAGCTTTATGTTAAAAAAAAAAAAAAGGAAAACATAGAATTTATCAAAAAAAAAAAAAAAACCCACAACCAAACAACTTCCTTCATGGTTTAAGGGGTTTTCTTTTGAAAGAAAAGCTTTGTTGAAATTAGGCATATTTGCGACAGTTTGATCTTTTTTAAACATGGTGTGTCTTTGTCAGAGCTGTGAAAACAGGAGCTATCTGGTATGTAAGTCAGATTAATTATTGCTGTCATCAAGTGACATTTTTGACATGATTCTGGTTCCAGTAAAATAAACTCAGTAATACTCAGCAATGCTGCAAGCCTGTCATGCTAAAAACTAATTCCCAACGTAGACAACTAAATAACCTAGCTGGCAAGAGAAGAATTATAAGACATAGTTTAAGAATTGGTATGCCTTTTTTTAGGCTCTCTATGGCTCCAGACTATAGTCTCCTAAAGATTTTTAACTCTAATGTCTCATAATAACATCAATTTTATTATTATTTCAAAATTTCCTGGAATTATATATCACATTTTGTACGTAGGAAATTCAGGCAGCTTTACAGACACAAATACACTGAATTATGCACTACTAGTATCTTAAGCCAGAAAGTCAAAAATAGCCAACAGATAAAGGCTGGTAGATGTTGAAGGATGAGTTCTGAAAATTATTCTTCAAAGAAAAATATTCCCTTGATGAATTTTATGACCTTAAAAGGCACTATAATAATAGATTTGTTTGGAACTTTCTATATCCATTTGGCAGAACTCTTTTGCATACATTATCTCTTTTAATCTTCAAATTCCAATGAAGTAAAGGTTACTATTGTACCCATTTTTACAAAAGAGAGAACTGAAGTTCAGAAAAGTGAGATAAATTGCTTAAAGTCAGCCAACTAAACAGTAATTATCTGAGACAGAATTTGAATCCTGGTCTTCTTGATTCCAAGTTCAACGCTCCATCCATTACACCATACTTCCTGTAAATTATCATCATGAGTGTGACATTATGAACAAAAATAGGATGGATCCTTTAAAAACATCAATTAGTTGTCCATTGTTATAATAATTAGTCCCCCTTGAATAGTCTTCCATTTATAAAGAAAATAATTAAGTCTTTCATGAGCATTTAAAATCGAACAGTGGGAAAACAAATGTGATTTTTCTCTTCTGACATGTCAGCTTCATACAGTTTAAAATAGTTTCCACTTTATCTCCACTAAAGGTAGGACATGGGGGGGGCAGAATGGCTTAAGTGGGATTTAAGTCAAATATAAGTGTTTCCTGACACTAGAATGTTATTGAGCATTGGAGTCACAAAGGGAGATTATCTAATTTCTGTTTTTAGAGTAGCTTTAAAATTGAACAGATACTTTCTGGACCAAAATGTTCTAAAATAGAAGCAATATGTACAAAAATATTTATAGTAGCTCTTTCTGTGTGGCAAAACATTGGAAACTGAAGGGATGCCCAATAACTGGAGAATCGCAAAATAAGTTGTAGTAAATGATTCTGATTGAATACTACAGTACATAAAGAAATGAGAAAAGCCTGTGAAGACTGATATGAGCTGATGCAAAGTAAAGTAAGCAGAACTAAAAACATTATACACATAAACAGCAATATTGTAACAATGATCAATTGTGAAAGGCTCTGTATCAACATAAATGATTCATGATCATTCCAAAGGGCTCATGATGAAAAATAGCATATACTTCTAGAGAGAGAACTGATGAATTCTGAGTACAGATTGAAGCATATATTTTTTCACCACCTTCATTTTTCTTATTTCCCCCTCCTTCACCTCTTGCAACATAGCTAATATGGTGATATGTATTTGCATGACTTCAGGTGTATATTAAGTATCATATTTCTTGTCTTCTTAGTGAGAATAGAGGTGAAAGAAGGGAAAGAATGTGAAAGTAGGAAAATAGTACTCTAAAAGAGTCTTTAAAGTGAGAAAAAAGTTTTATCAATCTACTTTTCCCTGGAAGATAAATCGTAATAGAACCTAAGACATTGTACTCTTTCCTACTTAACTAGAATGAATCATAGAAAGTAAAGAACTGAAGATGGCGGAGAGGAGGCTCACAGTTGCATAAGCTCCGCGCTTTCTCTCACTATCCACTTCATTACAAGCCTCTGAATCAATGCTTGACTGAAAAAAACCCACAAATAGTTACCAAGAGAAGCCATCCTTGAGATCCACCAAGAAAGGTCTGTCTTTACTGGAGGGCTGGGGCGGTTTTAGATCGGGCGCAGGCGGCGGGCAGTGGCAGTGAGGGCACAGGAGCAGACTGGAGAGGGGGTGGAGAGTGATCGTAGCCGTCTCTGCGGGGAGAGCTTCGCTACAGGTTTGGATACTTTCCTCCGGCAGCAAGTCAACAGCCCAGCAGAGAAGCTAAAAACACCGGGGCTGAAGAATACAACCCCAAACAGCTGGAGTCTCTCAGGACCTGGCCGCCCCCCCCTTCCCCCCCCTCAGTGACTCAGCACGCTTTGGGATCTCAGAGCGCAGGCGCAGCACAGTCCTGCTAGTGCCTCACTGCTGCCCCCTGCAGTCTGTAGAGGAAGCTCGATAACACACCCAGCCCACCCCCCAAAGAAAGACTCCAGTTTTTTCTGTTTTTCTTTGGTAGTTTGTCCTGATTAATAGACAGAATGAGCAAGAAGCTGAAGAGGACTTTAACCCTTGACAGCTTCTACACAGATAGAGAGCAGACTCTAAATCCTGAGGAGACTAAAAACAGGCAGTCCCCAGGTGATTCCCCAAAGGAGGAGATTGTCTGTTCCTCAGCACAGATGAACCTCATAGAAGTGATTAAAAAGGCTCTCACAAGGGAGCTAGAAGAAAAATGGGGAAAGCAGAGTGAGGCTTGGAAAAGGAGAGGGAGGCTTGGCAAAAGAGCCTGGAGAAAGTTAAAGAGAGAGTGGATAAAGAAGTAAAATCCTTGAAAAATAGGATTAGTGAACTGGAAACAGAAAACAGCTCTCTAAAAAACAAAATTGGCGAAATGGAAAAAAATTCCACAGAACAAAAGAACTCAATGGGACAATTAGAGAAAGATTTTAAAAAAGTGAGTGAAGAGAATACTTCACTGAAAATCAGAATTGAACAAGTGGAATTGAATGACTCGAGGAGACAAGAAGAATCAGTCAAGCAAATCCAAAAAAATCAAACAATGGAGAAAAATGTGAAATACCTTCTGGGGAAGACAACAGACCTGGAAAACAGATCCAGGAGAGACAATCTGAGAATCATTGGACTCCCAGAAAAACATGATGAAAAAAAGAGCCTGGACACTGTCTTCCAGGAAATTATCAAAGAGAACTGCCCAGAAGTCATAGGAACAGAGGAAAAAATAAACATTGAAAGGATTCATCGATCACCCACTGAAAGGGATCCTAAAATCAAAACACCAAGGAATATAGTGGCCAAATGCCAGAACCCTCAGATGAAAGAAAAAATATTGCAAGCGGCTAGAAAAACCCAATTCAAGTATCAAGGAGCCACAATAAGGATCACCCAGGATCTGGCAGCATCCACATTAAAAGATCGAAGGGCCTGGAATATGATATTCCGAAAGGCTAAGGAACTTGGTATGCAACCAAAAATAACTTACCCAGCGAGAATGAGCATCTTTTTCCAGGGAAGAAGATGGACATTCAACGAAGTAAGCGAATTTCATCTATTTCTGATGAAAAAACCAGAACTTAACAAAAAGTTTGATCTACAAATATAGAACTCAAGAGAAATCTAAAAAGGTAAAGATTAATCTTGGGAACTATATTTTGACTATATAGATGTATAAAGAATACATGTATACCTTGTTCTAGAAATTGATGTGGAAAGGACATTGTACCAGAAAAAGGGTAAAGTGGGGGTAGTACATCTCATGAAGAGGCATAGGAAACCTATTATATCTGAGAGAAAGAATGGAGGGGGATGAATATAGTGGGTATCTTACTGCCTTCAGAATTGGCTTTAAGTGAAAAATCTTAAGACATATTCAATCTATGGTGAAACTTCTCCCATCTCATTGAAAAGTGAGAAGGGAAAAGTGGAAAGGGAAGAAATAAGCTAAGCGGAAGGGAATACGGGAACTGGGAGGGAAAGGGGTAAGATAGGGGGAGGAACTCTAAGGCGGGGGGAGGGACACTAAAAAGGGAGGGCTGTGAGAAGCAAGGGGTGCTCACAAGCTTAATACTTGGAAGGGGGGGAAAGGGGAAAGAAGGGAGGAAAGCATAAACCGGGGTTAACAAGATGGCAAGTAATACAGAATTGGTCATTCTAACCATAAACGTGAATGGGGTAAACTCCCCCATAAAGAGGAAGCGGTTAGCAGAATGGATTAAAAGCCAGAATCCTACAATATGTTGTTTACAGGAAACACACCTGAAGCGGGGAGATACATGCAGGTTAAAGGTAAAAGGTTGGAGCAAAATCTACTATGCTTCAGGTGAAGTCAAAAAAGCAGGGGTAGCCATCCTGATCTCAGATCAAGCTAAAGCAAAAATTGACCTAATTAAAAGAGATAAGGAAGGACACTATATCTTGCTAAAGGGTAGCATGGATAATGAAGCACTATCTATATTAAACATATATGCACCAAGTGGGGTAGCATCTAAATTCTTAAAAGAGAAACTAAGAGAGCTGCAAGAAGAAATAGACAGTAAAACTATAATAGTGGGAGATCTTAACCTTGCACTCTCAAAATTAGATAAATCAAACCACAAAATAAATAAGAAAGAAGTCAAAGAGGTAAATAGAATACTAGAAAAGTTAGATATGATAGATCTCTGGAGAAAATGTAATGGAGACAGAAAGGAATACACTTTCTTTTCAGCAGTTCATGGAACCTATACAAAAATTGACCATATATTAGGACATAAAAACCTCAAACTCAAATGTAGTAAGGCAGAAATAGTAAATGCATCCTTTTCAGACCACGATGCAATGAAAATTACATTCAACAAAAAAGCAGGGGAAGTAGACCAAAAAATAATTGGAAACTAAATAATCTCATACTAAAGAATGATTGGGTGAAACAGCAAATCATAGACATAATTAATAACTTCACCCAAGAAAAAGATAATAATGAGACATCATACCAAAATGTATGGGATGCAGCCAAAGCGGTAATAAGGGGAAATTTCATATCTCTAGAGGCCTATTTGTATAAAATAGAGAAAGAGAAGGTCAATGAATTGGGTTTGCAATTAAAAATGCTAGAAAAGGAACAAATTAAAAACCCCCAGTCAAACACTAAACTTGAAATTCTAAAAGTAAAAGGTGAGATCAATAAAATTGAAAGTAAAAAAACTATTGAATTGATTAATAAAACTAAGAGTTGGTTCTATGAAAAAACCAACAAAATAGACAAACCCTTAGTAAATCTGATTAAAAAAAGGAAAGAGGAAAATCAAATTGTTAGTCTTAAAAATGAAAAGGGAGAACTCACCACTAACGAAGAGGAAATTAGAGCAATAATTAGGAGTTACTTTGCCCAACTTTATGCCAATAAATTCGACAACTTAAATGAAATAGAAAAATACCTCCAAAAATACAGCTTGCCCAAACTAACAGAGGAAGAAGTAAATATCCTAAACAGTCCCATCTCAGAAAAAGAAATAGAACAAACTATCAATCAACTCCCTAAGAAAAAATCCCCAGGACCAGATGGATTTACATGTGAATTCTACCAAACATTTAAAGAACAATTAACTCCAATGTTATATAAACTATTTGAAAAAATAGGGATTGAAGGAGTCCTACCAAACTCCTTTTATGACACAGATATGGTACTGATACCTAAACCAGGTAGGCTGAAAACAGAGAAAGAAAATTATAGACCAATCTCCCTAATGAATATCGATGCTAAAATCTTAAATAAAATATTAGCAAAAAGATTACAGAAAATTGTCACCAGGATAATACACTATGACCAAGTAGGATTTATACCAGGAATGCAGGGCTGGTTCAATATTAGGAAAACTATTAGCATAATTGACTATATCAATAACCAAACAAACAAAAACCACATGATCATCTCAATAGATGCAGAAAAAGCATTTGATAAAATCCAACATCCATTCCTAATAAAAACACTTGAGAGCATAGGAATAAATGGACTTTTCCTTAAAATAGTCAGGAGCATATATTTAAAACCATCAGTAAGCATCATATGCAATGGGGAAAACTGGAACCTTTCCCAGTAAGATCTGGAGTGAAGCAAGGCTGCCCACTATCACCATTATTATTTAATATCGTATTAGAAACACTAGCCTCGGCAATAAGAGTCGAGAAAGATATAAAAGGAATTAGAGTAGGCAATGAGGAAACCAAACTATCACTCTTTGCAGATGATATGATGGTATACCTAGAGAACCCCAGAGATTCTACCAAAAAGCTATTGGAAATAATTCATAATTTTAGCAAAGTAGCTGGCTACAAAATAAATCCCCATAAATCCTCAGCATTTTTATACATCACCAACAAAACCCAACAGCAAGAGATACAAAGAGAAATTCCATTCAGAATAACTGTTGATACCATAAAATATTTGGGAATCTATCTACCAAAGGAAAGTCAGGAATTATATGAGCAAAATTATAAAAAAGTCTCCACACAAATAAAGTCAGACTTAAATAATTGGAAAAATATTAAGTGCTCTTGGATCGGCCGAGCGAACATAATAAAGATGACAATACTCCCTAAACTAATCTATTTATTTAGTGCTATACCAATCAGACTTCCAAGAAAATATTTTATTGATCTAGAAAAAATAACAACAAAATTCATATGGAACAATAAAAAGTCGAGAATCTCAAGGGAATTAATGAAAAAAAAATCAAATGAAGGTGGCCTAGCTGTACCTGATCTAAAATTATATTATAAAGCAGCAGTCACCAAAACCATTTGGTATTGGCTAAGAAATAGATTAGTGGATCAGTGGAAAAGGCTAGGCTCACAAGACAGAATAGTCAATTATAGCAATCTAGTGTTTGACAAACCCAAAGCCCCTAACTTCTGGGAAAAGAATTCATTATTTGATAAAAACTGCTGGGATAATTGGAAATTAGTATGGCAGAAATTAGGCATGGACCCACACTTAACACCATATACCAAGATAAGATCAAAATGGGTCTATGACCTAGGCATAAAGAATGAGACTATAAATAAATTAGAGGAACATAGAATAGTTTATCTCTCAGACTTGTGGAGGAGAAAGAAATTTGTGACCAAAGATGAACTAGAGACCATTACTGATCACAGAATAGAAAATTTCGATTACATCAAATTAAAAAGCTTTTGTACAAATAAAACTAATGCAAACAAGATTAGAAGGGAAGCAACAAACTGGGAAAACATTTTCACAGTTAAAGGTTCTGATAAAGGCCTCATTTCCAAAATATATAGAGAACTGACTCAAATTTATAAGAAATCAAGCCATTCTCCAATTGATAAATGGTCAAAGGATATGAACAGACAATTTTCAGAGGATGAGATTGAAACTATTACCACTCATATGAAAGAGTGTTCCAAATCATTATTGATCAGAGAAATGCAAATTAAGACAACTCTGAGATACCACTACACACCTGTCAGATTGGCTAAGATGACAGGAAAAAATAATGATGAATGTTGGAGGGGATGCGGGAAAACTGGGACACTAATGCATTGTTGGTGGAGTTGTGAACGAATCCAACCATTCTGGAGAGCAATCTGGAATTATGCCCAAAAAATTATCAAATTGTGCATACCCATGAATGTTATGGAATATTATTGCTCTGTAAGGAATGACCAGCAGGATGAATACAGAGAGGCTTGGAGAGACCTACATGGACTGATGCTAAGTGAGATGAGCAGAACCAGGAGATCATTATACACTTCGACAACGATATTGTATGAGGATGTATTCTGATGGAAGTGGATTTCTCTGACAAAGAGACTTAACTCAGTTTCATTGGAGAAATGATGGACAGAAACAGCTACAACCAAAGAAGGAATACTGGGAAATGAATGTGAACTATTTGCATTTTTGATTTTCTTCCCGAGTTATTTTTACCTTCTGAATCCAATTCTCCCTGTGCAACAAGAGAACTGTTTGGTTCTGCAAATATGTATTGTATCTAGAATATACTGCAACATGTTTAGCATATATAGGACTGCTTGCCATCCTGGGGGGGGGGGGGGAGGAGGGAGGGAGGGGGAAAAAAACGAAACATAAGTGATTGCAAGGGATAATGTCGTGTAGAAATTATCCTGGCATGGATTCTGTCAATGCGAAGTTATTATTAAATAAAATAAAATTTATTATAAAAAAAAAAATTGTGCATACCCTTTGATCCAGCAGTGTTTCTATTGGGCTTATATCCCAAAGAAATACTAAAGAAGGGAAAGGGACCTGTATGTGCCAAAATGTTTGTAGCAGCCCTGTTTGTAGTGGCTAGAAACTGGAAAATGAATGGATGCCCATCAATTGGAGAATGGCTGGGTAAATTGTGGTATATGAATGTTATGGAATATTATTGTTCTGTAAGAAATGACCAGCAGGATGAATACAGAGAGGACTGGCGAGACTTACATGAACTGATGCTAAGTGAAATGAGCAGAACCAGGAGATCATTATACACTTCGACAACGATATTGTATGAGGACATATTTTGATGGAAGTGGATTTCTTTGACAAAGAGACCTGAGTTTCAATTGATAAATGACGGACAAAAGCAGCTACACCCAAAGAAAGAACACTGGGAAACGAATGTAAACTATCTGCATTTTTGTTTTTCTTCCCGGATTATTTATACCTTCTGAATCCAATTCTCCCTACGCAACAAGAGAACTGTTCGGTTCTGCAAACATATATTGTATCTAGGATATACTGCAACATATCCAACATATAAAGGACTGCTTGCCATCTAGGGGAGGGGGTGGAGGGAGGGAGGGGGAAAAAAATCGGAACAGAAACGAGTGTCAATATAATGTAATTATTAAATAAAAAATTTTAAAAAATATATAAAAAAAAATAAAAAATTAAAAATAAAATAAAATAAAAAAAAAAAAGAAAGTAAAGAACTGAAAGAAACCTTAAAAATCATCTCATAATATCAAGATTAGAAGGAACTCCAGTGATCACGTAGTCTAAAATTCTCATTATAGAGATAAGGAAGGGGGAGAAAAGGTACTTGCCAAAATGTCACAGAGACTCAAAACTATCACAAATTCTTTTGTCCCCTAGAACAGTGTTCTTTCCATTGTGCCAAAATACCTGCTAATTCCTATGGAAATGATAATTATAGGTGGTCCTCAAGTTAAGAAAATCTATCATACAGAAAAAAATACCCAACATTTACAAAAGAATAATTAATTATTCACTTAACAAAAAAAGTTTTCTCCCCAAAGTTCCTTTAAGTCAAAAGCTCCCTGATGCAATTTAAAAGTTCCATTTAAAAGAATTTTTTTCTTATATTCCCCAGATATGTAATTTCCCAAAATATAATTTTCTTAATCTGTAAAATAGAAATAATGACACTTTTTCCCTTTAGTTAAAACCACACCAAGAAAGATTTAGAGGAGGGAATCAGGGGAGCTAGGCCAATATCAGTTCTTCTATTTTAATACTTCTGTGATATACAAGACATTGAACTTCTCTGGGTCTTAGTTTCTCAACTCTGCAAAAGGAAGAGGGTGAAATAGTTGATTTCCAAGGTCCTGTTCAGCTCAAATCTGTAATTCTAAGAACAATAACTATAACAATAATAATAACAATTAAACCCTCTACCCTAAAGGCCTACTACATAATACATCTCATTGGGGCATGGAGATTACTACAGGATTCTTATGTTGATGACCAGGTGGTGATTTTTTCAGGCACCATAATTCACAGAGACTATCTGTCCACTTAGGCAACAATAAGTTGCTAGAGGGAATAACCACAATTACTGGTATCATAAATCCTTGAAGTGAATAATTTAATATGAGGTGATTGCCAATCAAAGACATTTTTAATGTCAGGGCAGCACTCAAAAGTCCAAACATTCTCTCAACTCAAAATTAGTAGCCACCAAATTTTACCCAATAAGGCTCCATTCCAAATTGCATAGCCACAGCAAGCAATGAACAAAATTCTTGAGATGAACTACTTAGGGAAAGAAGTATAATTAGTTCTTAAGTTTATGGACCCTAACAGCAGGATCCTCTTAACATAAATGAGCCAAAACATGCAAGTGCAATTAGCAGGGCATCTGTTTTTTGCATCTTTCCTTTGTTTATGCTGTGTTCAAAGGAGTTAACTACAGCTTAAATCAAATATATTCTTGCCTTGCCCCAACAATAAATCTTACTTGCCCAAAGGGTAGCAAGCTATTCTCAAGTTAAACAAAACCTCAAAACTAATGAACATTAACCACAACTGGGGTGATGAAATTAACCACAGAAGATACAGACTGTAGGGCATACATAAAAAGGAACAGATAACAGCAATACATTTTCCAAACAGAAGTTTATGATGATGCAAACAGACAAACTGACAAGAGGATAATTATATTAGCTTGAGAGACAGATTCCTGGCACTGGTATATTGGACTAGACTTCCTGTGTGGTTCTACAAGATAAGATGAAAATTTAATAATGAGGACATCCAGTGCCCACAAATCTTCATTAAAACTATGACCACAGCTTTTCTTTCTCAACAGGGCTGTGGTCTTCCTTTTCATTGTATCAATAGTGCCACTATTCTTCTCCAAAGCAATCCCACTCCAAAGCTTTAAGGACTGACAATCATTTTCATTACTATTCACCAAGAGAATGCATAGTCTGGTATAAGCCATCCTAACCTATCATCATAACCCCAGAAATCACTGAAATTTGTCTTTGGAAGGGCCATCTAGTTACATGTTGAATCTCTTCCATAACATCTAGTCCATCCTTGGACTAGGCAAGGGCTTGGCTCGACCTCAACATTTAAGGAAATCATGGGCTCTAAGAACATCAATTATCCTAACACATTTTGGAAGGACATGGTACAAATTGCCAAGTTATCAAATAAGGGTAACCAAGAATGTGAAGGGCGTTGAGTTTGCACCATGAAGACATCAGATGAAAAGACTAGAGGTATTTGGGATGGATAAAAGAAAAGCTTAGAGAGAATAGGATAATTGTCTTCAAGTGTTCAAAGGGCTATCGTGATAAACATTTGTTAAACACCTAATACCTAATGTATATCAAGTAATGAACTAGGTTCTTATTCTGCTTAGCTTCGGAGAGCAGAAGTAAGAGTCATTAATAGGTAGAAGTTGCAGAGATAAATATAGGTTTGATGAAAGAAAAACTCTCTAACAGAGATCACCAAATGTGGAATGAGTTGTCTTAGGACAGTGGTTCTCAAAGTATGATCTAGAGAATCCTGGGGATCTCTGAAACCCTTTTAGAGGGTCTACAAATTCAAAAATAGTTTTTATTTCCAATATGGTAAATGTCTATAAATATAATCCAGATAAACAAAAATGCTTTGGAGAGATCCTCAATAATTTTTAATAGGATAAAAATACTGAAAACAAAAGTTTGAGAATCACTGTCTTAGAAAGCAGTAGTTTCCCTCTCAGCTGTTGTTATTTAACATCCCTATCAATTATTGTTATTTAATTGTTTCAGTCTTGTCCGATCCTTCCTTGGCAAAGATACTGGAGTAATTTACTATTTTCTTCTCCAGCTCATTTTACATATGAGTAAACTGCAGCAAACAGGATAAAGTGACTTGCACAAGGTCACAAAGCTGAGGCCAGATTTGAACCTGACTTTGCCACTTAGTTGCCCTTTCCTCCTCAGTGGAGGTTTTGGTTTTCAAATCAAGGCTGGGTACCATAGAAGTGGATTCTTGCTCATCACATATTGAACAACATGGCAAGAATAACTTCCTGCAGGTATCTAACCCCATACATTTATAAGACTAGCCTTATTTATTGTCAGTAGCATATCAAGGGATGAACTAAGGAAGTCAGAAAAGAGAAAAGTGAATTAATAAATTTGTCTTGCCTGAACTATAAATCTTACTTACTCAAAGAGGAAATAGTTATTTTCAAGTTGAACAAAACCTTGAAACTAATGAACATTAACCATAACTGAGGAGACAAAACTAAATACAAAAGATATAGGCTGCAGATAAGTATTTTAAGAGGCTCTGATATTATGGAAAAAATATTAAAATAACTTATTTGAATGAGGATTTGGGGTTCTATGGGCTTAAATCACTATGCTTACTCAGTTCCAAAGTGGAAATTTGTGAATGATTTTCAAGTTCTTCAAAACAGGGTTAGTATTTGCCCTTGTCTTATGTCAAATGGTACTACAAGATTTTTTTAAATTTTATATGTGTTGACATTTTATATTTACCTCCTTTAATGATCATTATATATCTATAGGGTATTGAGTTAGGTAGCTAATTGTCATTAGCTTTGGGTTCCTTCCAAACAGGTTTTTTAAAATGCATAGGATTAGAAAAGAAATTACTATAAATCTCTTTCTGTTTCTCATTTCACAGCCAAAATGCAAATAATAGATGCACCTTATTCATCCTGGATCAATCAAGCTCTTTTGTTTTCAGAGATTTGCTGAGTTATACATTTTCTAAATTGATTCATCTGTCAACTTAGAGTTCCCTTTTCTTTCAAATATTACCAACCAAAAAGTAAAAGAACCCTTAAAAAGCTCCTAATAAAATCAGTCAACTTGAGCATATTTTTTGACTCAGGGATATATTTTTAGAGTAGTAAGAAATATTTTTAAAGACTAATTTAAGATTAGAAAGTTAAAATCTGACAGAGTAAAACCTATTTAAATGGAAATTATATCCCTAACTACTAAGTTGCCCTCAATTTTTTAAGATGTGTTTGTATGTGTGTACATTTTTATGTTTGTGAAGACAAATGTAGTTTGAACCACAAACTTGATTAGAGATTTTCTTCTTATCAATTGTCCTCTGTTTTACACATACATACACACACACACACACACACACACACACACACACACAAATAAAACATACAAGGCAACTATTTTAAATGGAACCATATGGTACATCCAGAAATATATATATATATATATATATATATATATCCTAAGGGATTTTATTAGTGTGTTATTTCAAAGGAACAGGGGTTTAAAGCTGGAAGAAACCTTAGAGATCTTTTTTTTTCAATTCTCTCATTTTGCTGAGGCTGGAAAGGTGTATATGCCTAAGTATGTGGCAGAGCTAGGATATGAACTCAGGTCTTCTGAATTCACATACAGTGTCATATCCCAACTCCTCCATATCTTTTCACAGTAATTTATATGTGATTCTTTTCCATATATTTTCATAAATCCTCCACAGAGGATCTACTCAGTTTAGTAGAGACTTTTCTTAGTACATAAGATCACGTATTTCAAGCTCACAGTAACCTAAGAAGTTATCTAGTCTACTTTCTCATTTTACAGATAAAAGAAATTGAAACCCAGAGAGATTAAATCATTTGCCAGAGGTCATACAGATAGTAAGCACCAGGGGCAGAATTTGAATCCACATGCTCTGATTCTAATACCAATATTTAAGTCCTTCCCATATGCTATTGAAAGTAATTGGTTGAATTCTGGACAACATAACGGAACTATACCCAAAGGGCTATCAAACCGTGTTACCCTGTGATCCAGAAGTGTCTTTACTAGGCCTGTATCCCACAGAGATCACAAAAAAGAGAAAAAGACCCACATTTACAAAAATGTTTATGGCAGCTCTTTTTGTAGTGGCAAGGAACAGGAAGCTGAGTGGATGCTCATCAGTTGGAAAATGGCTGATTAAGTGATGGTTTATGAATATAATGGAATATTATTATTTTATTAAAAAAATGATCAGCAAGAGGATTTCAGAAAGGCCTGGAGAAGCTTACATGAACTGCTGGCTAAATGATGTGAGTAGAATCATGAGACCATTGTACACAGCAATAAAAAAAATTATGTATCAATTCTCATGGACATGGCACTTTACAACAACGGGGTAATTCAGACCAATTCCAATGCACTCATGATGGAGAGAGCTATCTGCATCCAGAGAGAGCTATCTGCATCCAGAGAGAGGACTATGGGGACTGAATGTGGATCACAACATAGTATTTTTACTTTTTGTTGTTGTTTGCTTCTTGTTTTCTTTCTCATTTTTCCTCTTTTGGTCTTGTGTAGCATGAAAATTGTGGGAATATGTATAGAAAAACTGCTTATGTTTAACATATATTGGGTTACTTGTCTAGGGGAGGGGAGAGAGAACAGGGAAGGAGATAAAATTTGGGACACAAGGTTTTGTAAGGATGACTGTTGAAAACTATCTTTGTATATGTTTTGGAAATATTATTTAAATTTTTTTTAAAGAAAGCAATTTGTTGTCAGTGACTTCATATTTGGTGATGAATAATCTGTCCTTCTATTTTCCTACTCTTACTACATGAGAAGACAATTTCATTTTCCAACTACATATGTTCTTCATATGTATGATGCTTCTTGTCATGTGGCATGGCAATATATTGTAGCTTATTTTTAGACCTAATATGTATCTTGACCATGTGCATTTTTTCAGGTGTCCTTTGGGTGAACAGAAATTCTAATTCTTTGGAGAGAGTGGTATTCTATGGTTCACAATCATATAGCGTCACTGGGAAATGTAGACGTGGTAGTAGTGGTGGAGCTGATGATGATACTAGTATTAGGAGCAAGTCATCATCACTTTAGTAGTAGCAATGATGGTAGTGGTAGTGGTAGTAGTTGTGGTGGCAGAAACCATGATTATTATCTCTTAAAAGCCACAAGGTGGCTTAGTGATCACAGTGCTATATATGGGATTCATCTGTTTCTGAGTTCAAATCCTATCTAAGATATTTTCTAGCTGTGTGACTATGAGTACAAGTCACTTAATCTCTATCTGCTTCAATTTCCTCATCTGTAAAAAGTGCTGTAATAACAGCACTTATCTCCCAAAGCATAAAGCATGTGCAAATCCGAAAGTGCTATATAAATGTTAATAATGATGATGTTTTTCTAACAACATACAATAGGATAAAGATGACCAATATGACTGAAAATATAGGAGACAAAATTCACTAGTGAAATAAAAAGGGGGCATCATAATTTTAAAGCAAAACAGTGTTATACTGAATAAAACTAACTAATCTTCATTGTCTCTTTAAATCGGGGTTTCTTAAGCCTTGTGTCTAATAGAACCCTAAGGAATTGATGGTATTTTAGGAAATTCATGAACTTATAAAATAAAAATTTACCTTTTTATTTTCACTATCATTTTTGTTTCTTTTGTAATTCTATATCATTTTGCACATTTAACAACATTATTATGAAAATGAATCCATAGATTTCACCAGACTGCCAAAGGGGTCCCTGACACAAAATAGGTCAAGAATCAAAATAGGTCTGCTTTAAATGAACATTAATTTTAATTAAGCATCTGAGAATTTACAGTGTCCCTTTTTTTCTTCATAATTGTTTCAAAAGTCACATGCAAAGCTTCAGAATTAGACCTTTATATCAGCCCTTCGTGCAGACAACTTCAGATGAAGTTTTTGTTAAACTGAATTTGAAATCTTTCCTCTAAATTAAGAACAATTAATTTTTTTAATTGCCAAGTACTAAATCTATTCTTAACCATGCCTAGTAAGTGCTTAATCAATATCTGCTGATTTATTGATTGATTGCCAATACTCAGAAGTTACTTACCCCCAACAGCTATTAGCTACACTTCCCATAGAGGTTAGGTAACCTTGAAGAAATCATTAGCTACCAACAATTTCTGAATTTCTAAATCGTTTGGGATTTTTTTTTAATCCTTGTGCTTCTTGGTGTCCCTAATATTGATATTGTCAACCACTATTCTCCTAAATATTCTCTTCTAAGTTTTTGCAACATTGCTCTCTCTCGGATCTCTTCTCTGTTTATTGTTTTTCAGTTTCCTTTGTTGATTGTCATTCACATTCTATTCTTTAATTGTGGGCTTTGCTTTGGTACTACTCATCTCATCTCCTCTCTCTCTCTAGATAGATATAGATATAGATGTGTATGTATTATTTTACATTTAAAAACATGATTATGAAAAAGAGTACATAAGTTTCACCAGACTGCCAAAAGGATTTAACAAAAACTTCATACTTGAAAGATTCTCCTTCTTTCCCTTCCTCTCTCTTTCTCTTTCTCTCCTCTCTCTCTCTCTTTCTCTCTCTCTCTCTCTCTCTCTCTCTCTCTCTCTCTCTCTCTCTCTCTCTCTATATATATATATATCTATATCTATATATCTATATCTATATCTATCTATCTATATATGCATACATATATAGATAGATAGATATATATAGATATAGATATAATGTATTATTTTACATTTAAAAACATTATTATGAAAATGAGTCCATAGCTTTCACCAAACTGCCAAATTTCACCAAATGCTTGAAAGGCTCTCCCTCTTTCCCTCCCTCTCTCCCTCTTTGTTTCTCTTTCTGTTTCTCTCTTATCTCTTTCTCTCTCTCTGTGTATGTGTATATATATATATATATACACACACATGCACACACACACAATATATATACATACATATTATATATTTAGATTATATATATATATACATACATATTATTTTACATTTTAAAACATTATGAAAATTAGTCCATAGGTTTCACCAGACTGCCAAAGGGATTTAACAAAAACTTCATGCTTGAAAGACTCTCTCTCCCTCCCTCCTTCCCTTCCTCTCTCTGTTTCTTTCTGTTTCTCTCCTCTCCTCCCTCTCCTCCCTCTCTCTCTCTCTCTCTCTCTCTCTCTCTCTCTCTCTCTCTCACACACACACACACACACACACACACACACACACACATCCCTCACTAGCTCCCACTACTTTTGAAGATCATCTCTACTCAGATGATTCCCAGATCTATATAACTAGCCTTCATATCTCTCCTCAATCTCAGACTCCACAAAGTATCTGCTAGATACTTTGGACTTGTTATCCCATAGGTATTTCAAATTCAATGGATCTAAAACAGAACTCATCATCTTTTCTCCACCAGTTCACAGTCCTTTTAATTTCCCTTTTTCCAAGGTACCCTCTCTCCCTCCTTCTTTCTAGGTACTCAGGTTATCAACCTTGGGATTATCCTTAACTTCCCATCACATATCCAAGATGCTGCCTAGTTTTATTGATGCTCCCTCCACGATTTCTCTCACATCCATCACTCTACATTCGCTTACATGATCATGACCCTAATTCAAACCCTTATCATCTTTCATTTGGACTAGTGCAAAAATCCCTTAATTGATCTCCCTGCCTCAAGCCTTTCCCCTTTTGCAACACATCCTCAACATATTAACAAAGTGATATTCCTAAAGCAAAAACCTGACCATGTCAATTCTTTACTCCAAAAACTTCCCAGGCTCCCAGTTGCCTTTAAGAGCAAATATTAAATCCTCTGTCATTTAAAATCTTTTACAAACCGACTCCAATCTATTCTTCCAGGTTTTAATACTGCCCTTCATACATATTGCCAAAGTGGTTTCTTACTATTGTTCCTTATCCATATAATTTAATCTCAGTGCCTTGTCTCAGGCTGTCCACCTACCTAAAATTCACCCCCTCCCTCACTTCTTTCAAAGTTCATTTCAACAGCCATCCAAAAACTTTCCTAAATCTGCCCCTAATAAAATTATCTTACATTAACTTTGTATATAGGATAAAGAAGGGAATAGATTTGATTTATAGATATATGGAACTCCCATATGATGAAATTCCTTCTATTAACTCAGATCAGATCCTTTTCTGCAAATAAGAGTTTTAGAGAGCTGTTTGGAGCGCTGAAGATAATCCTTGTGACTCAGGGAAACATAGCCATTACTTGAATCCAAATCTTACTGATTCCCAAACCAGCTCTCTCTCCTCTGCCACACTCTGTCATTTACTTTGTATGAAAATTCTGTGTGACATAATAGATAGCAAGCTGGCCTCAAACTAGAAAGATTTGGAATAAAGTTCTGACACACTAGCTAGATGACAGAGAAAGCATTTTATTTCAGTGCTCCAAGGTATCAGACATATAGACCACAACATTCCCAAATGCAGCCTGAATCAGATGACAATGCAATTGGGAAATATTTTTCAAATACTTAATAAAATAAATAAAAATACAATAAAACATAGATAATATAATATATAGTTTTCTAAATCGATAAGCAGACTACAAGGATCCCTGTATGGTTTCATGACCCCCATTTCTATTTGAAAAATTTGATATTACTGCTTTAGGTAACACTTTAAGAGAATAAAGTGTAGAGAAAGCCCTGAGCCCGACCTACATTGTTAGAGGAAATTTCCATACTTAGGAGTTTACTATTAGTGAAAACACATATTCATTCTCTATCCCTATATTCTGAATATGTTTTCATGTAATTATGTTGTTTCTCCTAGTGGAAGATAAGTTTGTTTCAGTCAAGGACCAATTTTGGTCTGAAATGAAATAGGCATTAAATAGATATGTGTTGTTATTTGATCAACTGAAAAAGTCATCAGCTAATTAAAGGCAAGTCTAGTATAAAAAGCCTAGTTTCTCCATTATCAAAGGATACAAAATAAGCCAGACAAAAATCCAACAATACTCTTGTACAAAATTAACTATATCGGTGTTCCTCAGTTAACTTAATTTTCCAAGTAATCACAGTTTTATGTCCAAGATGACATGAATTTGTATACTGATTGATTTTCATATGAAGAGCAAATAAATGGTGGATTTTCTTTTCCCGAACCTTAAATTATATCAACATTATTTCTTCAACGAGGAAAATAGTATAATACGTTCTTGACTTTAATCCCTCAGCTAAGAAACCTGAAATAGTATCAATTAATTTGATTTTTCTAAAAGCCACTCTTATTATATCTTTTTACAGGATAGAGGCAATTGGTTAAGTCCTCTATGTTGTTAAAAAAGAATAAATGTAGAAAATACTTACTGAATCTTATTGTATAGCAGAGCTTCTTAAATTTTTTCTGCTAGCAAGCCCTTTCTACCTGAGAAATTGTTACATGATTGTGGGTATAAGGCATATAAAATAGGTATGCAAATCAAACATTTACTGATAATAAATCATAATTTTGTGACCCTCACATTCAGTTATGAGACCCCATATGGGGCCATGAACCACAGTTTAAGAAGTAGAGCTATATAGAGCCCAGGCAGCTACTATTATGTTTTTAAAATATCACCAAGATAGACACAAATTCTCCAAGGCCACACTGGATTGCAAATAAGCACAGTATGTTTTTTGCTTTTACATCAGGCCCTTTAAAAAGAAAAGTGTGTTTCAAATGCAAATATGTTCTGTGCTGGTTCCATTCAGTGTACCATTAGAGGGTATCATTAAGGTTTTCAAGAGCCTCCTGATGCTAGGCAAAGAAAAAAGGTATAAGATGGTGCCTACAGCACAGCATCTTTCCTAAGAGCAGATGCAATCTTCTAAGAGTCCTTTAATCCTTTGAGATTCTGTACTGGGAATACTAGGTGCTGTCACACTACAGAAAAACATTTGGATAATTACCAGAGTGATTCAGGAGAAAATACAAAACCACAATCAGGTTACGTAGATACATTAGATGTATGCTGTTTTGATGTAATGATTTTGTTTTATCAGCTTATAAAAGCAGGAAACTGGGTAATTCTATGTTCTGTTAAGGTTTCAGCAAATGGCTGAGGATTAATGCAACATAGATTATAATAACCTCCTATTATATATAACCAATAGGTTACACTAAATTATAATAATCATTATTATAGATTATAATGCAATTTAAATACCTTATAATAATCTCATATTATAATAGATGATAATCTATATGTCCCCTATTCTATTTCCTTGGTTTCCTTCTGATCTCGCTCTATTTATCCTTTCTTCAAAAATTTCTACCATTTCACAGACACTGAATATCATAATATCATGTATGTTTACAAAATATGACTCATCTATAAAATGTTTTAAAACAGAAAGGAAAATTGTGCTGCTGTTTTATAAATGAGTCATAGAAAGAATTAATACTTAGCTAAGATCATCCAGGCACAGTGAATCAGGAAGACCAGAGTTCAAATGTAGCCTCAGACACTTATAAGCTGCATAAACCTGGGCAATTTATTTAATCTCTGTCTGCTTCTGTCTTCCCATCTATAAAATGGAGTAATTACAGCACTTACCTCCCAGAGTTTGTTCTAAGGATCAAATAAGATCTATGTATAAAGAGCCTTGCAAATCTTTAAAGTGTTATAAAAATACTAGCTATTATTATCTTTATTATTGTGAATACAGGTAGGAATGATACAATTCTGAGTTTTTCACATTAGATATTGATTATACTCAGATTATGTCTACATTCGTAGCAGTCCAAGCATTTTGGCACTGAAAGTTACTATGGCTGATATAAAAAGAAGGGGAAAAACACAATGAACAATCTAGATAAAGGATTGACAAACTATGGCCTGAATGGACCAAATACAGTTCACCTTCTATCTTTGTATGGTTTGTAAGTTAAGATTAGCTTTTATACTTTAAAAATAAAATTTTGTTATATTTATTTTGTTTGTGTTTTATTTAGATTCTAGATGAAAAGTATACATATAGCACTGGTAGACTAGACAGCAATATTCCTTAGAAATTTATTCTGAATCTGTGAGATCAGTGTTAATAGTCAATAGTCATTCAATAAAAAATTTATATTGAATGCCTATAATGTGCTGAGAAAGACAAAAGAGAGTCTCTGTCCCCAAGGAACTTGATAAGCTAACAGTGGCATTAATCAACAAAAACAAATAAATATGAATATCAAAGTGAATTTTTGAGGGTGAGGAGGCAGATTCGCATATCGATGTTTCCTCTTTTAAGGTTGGACCCACTTTACTATTTATTTCACTATTAGGAAGATTGAAGTAAGAAGAGTGCAGATCAGTAGTCCTGGCCACCATTCTATCTGGACTATTTCCATATGTTCTTTCTTTTAGCATTTTTGCAATGAGTCCAAGAATCAGGAACTAACCAGTCACAAAGTGTAAGAAAACAACTCCTATGCACTAAGCAGTCAAAACTCAACTCCCTGAAAAATAAGGCAAATGTGCTCCTGAAACTTGAGCAGAGCCACAGTCGCAGTGATTATTTAAAAAAAAAAAAAAAAAAAAAACTCAAATCTTTGACTACTAATGCCCTTCATCCAAAAGCATAAATATTCTTCTGAGCCTCCTAATCAAAACAAATCCTCCAGAAAAAATGTATTGATTGATAGTTATATCCTCAAGGTAGTCAAGGACAGAAACGTCCTTTATGTACAAAAATAATCCATAGTAGAACTTTTTATAGTAGTATATGACCAAAAAACAACCAGATGCCCACTGATTAAACAAGCTAAACAAACTGTGGCACATGGATGTAATGAAATATCATTGCACTATGAAAAATGGTTAAGTGTGAAGGATTCAGAGAAGAATGGGAAGATTTATAGATTCAGGGAAAAACAAAGCAAACCAAGAAAAACAACATTACAATGATTATAACAATGTAAATGTAAAGAACAACAACAAAAAAAAAAAAAACCAACTAAATGCTATGTTAATAATAACCATTTAACTCCCAAAAAGAAATGAGAATCCAGAGAGAGGACTACAGAGACTGAATATGGATCACAACATAATATTTTCATCTTTTTTGTTGTTGTTTGCCTGCTTTTTTTTCTTTTTGATCTGATTATTCTTATGCAGCATGATAAATGTGGAAATATATTTAGAAGAATTGCACATGTTTAACCTATACTAGTTTACTTGTTGTCTAGGGGAGTGAGAAAAATTTAGAGCATAAGATTTTGCAAGGGTGAATGTTGAAAACTATCTTTGCATATATTTTGAAAATAAAAATTGTTATTTAAAAATAAAAATCAAGAAGAGATAAGAAAACATATGTCCCTTGATTCTTTTCAGAGAAAGCAGACTATGAAGGTAGAACGTGTATCCAATCAGATTTAGTTGATATGTTTGTGAATTACATTGCATTGTTTGTTTTTTAAAATTTGTTTTAAATGGATTGCTCATTGAATATGGGAAGAATGCATTCAAAAATGAAGGTTTTATATGTGTGTGTGTATATGTATGTGTATAAAAACTAAAACATGGCAATAAATTTTTTTAAGAATTGGATCAGTAAAACTAAGATGAAAAATAGCTGTAGATGATACAGTAGCAGGAAATTTGCCAACATTTTTTAAAACCTCAGTTTCTTTTATCATTTCTCTTTTTTCCCCTCTTCTCCTCAACCCAGTTTCTAAAGCCGAAAGCAGACCCAGACCCAAGGTCAGAAGAAACTGCCAAAGGGGTACATGTCCAGTGTTCTTCCATGCCAGACCAAGTAGTTAAACCCACCTTTGTCCAAACATCAATGTGGACTTGGTTTCAGCTTCATTGAAAATAGAAGGAGAACAGCAAATAACAATGGTGGTTCTGCAGTTTCCTCCCAGAGAATCTTGAAGGATCCGAGTCATTTTACTATCTCGATATGGTACATGAGTTTTCTAGGGAAGGAAGGAAATGGAAAAAGGATTGTTAGTTTGTATGTTTCTTCTGAAAGGAAGAGAATTGTTTTCCAAAAATTTTCTAATTCTATGAAAACTATAAAGATAAGAGGGGAAGTGATAAAACATGATGAGTTTGAAATTCATTTGAAATAATTAGCATAGTATAATGGATAGGACACTGGACTTGGAGTAGAGAGGACCTGGATTCAGTCATTTACTTATGGTCCTAGGCAAGTCAGCTTAACCTTTCCATACCTCACCTGCGTTAGCGTTTGGGGATAGTGTCTCAATGGCCTCCAAGGTCCCTCCTAATTCTTAATCTATGAACTACAACCTTGTCTTTGGTCCCTCCCAAGTTTCACCAGATCATTCTACCATTGTGGTCATAAAAAGTTAATATTCATCATTCACAGATACTAAAATATGATGCAACAATGGCAGAGAGTTCACAGCCAATACCCTCTTTGTTTCCTCCTAACACAGGAAAACAAATTCATCTCCTAGGTGTGTGGCCAATTACCATGAGGCCTTTCTTACATTACTATTTAATAGCATGCAGAAGGATTACTTACTGTTCCCTCTGCCAAGGCAGAGATCACATTGCCCAGAGCAGACAAAGACTTATTGATATTTTTAGCTTCATCAAGAACTGCTCCCTCTGCTCCAGTTTTGCTGACCTACCAGAAAGGAAAAAAAACCAATGAGCCTCATCTGACAACAAAGACTTGAGAGGAGGGAAAGAAAGCAAATTAGCATAAAGGCCAAGAGGCATCCTCATGGAACATGAGTCAAAATAAAAGGAATTCATTTCTTTCCATAGGAAAATAAAGGCCATTTCAAAAGATCATACTTCTTCAGTACAACAAGGGATTTGTTGCAGCTTGTTTTCATTTTCTCCTCAATTAATTTTAAGGTAAATTGCTGAAATGCTTCAAGTTGTAACAGTAGCACTATAACCCTTGATACTCTCTGCATCCAGGATAAGATTGGGCACTGGAGAGATTTGCATCACAGACAATGCACTCCAACAGTTAGGAAGGCAGCAACCTTCAGGTCCAAAGTATCCTGATCAAAAGACTTTTTTTTAACTACCATATGTGGTAAATAAGAAAGTTAAGAAAACTAGGCAATTGATAAGGACAAAAATTCCAGCTCCAAAGACAATCTTAGAGTGTTCAAAGTTTTTCCTCCCTTTCTCTATTTCTTTCCAATGAAAATAACAACTAAGTAGGAAAAAAAAAATCCTGGGGAGGAAAAAAAAAAGCCTTGAAGGAGAAAGGAATTTCAAGTTCAGCAAAATTACATTGTGTGTTTTTCTTTTCTTCTCTTAGTATGTAAGTTTAGAGAGGAAGGTCCAGTTCTCTTTGTTGAATATATGTATTGCCACATAATGATTACCAGACTATTTCTATTTCTGAAGCACACCTTAAGTATGCTGCATTTTAGTGGGTATTTTAGAAAAGATAAACCTGGAGTTCAAATAAGATGGCTTATTATTTCAGAAAATTGTGACCAGATGGAATCTAAATGACAAATCATCAACTCCTCAACTATGCTGATAATTTAAAAACCTGATCAGAAAGAATTTCTTTTTTCTATGAGAAGGATGGGAAATGTGGGTGATAAAAAGAAAAGATAAAAAGATAGAAATAAAATTATATTTTAAAAAATAGTGGGTTACTAGGAAAGATCTTTAAAAATGAAGTCATTAAATCTTGGAAAGAGGTAAATGAACTGATACAGAGTGAAGTGAGCAAAAATAGGAGAACATTGTATATAATGACAGCAATATTGTACAATGAGCAATTGAATGACTTAACTATACTTAGTCATAAAATGATCAAAAGAATGATGATGAAAAATCAACATCCAAATAAAAAACTGATGGTGTCTGAATACAGACTGGAGCATAATATATTTCACTTTCTCTCTCTCTCTTTTTGGGGGTTTCAGTTATCTTTTACAAAATGACTAATATAGAAATGCTTTACATGTTTGCATATGTATAACTTCTATCAGATTTGCTTGTCCATATCAGAGAGAAGGGAGGAAAGAATTAAAAATTTTTACTGTTTTTACATGTAATTAGGGAAAGTAAAAAATTTTTAAAAAATAAAAATGAGGTCATTGTTTCATTATAATCTTGCATAAAGATAGAAGGAACTCAGAAAATTATCTTCCTAATAATATCATGTCGCATTTATACAGTTTTTCCCAAAGTTCTTTCAAATATATTCTCTCATTAGATTCTCACATGTGCATGGTCACTTTTAGAGGCAAAGGGGGAAAAAACAGATGTGAAGTTCAAGAGTGAGGCATTTATTTCAAATGCATCATAAATGTTTATTATTAGCAGTAATCATTATCAGCACCATGCAAAGGAGCAGCATCTCTCATCAGAACTGTTAATGTGAGGAAGAAGCCATCTGTATGGCTCCTCAATTAGACTGTCAGAAAATAGCTATGCTTAAAGTGCAAGTGGGGACAATGAAAGGTAGGAAAACAGGATTCCTATATGATATCCCCAAAGCACACTGGCCCAAGTCAATGGGATAATACCATAGGAAGATGTGCTGAGTATCCATGTCCTTCTCCTTGGCTAATCATTATAGCAAAACAAAGTAATACTGATTATTCCATTATTTCTACATCCATCTAATTCAATCAAACAAATCCCTGCCTGGTTATTTTTTCTTCATTATCAATAAGGAAAAGTTCAGTCTTTTCTTGCTAATTTTTGTATAAACACAGCCTTGCAATACTCAACTGGCAAGCAAACTTAAATGTTTCAAAGTATTAAGTTTTTAAAAGCAAAATGCAAATGTACCTCTTCTCGATTATTTGTGGACATGAAAGGCTATGAGTATGGAATATAGCATATAGTGTCACATATGATCAATGCTAGCTAGTTTTGTCCAGCTGTTTTCTTTTTCTGTTTGTTCTTCATGAAGAATGGCAGCTCACTTGGTAGGATTAGGGGATGTATTAAGAACATCATCTTAAAATGGAAGACAGCAATAATGTTTTTGGTATTATTTTTAAAGCAAAATGCACACATGGATTGTTCTGGTAGTCAACTTTCTAGGGGATGCTTCATTTGTTTATGTTTTCTTCAGACTTTTCCCCTCATTCCTATTACTTCCTTCTCCAGGTTTATTTCAGGATGAGGTATTTCTAATGTTCTCATTAGATACTATTAAGCTTAAATCAGTATAGGTTATAGCATTAAATACTTTTTTCTGTAAAGAAAATGACTCGGAAAATAAAGATTAAATTGAGTTACTTCTTGGATTTACTTCAGTGACTGAGGAAACTTTTTAAACTGAGGAATTAGTGTGACACACAATTTAAACCATTTTGTACTTGGAAGCAAATAAAATATTGAAAATAGAAATAACCAATTACCTTTTCACTCCCGGCTAAGTCAACCAGATAAAGCTTTCCACTGAGTTTTTTTTCAGTCTCTACATTTTCTTGTTTAATATTGATCAGGAAGATGCTGTGACTCCTAGAGCTGTGCTCATTCATGTCTAAAAAGAAAAAAAAAACATTTCATAGTACTACAAAAAGCACAAAGATAATAATGTGTCCATTTGCTAGTTTAATACACAAAGGATGTCATCTTCATGGATGAGTGAGGTGGCACTGGATCTATGATTTAATAGATGTAGAGATTTCCTGAGTAGAGAACTCCCTTGCTCTTCAGCTTCTAGTCTCAAAATTGTCCAAGGTACTGAGAGTTTAACTGACTTGTCTGGCTGCACACAACAATATTGTACAATGAGCAGTTTTATGTCAGAGTTTATGTCAGAGGCAGATTTAGATTTGAACTCAGGTTTTCCTCATAAGCTAGCTCTATGCAACGTTGCCTCTCTCAGCCACAAATCATAGTGGAAGTTTTTCATTATATCAGTCCGCAATTGTCTCTCTACTACTCCCATCAATAAACTCCATTGACTCATTAGCTCAAGGATCAAATATAAAATCTCCTGTTTAAATACTCATATCTTTTAAAGCCCTTTCTAACCTCATCCTTTTCTCTTTCCCCTTCAAATATGCTTCAGTCTAGTAACACTAACCTCCTTTCCTGATTCTTTACACTAGATATTCCTACCCTCCCAATTCCAGAGCAATTATACTGACCTGGAACTTCCTCCCTCATCAGCTCTACCTGCTATCTTCCTTAGCAAACATCCTTTAGCAAGTTTCTGCAAAATTCTTACCTTCTGCAAGAAGCCTTTCCCAGCTCTCCTTCAACTTAATGCTTTCCCTCTGTGAATTATCATCAATTTATCCTATTATGTTTTGTTTGTATATATTTGTTTACATAGTCTCCTTCATTACACTGTGAGGTCCTTAAGAACAGGACTGGTTTTGGCTTTGTATTGCCAGAGTTTAGAGAAAATGTCTGGCACATAGCAGGTGCTTCATCGAGGCAACTTGACTCTGGACAGTTTCAAGATCTATGTTCTAAGGCAGAGCAAAATAAATCTAATCTCTCTTACACTTGATAATCTTTCAAATATTTGGAGATGTCTACAATGCTTCATTATCTTTTCTCTCTAGATTTTTAATCTTTTTCTTTGCTCAGTCCTTATATGGAACATTCTCTAGTATTTCTACTATTCTGGTTGCCTTCTACTAAACACTCTCTCACTTATTATATATATGACATTTCTTAAAATATTGTGCCCAAAACTGAGAGATGATCTTGTGGTTATAACTCCTAAACAGTGGGTCAGAAATCACCTTCAGCCCAGGGAATTACTTTCTGGCTGTCAGACTTCGAAGCAGTTAATTTAATAGTAGTTCACTATTACCATGGTCCTTCTTCTCCACAATTATTCCTGACTTTTGGTACCAATATTTTGGACAATGATACAATGCTTATATCCTCAATTCATACTCAAGGGTGAATGGAGCCACATAAGACAAGCTAGATGAGAAAACTGAAGCTAAATCATAGTTGAATCATTGGATGTTTTTCCAAAATGCTTTTCTAACTGTGGTGACAAGTTGGCTCTGCTGGAGAGAATGCAGAGTCAGAAGGCCTGGGTGTGAGTCCTAAGCCTGTTATTAACTCCAAGCCATTTAACAAGGAATGGCACTGACCTATCTCATTGGGTTGTCATAGAAACCAATGAAATAATGCATGCAAAGGACTTTTTAAAGTGTCAAACACATTGTAAATGTGAGCTGTCATCATTTGGATCCATTTGAATATGAAAACAAATTTGTCAGGTAGGGAGGAATTTTTACACCCATTGTCTACACATGAGGAAATCTGAGGGACATTTTAAAATAGAATCTTCACTACTTACTTGTCACAGCAACATGGCGATTTGCCTTTCCTTCATCAATGACATCCATTACTTCTTCAGGGCTTGAGACAAATCGTTCTGTGCAACCCTGGAAGAAAGTTGATCTGAGTTTGACAAATTTGTATCTAAAATATTCAAATACTTGCCCATATCATATTCTTGAGGGACTGGTAATTCATAAAGGCAACAATATGGTTCACACAACTTCCTCTCCCTGCCCAATGTCAACTTTCTACATTGAGAGAAATCTGAGCAAACCTTCAGCAAAGAATAAGCCACCATAGCAACATCTATCTTTAAAAGATTTTTGGCCATAACTAACTCAAAGGCAGAGGTTCAGGAAATCAAAAGAAGGAAATTAAAGAAATAGGGCGAATAAAAGCAGCAGGGTTGTTTTTTTTTGTTTGTTTGTTTTTATCCATCATATTGAAACTTTTTAACCATCAACTCAGCTTTAATTAGACAAACTGAAATTATGGGATATATTCATTGTTATTACTGTAATACCAAAATTCTTCTGTGTGTAATAGCAACTCCTACATTTCAGTCTAAGGACCAAAAAAAAAGGTGATCCTTTCAATATTCTCCTAAATGTCATTATTGAACTTCTGACCAAATTTATAGCTTTTAAGTATATATATATATAGCCCAATGCTAAAAGAAAGATAAAATTTAGGAAATTAATATTTTAAAAATATTAATTATAAAGAACATAATTTAAAATCCATATACATTTTTAAGATGTTTAGGGAATTTAAAATACTATGTAAACAGTTTTAGCAGTGACTGGAAAAATAGACTTCATTACCAATTCGATGTGTGACTTTAAAAAAGTCACAGTCTTTCTGGATCTCAGTTTCCTTATCTATATAATGAGTGCTATGCACTAAATAGGATCTGATGTCCCTTTTAGATCTAGATCTATGATGTCTTCCTCATACCTTTACATATGGGACTCTGTTTTTATCTTCATGTACAGCCAGGTTTGTCTTGGATACTACCAGGAGGAGAAGGACAGCATGCAATGCAAAGAAGAAAAGAAGAATTAAAGAACCATCATTTGGGGCTGGGAAGAAGTGGAGAATTGGAAGCAAGTATAGCAGAACACTAAACAAACCCAGTATCTTTTTAACATCATATTTTTGATGGGATAAAATTAACAAAATTTACATAAAGAATAACAAGCCAGAGTAGCTTGCCTTGATGAACATATGTAAAGTTTGTTCCTTAATAAAATCAAAGACCTCTGGATTTGGTGTCTCAAAGATTCTTTCAGACATCACTTAGAGTAACTTGAGCCCAAAAGAAACAAAGTAATCTTAAAAACAAACAAAACTCACAGAATCTAATTTCCTAAATTAGGTATTTGATTACACATTTGAATTATTCCACTTTACATCTCCAGATTGTTTCACCTTCCCTCTTCTCTAGTTACATGTAAAGGATATTCATTCAGTTTACTCACCATCAAGTAAATCTCTTATTTTGTCCAAGTAGATCTCAAAATAGGAAACCTATTTCAAAACAAATGGAGTTTGATATGGAAATAAAACTTCACATCTCAAAAGTATTGTTAGTTTATTAAAGACTGGTATCTAAAGAATGGTTGGGGTACTAAGAGAACAGTCTTAACCAGATTGATTTAGTCCTCTTTTTTCTAAACTTGTCCATTTTCTCCATTGATTTCTTACTTGATTGTATTTTTTATTGTCTTCAGCATCACAACTTCCCTAAATGTTTGCATTTCATATTGTTATTCTGTTAGCAAAATGCTTGCTAATAAAACAAAACCTTGCATATTTGAGGACATATTTCTGGGCATAGACATACACATAATATAAAACATTCTTACAAATAGTTTTCAAAAATCAGTAGAACCTGCCAAAATTTACTTGGGGAAATGACATAGCTTGATCCCATATTACATTATTATTCAACCTTGGAACTCTTGGGTAAAAATATTTTGAGTAGATTTTCATAACATTGCTCTTTTTTGGTTCTTTTCTGACTAGTCTGACCATTCTTCTTCAATCTTATTTACTGAGCCTTAATCTGTGTCACACTCACTAACTGTGCATACCTCTTTATAAGGTCTGTCATGGGTTCTTTTGTTTTTTCCTCTCTATATTCTATTTCTTGGACTCTTATGACCAGCTCCTGTTAGTTCAAGTGTCATGTCAACTAAAGATTATCAGATCTATACATTCAATCTTGGTCTCTCTATTTAGCTCCAAACCTGAATTACCAACTGCCTATTAAAAATTTCCACCTGGATGTCCCACAGACAGCTGAAACTCAACACATCTAAAATGCAACCCTTTATTCTTGTCGTCCAAATACATTCCTAAAGTACTAATACTGTTCCGTCACTCAAATTCAAAAGTTCTATATAATTCTCAACTCCTCATGCTCATTCAACATATATATCCAATAAATTCCCAAATCTTATTATTTTTATCTTCACACCTCTTCATTCTCTGCCCTTCATTCAGTCAGCATTCACCCCATCTCAGGTCTTCAGTATCACTAACTTGAACTATTGTAATAGTCTTCCACTTATCTCTCTGTCTCAAGAATCTCCCCACTTAGTCTACCTAGTCTCTGAATCACTGTATACTTTCCTAAAATATAAGTTTGCCTATGTTATTCCCCTGCTCAACAAATTCCAGGGGCTCCTTTTTGCCTTTGGGTCAAATATAAACTAATTTGTTAGCAATTAAAGCTCTCCACAATGTGGTCTCTTCCTCCCTTCCAAGTCTTCTTTAGCTTTCCTCTCTAAAGTTGATTTTCATTATTCTATATGTATTGTTTATATCCTTATTGATATTTAAGTTGTCTACTATTCTAGAATATAATTTTCTTGAGGGAAGAACTGTTTGTTTTCTTTTGTTTTTCTGAAATATCAGGGCTTAACACAATATCTGGGACACAGTAAGTGTTTAATAAATGCTTGCTTACTTAATTTTCCAATGTTCTTTACCCCAGATCACCAGTCTAGAGAGTAATAGTGGTTCTAAAAGAATAGTCATTGAACGTGTATGTGAAGTAATCAATGTTAAATTTGGGGAAGGAGTTGAATTGAGAGAGACTTGGCATAGGTTGTGGTGCCTTAGACTTGGAAGATCCAGGTAGGGTTAGAAGGCAATATATCATTCTGAGGTACCATTTCATACCTCTCAGATTGGGTAAGATGACAGGAAAACATAATGATGAATGTTGGAAGAGACATGGGAGAACTGGGACACTAATGCATTATTGGTGGAGTTGTGGAATGATCCAACTATTCCGGAGAGCATTTGGAATTATGCCCGAAGAGCTATAAACTGTGCATACTTTTTGATCTACTAGTGACTCTACTGGGTCTTTATCCCAGAGAGATCATAAAAGAGGAAAAAGGACTCACATATGCAAAAATATTTGTAGTGGGAAGGAACTGGAAATTGAAGGGATGCCCCTCAGCTGAGGAATAGCTGAAGAAGTTATGGTATATGATTGATATAGAATATTATTATTCTATAAGAAACTATTAGCAGGCTGATTTCAGGAAAAAATGGACTTACATTAAATGATATTGAGTGAAAAAAACAGAACAAGAGAATATTGTATACTGTAAAAAAAAATTATATGAAAATCAATTATGATAAACTTGGCTCTTTTCAACAACCAGGTCCTTTCACACAGACTGTGAAGGAAAGAGCCATCCTCTTCCAGAGAGAGAACTTTGGAGACTGAATGTGGATCAAAGCATAGTATTTTTACATTTTTTTTGTTTTTTTCCCTCATGTTTTTGTTTTTTTGTTGTTTTTTTTTTTTGATCTGATGTTAATACGGAAATATGTGTTGGATTGCTTGCTGTATAGGGGAGGGAAAAGAGAGGGGGATAAAGAGAAAATTTTGGAACACAAGGTTTTGTGAAGATAAATGTTAAAAACTATCTTTTTCATGTGTTTGGAAAAATAAAATGCTATTTTTAAAAAAGAAGGTGATATATTATACTGGAAAGAATATGTGACTAGGTGTCAGAAGACATGGATTGACATCCTAGCTCTACAATAATTATCTGTGTAACCTTGGGCTCATCACTGGACTATATAAAGATTCTGTATATGTCAAATATGAAAGCTAGATTAGAAGATCTTAATGCATCTCCCTCTCCCAGCTTTATAATTCTATAGTTTTTTGACCTATAATCTCTCTCTTTTACAAGACACTCATTTCCTTTTTCTTTTTCCTCCTCTCTTTCACTCACAGTTAGTCAAAGATTCCCATGAAAAAGGAATAATGAGGAGAGGTTAAATATGTTATTTTTAATTCAGACTTTATGCCAATTCCATTAAGCTTTTTTTTTTTTTTTGGTGTCTTTGATATTCTGGGTATACTGGCTTATTTTCATAGTTAACACAGAAAATGTATCCTAAATTAAGATCAAACTAGAGATAACTAAACACTTCGTTGATTGGGATTCTGTTTAGATTTCTAAATTTATGTGTTAGTTTTAATTAACTTCTCCTAGTTCCATTAAAGTCCTTTAGTTTGTCCACAAATTATAATGAGTTGGAACTTTCATAAGTATGTTTGAATTTCATGTCTTCCATTTTACCTCAAGAGTCCAAGTTCAGTCAGTGTTTTCACAGACCAATGGATAGAAAGTAAGGTATGAGAGTCAGTAAATGATTATCCTTTACAATGCATTAAGAGGATTGTTATTCATTGATGGAAGTGTTTTTTACCTGTGGATACTATTTGTAGTAATTAGCTGTAACATATACAAAACCACATCAAGAAAGCTCAACTCTCATTTTAAGAGTATTTATAACGCATTAATCAAACTTCAATTTCTGCTTTAAGAAATTAGTAACATGTAGTCCTTTAATATCTACATGGCTCTGAATAAAGCTCCAATAGCTAATTTATCCATTCTCAGTGATCTATAATTCTAGTCAGTTTTAAAACTAATGAATACAACTTTTGTCAAGGAGAAAAGAAATCTTAAATCTAAAACTTCAGCTTATGGTGTTTAAAACAAATTCTCTTCTTGTCACAGTTGTTTTATCTTAATAAAATTCATAAGGGCAGTAATTGGTTCAACATTTCACTCTAAAATTAATAAGTAAGGATGGTGTCATCATGCAGATACCCCTAGTTTGAAACAAAGTTACAGGCTTCCATATTTCCTGTTGCCATCAAGAACCCCAGAAAGGCATGAATTAAATACTTATCAGGGTTCTGATCAAAGAGAGGTATAGAGGAAAGATACTCTAGATATAAACTACAATCAAGCAGTTAACTACCTCTGTGTTTTAAGGAAACATGGGGAAAAGTGAGCAGAATAAAAACAAGTATGATTCTAAAAAGAGATCTTTACTTCAATTTGATCTCACACTAACATAGTAGTTAAGATAAAAAAGTGGCAACCTCAAATACACATTTCAGGCACACACTAATATAGGGTGAAAAATCAAATTAAGGAGGCTATTCAAATGACTAGCGAAAACCCAGAAAATGTCTTAAGAACTGATTTTGTTTTCAATTAGTAAATTACACATTTTGACCCTAAATACACAAATGTCTATTTCTTTCTCTACTTTGTAAATGGAGATAAAACTAAAGATTTGCCCCAATAATAATTTTTAATGACTTTGGTCTAGTCACTTGACATAACTTATAGTTATGTTTCTTGCACTGAAAATATAAAGGCAGATTCATAATCTTTACTCACTATATCAGTCTTAGAACTCAGCTAAGGATCAAAATCCTGGCACAGTTTTCCTTCTCAGAACCCAATTAAGAGTATTTCCATCTGCACTTACCTTGATATGAAACTCCAGATTTTCATCCATAGAGTAAATGTGATCAAAGATATCATGTGCAATTCTTGGGATGATTCCCATAAGTTGATGGTCATGGAGCTTCCCCTAAAGATATGAAAGCAAAATGGAATCATTAAGTTTAGAAAGCCCTAGAGTAATGTATAAGGGAAAGAGGGGAGCAGGGATGGGAAGAGACAGACACAGACAGAGAAAGAAAGACAGACAGACAGACACACACTGAGAAAGACAGAGATAGAGTTCACAGAGAGAGACAGACATGTGTGAGCAAGCATGAGTGGCTTTCTTCATACATATCTTCCCTGCATTGTAGCACTTAAGAGAGGACTGGTTGTATAGTTTGTTGTATCTCTTTGAACTTAAATATGTACAATAAGTGATTTTGAATAATTCAATGAATTACTAGTATTTTCCACCAAGAATGTGCATGTTTTGTGAATTTCTAAAACACAAAGATAAGCTGCTGAGAAACTCAGTTTTGAAATTTTTTATTTTAAAAAACATAAGATTCATTAAAGACATACCTCCTTTATATAAATATGAGTCTTGAAAAGGCAGCAGGAAAGAATTATTTTAAGGATATCAGAAATTGACATGATTTGTGTGCCTCTGGAATAAATATCTTATTTCAAGGGTACACAAATCATTTTAATGCCTTCAGAACCAATAATCCCTTGACATGTTTATGTATGCCAATATTCTGAATTGTCTGAAATAAATATTATAGTTTCAAAGATTTTCTAATCCTATAAAAAAATCACTTGATGTGAGTTATGTCTCCCCTCCCACAGAATGAAGAACTTTGCTAGGAGAGATTCTGTTATTTTTTGGCTACTTTTTCTCCCCATCCCCCAACACAGGGGGACCAATGATCCAAACCAGAGTCAGGGTAGAGTACATGGTCTTCCAAACAGGAACACAGGTGTATCTCCACAAATGGACCCTGCTATAACAAGAATAAGAAAACTGCCATATCCTCTCTGGCTAAACAATCCTTGAAATCCTTTGTTCCCCGATTTAGTAAATAGAGGATTATTTTCTCTGGGTAATCCCAGTGCCTAGGATTTTCATTCTCCTCCTTTCCTCTCCTTCACTTCCTTGAATTCCTTTAAGTCCTCCCTTTCCAGCTTCCCAGTTTATCATGCAAAAATCTTGTTTGTGCATAGTTGTTTGCATGTTGTTTCCCCTTTAAACTATAAGCTCCTTGAGACCAAGAAATTCTCTTTTATTTGTTTGTTTGCCTTTCTTTGTATCTACAGCACTTAACATAGTACCTTTCACTTAGTATGAGCTTAATTAATGCTTAATGGTGACTTGATAAAGGGTCTATTTTGCTTCCTTGATTGGCATCCCTTTGCCCCACAGTAATTCACTGTAGGCCGTGGCACAGTTCTTTTTGCAATATTCAAGACCCAGAAAGCATCCACCAAACTAATACAAGCATCAATTCAATGACTGATGCCCTCTCTCTCATGTTTCTTTGTATTTAACTACTTTGAATTTTATTCTACATATACTTATATTTGTCCTTGCAATCTCATTAGAATGTAAGCTCCTTCCCAGTAGGCACTATTTCTTTATATTTGTATTCCCAGTGCAAAGCAGTGTCTGGCATATAGTAGGCACTTAATAAATCCTTGGTGTCTAATCAAATGATCAATACTATTAACCCATTTCCTCAGCAAGCATTTGCTGGCTTGAGTTGATTTGGATAATAATTTAAAGTTTAGGAAACACAAAAATACTTTCAGGAGACAATGAGAAAAAGGCTTATCCTAGATCACAGAAAAAATTAACCAATTGATTCAAACCAACAAAAATTAGTGCATGACATCTTAGCATCTGATTTCTCCCAAAAGACGAAGAGATCTGATAATGAATATTTTCCCACATTTCCTCAAAGTGACATGAGAGTCTAGTGACCGCTAAAGAAAAGTAAACCCAATACCTATTCTCATTATCACTAAATAAGACTTTCTTTTTTCCAACTTGAGTCCCATCCCACAGTCTCTCATGGAAGAAGAGGAGATAGGGCAGCCAGTCAACCCATCCAAAAATCAATGTACCCCATTAAAAGCATTTGACAAGTTGAGATTCCCTGCTTGATAGTGTAATAAGGAAAAAGGGAGTAGCAAGAGTGGATATATTTGGAGATTTGCTCATTGTAATATTCTCTAGAGAGCACTTCCTATGTCCCTGCAATGACATGTTGAAGGTAAAGGACATCATAACAAAGTTTCGCAGTCTAGAACAGTCAATGCAGAAAACTCCTTGAAAAAGTAAGATCTACAATTCTGATGAACATGACTCTTTCCAACAATGAGATGATTGATGTCAGTCCCAATGATCTTGTGACAAAGAAAGCCATCTACACCCAGAGAAAAGACTATGGGAACTGAATGTGGATCACAACATAACATTCTCACTCTTTTTGTTGTAGTTCACTTGCATTTTATTTTCTTACTCATTTACTTTCCTTTTTGATCTGACTTTTCTTGTGCAGCAAGAGAATTGTATAAATGCATTTATACATATTGATTTAACATATTTCAACATGTATAACATATATTGGATTGCTTGCCATCTAGGGGAGGGGATGGGGGAAGGAGGGGAAAATCTGAAACACAAGGCTATGCAAGGATCAATGTTGAAAAGTTATCTATGAACATGTTTTGAAAATAAAAAAGCTTTAAAAATAAAATAAAATAATTTAAAAGTTAGATCTAGCCTAGAGGTAATGGTGTAGAAATATACTCTGAAAAAGAAGGGCACCAATTATTTTTCCCTTGGGCAGAAGCACCCGAGACTGACTACTTCCCCTCCATGAGCACAAGCTACAAAGACCTGAATGTCCTGTTAGGCATACACTAATATTATCATGGTTTTAATGTTTATTCTGAAAATCTTTCTTAAATGCCCTACCTTAAGGAGCTAATCTTTCTAATTTTATATAGGCTTATACATTTCCCCCTTCGATGGAGGTAATAGAATTATCATGGAATGTTAGACCAAAAGAGGGTAGGAATTAAAACTGAATATTGCCTTGATTCACATGTGACAATTCTGATAATTCTTAGGGAATTAATATCCCTTCTTAAAGAAAAATAAGTATTTCTAATTCTGAATATAAGTGATTTTTAAAAAATCCTACTCACAAAATGGCATAAACCCTGCAGATATTTTGAATTAATTACATTCTAAGTTAGTGGATTACTCTACTATTTCACCATCTGTGTGGGCTGAGCCTGTAGCTTCCCAGGAGGCAGAGAATACTTAATTAGAGAATACCACCAGTGATTAACCCCTAAGAAAAGGGGTAGGTATTAGACCATACCCAGAAAGGGAATTGAAAAGGAACAGTAGCACATCATTGCATGAAAACCCTTTGAGGTATAGAATAAGCAGCCTATTTTTCATAAACCACATTTGAAATAAATGTTGTTCTAATTCAAACCTTAAACCAACAGGAGAAGTCATGTGATGAAAAGAGCAACCTGAAGTCCAGATTTTTAAACTCAAAAGGTAGAATAGAAGCCAATTCCTCCTTTTCATTCTTGACATAGCAAATAACACCGCTTTAGGCACCCTTTAGTTATGTTCTGTGGAATGCAAAGGAATTCTATTCTCAAAGACTTTCTGGACCAATGGCAGAATCTGAATTTAAGCTTACCTACAGTAAGTTATTCCATCTTTTTTTTTAAATGAGTAAAAGAGCAAATATTCAATTTAGACAACAAAAGATGTAGGTTTAAACTCCACAGCTTGATAACAGTTCAAGTAACAACTTTACCAACTTCAGTTTTTCCAACTGTGCAATGGAATATAGTTAAGACTTGTACTACATGTAAGTATATCTGTGCAATCTACTATCTACTATAGTAACAGTTATACTTAATGCTACTTATTTAAAGAAGCTGCTGTAAAAATGAAATCCTAAAATGTAAATAAAGCCCCATGAAATCACTAAAGTAAGGATAGCATCTCTTCTAAAAAAAAAAAAAAGATTAAAATCCTTCCATACCTTAGTAGATTGTTTCATAAATTGCTATGAACAAAAAATTCATCATGTGGTAGTCAACCTTTTTCCATGAGATGACATTCAAACTCATCTGGGTTGGTCTTCTGGCACTAAACAAATAATCTTCTATTCTCTTGGATTAGATATTCTCTAGGGTTCCTTTCAACTCTAATGATCCATGTGTAGCCCATGATGAAATCTTCTCAGATTAGTGGAACTATCAGAACTTATATTCTACTGGCACAGCTTTCAAGAATTCAGATTCATCTCCATACCACAAGGAAGTACTATGGTAGGACTTTAGTGGAAGGAGATAATAGCTAACATACTTAAAAGGTTTGCAAAAATGCTTTCCATACATTATTTTATTTGTTCTTCATAATTCATAACAGTAAGGTATCTTCTTACATTCCAAATTCTTAGTGAAATATTTATGCACTACTCAACATTTAAGGATTGTGAAATCTCCAGCTCCCAAGCTCAACCACTTTTGAAGCAGCCTGGCCCAGTTCGGCAACATTCTCAGGAGATTATATAATAAATGAAAAAACCTGAACATGAAAGATGAATCTGACACTACTCTTTGTGAACTGAGTTCCCTCAAACTTGGTTAGTATTGGAGTTTAAAACACAGGACTGAAAACTATGCAATAACATTTCTCCCGATTCCCACCTCAACCAAGTAGTAAGAAATTGCTGAAATTTAGAATTCATATGGGGAAACACTGACCCTCAGAGAATCACACACATAAGTCACAGAACTGGAAGTGAAACCTCAAAATGCCACACAATGGTATGCTATCTCTCTACAGCTGTGCTATGCCATTTTCAGATCATTTTTAAAGCTAATCTCATTATGCACATGGAAAAAACTAAGATTTGAAGAAATTTAATGACTTGCTCATGGTTAGGTGCTAAGTAATAAAATTGACTTATCCACAGTTTCTGACACTGAAATCTAATATTCATTCCTTTATGCCAGTTTTTTTTTTAATAGGGTAACTGATTACAGCCATATTGTAAAATCAGATTATAACTTTGGTCCAGAAAGCCAAAGCCTGAGCTTATTTAAAACATAGAGAAGAAATGTGCACTCTGGATTCACTTAAAAGTTTCAATTCCATTTCTTTATCTAAAATACATGAAATATTCTCTCTCACTCCCACCTCCCACATCAGTGTTATGAAGCTTACCTCCATGGTATGGGTTTTTCCTGAAGAAGTTTGTCCATATGCAAAAATAGTCCCATTGTAACCTTCCAGTACATCTGCAGGAAAGGAAAACAAATGCCCAATCAGGTTATTTCTTGTTAACTTTTATGTCATATTTGTAACCCTCAAACTTTCTAAGATAACAAAATATTTTAAAACTAAGTCAGAAATATTTGCCTTTTCCTTCTCTACTGAAGACCAAATGAGAGGGGAAATGAGTTCATGTTAGAGCAAGATAAACTTAAGAATGCGGAGTTCATAAGAATGGACTGGAAAGTATTTTCTACAGAGAATTCTAAGATCAAAAGACTTGAAAGCCAAGTTATACTCTAAAAGACCTTTGGAGGCCCTTTCTATAAATAAGTATAAATGTATGTATATGTAAAGTCATGATGTATTTATTATATATGATAAAATTATGTATATTAATACAACAAAGTTCTCTCTATACATAGACACATGCACACAGACACATACACACATACATATTCTTATTAGATCAGCCCAAATAAATTCACAGGTGACTTGAATTTTTGGAGTACCAGGAAGAATAGGATTTCTTTACTGGAATTTGATCTGTTTAAAATATTGACTCCCAGTAAGATCCTTAGAGAAGTCTCCTAAGAAAGTCCATACAAGAGCTTCCAAAGAATGGAATTTTTTGGAGGGAGAGCTAACAAGAGGTTTCAGTCTATAAAACAAGAAGCATGGTGACCACTGGCTGAGAAACCAAAAGCTGCTTCAACTTACATTTGAAAACTTCCAGTTTCCTCCGTGATAGTACTAGCAAGCTAGACAGCCACATTAGCATCAGGAATTTTTTTTTTTAATTAACAATGAGTGCACTCACTCTGCAAACCCACACATATTGCAGGCCCTCTTCTACTTCACACAGGGAAAAAGAAAGGCACATGGAAGGAGAATGTTTTTTCTGAAAGAACTGAGCTTATCTGCAGGAAATGTTTCAAAGCAGCAGAGGTGATTAAAATATATTAGTAGTCATTTTCTCCAGTTATTCTCAAATGCACACAAATATCTCAGAAAGTAAAAGGAAACATAATTAGTCTCCATAATGCTAGCTAACCTTGCCCATGGGAAGGAAGTCTTAATTTGCCAAAGGTAGGAGGCAGGGATAGAGGTGTACACTCTATGGTGAAAGAAATCAATCAGGCAGGCAATCAGCTTAATCCATTTAGTTGACCAAATAGCTTTGAAGCTTCTGAGAGCTTGATATTATTTCATGATGCTGATTCAGATTCACTTTTTTGAAAAAGTCATCTTATTGATTCCAGGTTGAGCTGAGACAGGGAAGAAAATGAGAGTTTTCGATTGGAATGGCAGTAGGAGAGGTAAGAGGAAGATGAGAGAAATCGTGTATAGAAGGAGGAAAAGGGAGAATGTAGAGGGAAGCAAGGAAAGAAAGAGAAAAAAATGCTTGCTAGTTACAGGTAATAAATATATCTAACAACCATGTGATTTAGGAACAAGAGAAATGTAAAAAACCTAACTGCCCATAAGAGCTTGCACAGATTATAACATTTTCATACTTATCAATCCTTGTGAAAGTTCATCTGATAATGGTGAACATCAATAGATTATAAAAAACAAAGTATTCAGGACATGGGCCCTATCTCCAATGTTCCTTAAAATTTAAATTTATTTATGACTAATTTTTTTTCCAGGAACTTTAATTCAATTAACCAATTAACAAGCATCGGCCTATCTACAGTGTACCATAAACTAAACTGGATTGATGTGTATTTGGTTATTTTAAAATGCTCTAGAAAATTGCAAACAAAAATATAGATTTAGAACTCAAAGGGATGTTTAGAAGTCATGTCATCCAAACTTTTCGTTTTGTTTGCAAGGATAGAGAGTCAATGAATGATCTCATTCCACTTAACTGTGATCTCTTAATCAGGTGAGAATATATATACACTGAACAATCAAAGGTGTGAACAAGACTGGGCAATCTTCATTAAATCAATCAAAGACATTTCAAGGGGATCAACAGGAAGTCTGGTTTAATTCTAGAGACAATTGTATGTTGTGTGTAAAACTGTCAAGAGGATTCAAGCACCTGGAAGTACTGTGGTGAAAACATTGTACCAAATCCCTGAAAAGGAACTGCTTGGTGGCGAATTAGAGAGAATCTTGACCTTTTTTTTCCCCCAACCTTCTCACTAGAGGACAACCTTTTAAATTAAAGGGTTGGAAGATTTTTGGGCTTCCTATAAATGCCTCAGGATTCTAGAATCTCTTGAAGAACTGATTGTATTGTAAACCAAATAAAAGATATTGAGGAATGGTATCTTTTAAGACTCTACAAAAAAATCAAGGGAAAAAAAAAACTATACTATTTCTAAGGGGAACCTCATGAATACTTCATAATAAGGGGAAAAAAAGGATTCCTAGCAATCAATAAAAATTATCATTTGTGCTCTCTTATGCTCACATTTCCATGGATTATGAATGTATTGCTGGAAGAGCATGTCTAAGCTTTCTGGGGGGATGCTTTGTATTGGTTATTTTTGTCACACTATCTTAGTAAATATGCTTTTCTAAAAAACTAAATCTGTCAGACTATAAACAACTGATGACTATGGGGGAAGCACAATTGTAGGGATTTAAGAGATATAGTCCTATAAAACCATCACTACCCTCCACTCTTTTTTTTTTTTGAGGCAATTGGGGTTAAGTGACTTACTAGTGTCACACAAATAGAAAGTGTTAAGTGTCTGAGGTCACATTTGAACTAAGGTCCTCCTAACCCCAGGGCCACTATTCTATCCTCTGTATCATCTAGCTGCCCCTACCTTCTACTCTTCCAGGATTCTTTAGAAACTTGTGGGGAAAGTAGTAGCAACTTGAGTTCTAGACATCCTTCTGATTGGTTAATGCCAGCAAGAATGAACCTCGAGTATATACAAAAGATGGATCAAATTAATGTCCTCCTAACCCTAAACCCAGGGTCTTTTCTATACTGTACTTTAAGTCCCATTTCATTATTTTCCGGAAACAAAGATTGATTTTAGAGAACACTGATATATTCAGTGCCATAAAGTTTCACTATTAAGTATGAGACAGTTTGGTTACTGAACTGGTTTCTGAATTAAAGCTATATAATCTATAAAAGTAAGCTTTTCTACCAAAGGTGAAATAGGAGCTCTTCACCTTGAACTGCTCCTAAGTAGAAAGTAGAAAGAAATCATAAAACATACCCATTAGCATGATGGAAGGAGTCAGCATGGTCCTTCCTTCCCAAGCCACTTCCAGGAAGTGCTCTGCCATATCACTGATCGCAACTATTATGTGACTATCATTCATTTAATCAATCAACATGCATTTGTATTCACTGATCTCAAGGTTACCCATCTTCTTTCCTCCCTCAATAACTTCAACACCTAGATTACAGTTTTCCTATCTACCCCATTCCTCAAACTTGGTGATGAAGATTTCAATATTCAAAATGATCAAACCTTGAACTGGATTCCCAGTTCTCCTCAGTTCTCATGATCTCTATCACCACTTTATCTCTGACTGCTACATATAATAAAAGCATTCAAATCACAAATCTCATTATCACTAGAAACCGCCCTGTTTCCTTGACCCAGAATGTTCCTATCTGATCATAATCTGTCCTACTTCTTCTTGAGGTACTAATTCTACAATAAAAGAGTCTACCTTTGGAATTAAAGGACCTGGGTTTAAATGTTGCTTCTGCAGCATTTCTTCCTTGTGATCTTGGGCAAATCATATAACCTCTCTAATTCCAAGTTTCTTCAACTATATGGAGTGAAAGTAAATGATCTCTAAGCTTCACTTGTAGTTTTAAATCTATGAACCTCGTGACCAAATCTTTTCCTCAACTCTGCTAGTACATTTTATAATTCTTTGTATTTTACTTTATACGTTTAATAACACTGTTCAAAGGGGATTCATAAGCTTTCCCATTTTGCCAAAGCAGTTCATGACACAGAAAAAAACCTTCATGCCAGAGAAAGTTACAAAATTTGGCTTACTGGGTTTCCTGGGTTCATATTATCAAACATCAACTATGTCTTTCCTGTTTGTATAGAGATGTCTTTTTATTCATCTCTTATTGACTCTATACCATATTCTCCAATGACTTGTCCCAAATCCTGTATCCCCTTCATCACCCCTTATCTATCACAGCAAAGAACCTTACTTGTATGTAACTTTACCAAAAAAAAAAAAAAATGGCATTCATTTATTGTGAATGCCCTTCTCCACACTTAAAGTGTTCTATTTTCACTCATCTCTTCTCTTTATTACAGTCTCAGAGGTTGAGGTAATCTTCCAAGACAAATTTATTATATTTCTGTCCTAGAACCCACTCTTCTCTGCTTGAACTTTGTCCCATCCACATAACCTCTCCCCTTTCTTTTACCTTTTCTCAAATTTTTAATAAATTTCTCTTTACTGGTTCTTTCCTTGTGAATTAAAACCTCCTCAAGTTTCCCCTATCCTCAAAACAAAACAAAAACCTTTGACCATTTATGCTACTGATTTATGTCTTTTCCCTTCTTTCCAGAAGACACCTTCTGCATTTCTTATCATTAATTCCTCACCACCCACTCCTCAGCTCTTGCAATCTAACTTTCACCCTAGGATTTTTATTGATTCTGTTCTCTTTCCATGCCACACTTAGTTACCAAATCTAAAGGCCTTTTTTCTCATGCAATATTCTTCTTGATCTTTGGGCAACATTTGACACTGCTGATCATTCCATTCTTCTTGATACTCTCTCATCTTCTTTAACATAGGTTTTTTTTTTTTTTCCTGTTTCTGTTCTTATCTTTCTGACTGCTCCTTCTCCTTTATTAGTTCATTCCCCTCATGCCACCTTGTAAATGTGACTGTCCCCAAATTTCTGCCCTACACCTCATCTTAGCTCTCTTGGAGATTGAATTCATCTGCATGATTTCAGTGATTAGCTTTATAAAGAACCACAATCTCTCTAGTCCTCAGTTTCCTCACTGAGGAAGTGAAGATAATGATACTTCTTAAACTTGTATCAGAGAATAGACAAAAGAGTCAAATAAGATAACGCATGCAGAGTGTTCTGCAAACCTTAATATGCTGTATAAATGCTGGCTGTTAAAATTATTATCAATTCCATTCTTATATATAAATGAAGCTCAATTAGAAAAAGTCATAAGATCTACTGTAATTTTTATATATAATGTTCTATAACTGTTCCATAAATAAAATAATATCTTTTTATAATTAAATCAAGTATTGACATGTATTCTCACTTTTAAAGACTCACCAAAAGTATCATTCATGCCCAATTCTTAAGGATCTGTATATAAAATATTTTTTAATCCCATTCAGTTGGTCAAAATAAAATCACAAGTTCAACTAGTAAGGTAGCAAAGAAGACCTTAAAACATGGTGGTAAATTTAGCATCCTAATCTAATGGAATGAAAACTTGGTTTAGAATAAAAAACAACTACTAAGTTTAAAATAAGAAAAATTAAGTAAGAAACTTGCTCAACCTCCCAGGATTTTGGATTTTTTTATCTATAAAATTCTGTCCCTGAGGCACCTCCCTCTCTTTTACTAGAAAGGATGGAGAATAGATATCAGGAGAGCCCCTTCCAGATCATGCATTTAAGGAGGATTCCCAAGGTAGGCATCTCATAGTTTCCCACTGGAAGCAGGACTTCATCTTCCTCTTCCCCTCTCCTCTGCTTTTCAGCTTCTTTTTATGTATTGTAAGCAACTTGAGGGCAGGGATTCTTTTGTCTTCCTTCCTATCCTTAATATTTAATTTAACGCCTAGAACATAGTAAATGCTTAATAAGTGTTTATTGATTAATTATAAAATGCCCGAAATTAAACTATTAATGTCCTTTTTCAAGCTCTAAATCCTATGACTTTAAAAAACTAAAACATGTAGTTTAAATAACATTTTTTTTAAAAAGTCTTTTCATGAAGAAAATCAATGCAGCTACAATAAGAAAAGAATAAGCCAACCAGAGGAAAATGTTTGCAAGAACTATCTCTGTTGAATAGCTGATAACTGAGATATGTTAAGAGTATATTTTTAACACCTAAGTGTTAATTGGCATTGTTCCCCCCCCCCCCCCGTGGATCTTTTTTATTATTTTTTTTAATTTTTATTTAATAATTACTTTATATTGACACTCGTTTCTGTTCCGATTTTTTTTTCCCTCCCTCCCTCCGCCCCCTCCCCTAGATGGCAAGCAGTCCTTTATATGTTGGATATGTTGCAGTATATCCTAGATACAATATATGTTTGCAGAACCGAACAGTTCTCTTATTGCATAGGGAGAATTGGATTCAGAAGGAATAAATAACCCGGGAAGAAAAACAAAAATGCAGATAGTTCACATTCGTTTCCCAGTGTTCTTTCTTTGGGTGTAGCTGCTTCTGTCCGTCACTTAGCAATTGAAACTCAGATCTCTTTGTCAAAGAAATCCACTTCCATCAAAATATGTCCTCATACAACATCGTTGTCAAAGTGTATAATGATCTCCTGGTTCTGCTCATTTCACTTAGCATCAGTTCATGTAAGTCTCGCCAGTCCTCTCTGTATTCATCCTGCTGGTCATTTCTTACAGAACAATAATATTCCATAACATTCATATACCACAATTTACCCAGCCATTCTCCAATTGATGGGCATCCATTCATTTTCCAGTTTCTAGCCACTACAAACAGGCTGCTACAAACATTTTGGCACATACAGGTCCCTTTCCCTTCTTTAGTATTTCTTTGGGATATAAGCCCAATAGAAACACTGCTGGATCAAAGGGTATGCACAATTTGATAATTTTTTGGGCATAATTCTAGATTGCTCTCCAGAATGGTTGGATTCGTTCACAACTCCACCAACAGTGCATTAGTGTCCCAGTTTTCCCGCATCCCCTCCAACATTCATCATTATTTTTTCCTGTCATCTTAGCCAGTTAATTGGCATTGTTAAGAATTGGCATAACTAATGTCATGTTCTTCCATCATGAATTGTAATTACTCCATAATTACCACAAAAGATTTAACTGTTACAAAGAAGGACACACACACACACACACACACACACACACACACATTCATATATATAAACTTCTCTTTATCTTGTCTTACAAGTGATATATGGCTCCCCTTGATTAGTGTGAATATTCCTTCTCTACCTTGCATAACTAGGGATGCTAATTTATTTTTTGCTCTGTAACAAGTAGCTATTTTTTTCACATTTGTCTCACATGATGTATGAATATTATGAATTGAATTGTAAGATACACACATATCCATCAACTACTGGTAAAGTATGTCTCACTCTTTGCAGTAGCAAAAACAAACTGCTAATGTGGGTGGGTGCTCAATGATTATGCAAACCATGGTATGTAAATGTAATGGAATAATAGTATTATAGTATAAGAAAAGATAGATATGAGGAATTCTGTAAAACTTTGAAAGATTTGAATGAATGAATTAATGTTATATGAAAAAGCAGAACCAGGTAAATAATATGCACAGTGATTATAATGTAAATTAAAATAACACTAGAAAGCAGTTAAACTCAATTGCAATAACCAATCTCAGTCAAGGGAAGAGATCATGAAACACATTTTCTTCCTAAGTAAGAGAAGGCTAAAAAAGTTGCCTACAATATCAAATAAATTTATTTTATCAGTTGATTTTGCATGATACGTTTTGCTCCATAGGAAGGTTCATAGGAAGAATGAAATATAGTAGGAACTTAAGGGGAATAGATCTGAAGATATAGATACAAGATAGAAGACTGTGCCTACAATTTCATTGGTATGGGTAATTACTCATAAGGAAACTTTCAGTTCAATAACTTCTCAAGCTCTTAAAATCATAGAAGTCATGTAGAACACTAACAGATTAAGTGACTTGCCAGTACTTTACAGAATTGAGACTTGAACTTGGGTTCTCCTGGCTCTGAGGTGAATTCCTTATCAACCTAAGCACAATATCTATTTAAAACCTAACAGAGGTGAATGATTAATAAAAAGTTACAATCTAAAATTTAAAAATTGAGATTTAAAAATCTACACACTAAATACAATTAGACTGGGAACATGAAAGAAATTTAGCAGTTTAGAAAAAGGAAATATCTACATTTATTTATAAAAAGTGTCCCAAAAGTTTTTGCGCAATTTTAACCTTTAATAGTTTTAATACTGTAGAAAAATATAAATGTATTCATTAAAAACCCAAAGGTTTTATTGAGAGAGGGGTAATCCATTGGTCCCAAAAGAAAAGTATTCTTTACCTAAAATATAAGACAAGAGAGGTCAAGACCTTGTTTCTTATGTTCTGTTTCCAAGCCTTACTCCTTATGGGGGTAGTGTTATACTGTCTAAGAAGGTGGGGGGAAAAATAATCATGCCCATCCAGCATTGTCCTTGGGGTCAGTAGTCTTTTCTCTTACCAGTTTCTTCCATGAAATGACCATTCTGTTAAATGACAAGCTCTAGGCTGTCCTATCAACATTGTCCTTGGTAGTAAAGGGACCTGTCAAGGCTGGAGCTCTTAGCTTACAAAACTGGAACACTTAGCTAGTTCAAGAGCTGGCTATAGAACAGAAAATAATGGCTCTGCCAAAACAAATAAAAAAGCATGGGGCTTTCATAAAAAAGTCTAACTAAAATATAGCAACAAAACTCAAAGCAGCAGCTCTATTAAGAAAGAAGAGACTTTCCTCCCATGATGAAAATAACAATGATGCTGGGGGATCTATGACCCTATTGGGGAATGCTTTTGCCAAATGAAAGAGTCATAAGATTCCAGAATTATTTTTTCCTTTCTTTTCTCCACCTTTTACTATCATCTCTGGTTTCCCCACAACCAGTGCTTAACTTTATACAGTACTTATTTGTCTATTTGGCCAAAGAAACAATCTCCCACAAAGAAAACAGGTCAAAAAATTTAGGTTACCATTAGCATACCAGGCCAGATGCAGGATTGGTCCAACTCAATTGTTTTTCTAAGAACTAGATGGCACCAGGCACAGAAACAGCCCACTGATTATCCATCAATTAGACAATTACATATTCAGAGAAAAGGGTTGGGGCTCAACCCCTGGACATTTTATGATAAAAATCAGGATCATTACATTCAGCACTTCTCTATTTTTCAGAGTATTTATATAATATGTAACATGAGCAAAAATCAGTATCATACAAAGATTTGGAATAATAAGACCTGGGTTAAAATCTCAGCTCTGCTACTTAATATCTGTGTAATCCTGGGCAGTCTCTTTCAACTCTCTAAGGCACAACTTCCCAATTAAAATGCGGGGTCGGGCAGTTGGGGGAGGGGAGAGACAGGATTAAATCATTACTATTTACTTCCAACCATGAAGTCTATGAAATATGAGTACCATATTCATAGTTCTTTTTTTTCTCAAAAATGAAAATATTTTTAAATTCCCATTTATTATAAAAGTTATCAAAAATGTCTGCTGAATTGTTAAAATGAAGAATTAAGAATTGAGGAAGTAATCCTGTGACTTGAGATGAATTTTTATAGCCTTTCTCTATTATGATTCTGGCCACTAAATATTGCAGAAAATTCAGTCCCTAGCTATTGCAGTTACCAGGTAAATCAAGCTGGATATGCAGAGGGGGAAAAAATCATTACTAGGATGAATAGGCCATTTTTTTTTAAAGCATAGGAAAAAGAGAACATGTAAATAAAAAAACTATCCCCCTGTGGTCTTCTGGGTAATTTGCCTATAACCCATTTTTATGACAGAAAAGGCAAATCCCTAAGTAATCAAGCCATATGAACTATTACAGATTTATAATGCTTCAATAATACCATTTAGTAACATGATGTTTTATCCCCGATAGCCAGTAATCAGTGAGGGAGGGAGGAAGAGAAAGGCAAAAAGAGAAAAAGGGATAAAAATAGGAAAAAAAAAAAAGAGTGAGCTCTTCCTTAGATTTAAACTTGTTTTTTTAATGCCAAAATATATAGCCACTTCTCAGTGCCTTAATTAGAAGAATAAAAAAAGAATATAAGTCTTTTACAAAGAAGCCCAACTGATTAAGAAATCTTCCTGTGATAGCAAGTAGAATAAACCAATGTTTGGTGCTAGGAAAGAGGCAAGCTAACAGATAAGATTTTGAAGTCTTAAAAGGTTTCTCTCAGTATTTCATTCTCTTGAAAAAGGAAAATGTTACTAGGCCTGTAACTATAATCAGAAACATATCTAATGGTATCTGAAAAGACAAGGCACACAACGGAGTCCTAAATATTTTCAATGAATGAAGACTATAATATTTTTTATTATTGTTTTTGCTGCTTTTGCAAATATAATTCAGAGGGTTTTCTAAGAGATGTCATCCAACCGAAATCAGAATGTCTATTCCTAAAAGACAATGAAGGTGCTTAAACTGCTATAACAGTTAAAAGTTTGAAGTTAAAAAAAAATTTTTATGAATCCTGAGATACTTACCAGTTGTGTGACCTTGGACAAATCACATAAACTATCTGAATTCTGCTTTTCTTTTGGAATAAGTGAAGTGATTGTACATTTTAAATGAGGAAAGTGATAGCACCTATCTTATGATGTTAATGTGAAGAAAAGAGAAGATAATATATGTAAGGTGCTTGCAAACCTTTATATAAATGTGAATAATGATGATGATAATAAAGGAAGAATAAAATAAGAAAAAAGAAAACCCTAGTTCTTCTATGGTCACTCAGTTTAAATAAAAAGGAAATGATATGTTGACAACATTGAGACAAGGACAAGTTAAGAAAACTAAGGAATATCTGGTAAGAGAGCAAAAAGGATGAACATCAGAGAGGAACAACAAATACCATTTCAGTGTCCATACTCTTCCTTTACCAAATCAAGTAAAAGGGATGCCCAGTTCAGCAACTTTGGGGACATCTCTTCCTTTACTTTTCTGGTGAAGCCTAGGATCCTTTTCAGAATAATTTTTAATAATTAAAGAATATGAAATTTCAGATAGAGGTCTATGAAAATAGAGATGTGTTATTTTCCCCATCCAACTTCAAAGACCACCTGAAATCTATCCAAATAAGAACAACTAAAATAGAGACAAGGAAATAAAAAACCCCAGAATTTGACACAAATTCATGCTACTTTATTCCAACTAAGCCCAGATTCACTCATCATTTTCTCTGCAATTTTCCATAATCACACCACTTAGACCATCACAATAATAGCTAACAGAGCAAAGAACCACTTAGTTATTAAAATATGAATTAGAAAGAATCATGGCCCATTACAGGATTAAGTCTAGTTATCTGCACAGCTACCAAAGAGCTGAAGCACACTATTCAGAGAAATACCTGCTGTTGGTTTGCATGAATTTCAATGTACTTAAAATTATTAACGTTTTGTTTTGTTTTGTTTTTTTAAGAACTAAATCTAGCATTGGGGAATCAGGGGTGGGAACCCTTCAAAACTGTTCACAGAGGTGATGATATCCATGAATTTGAAGTAGCAGTTTCCACAGTGTTCAAATACATGTTAAACTGAAACCTCTGAGAGGGGAAAATGATAATGAAAAGCAAAGGAACAGGAGATGGCCCTAAGGCTGCTCATCTGTACAGCCTGTGGAGACTGCCAAGAAAAGCTTTAATCTTTTCCCTGATCTGAGATGACAGGTAGAGTAATTTTTAAATGACTGCATCTTTCTGATGATTATTCTGCCACAAACTCATCATAGTCAAGGGCAGGCCCAGAGAAAAGGACACATCTCCAAATTGTGAATGTAAGACTGGGGGCCATTGAATTTACCAGGCAAATATGGGAAAGAAAGCTAGATGGAAAAGATGAAAGCACTATGGAGACTATACTATGCAGTTCTAAGAGTAAGCCAATTGCTTAGCATTTATGAAACAACTGCTATATGCCAAGCTGTGCTAAGTATGAAAGATTTTTAAAAAGAGGCAAAAAAAAAAATTTAACCCACTTGACCCCTTCCAACAACAACCAAAAAAACCAGTTTTGGAAAATGGGAGCCATTTTCATGAGTGCTTTAACCATAATGGACCATGTAGGAATACTCTCTTTTCTCTCTTTACTTTTACCTCTTAGAATATTTGACTTCTTTCAAAACTTGTTTCAAATACTACCTTCTGCAAGAAGCTTTTTCTAGATGCCTCTCCTATCTCCCTATTTTTCTCTATGTCTATGTCTCTCTCTCCCCCCACCTTTCTTTTTCTGTTTTTCTCTCTCTCTTTCTGTTTTTCTCTCTTCCTCTCTCTCTTTCTCTCTCCCCATATATACATAAGCACTTATTAAAATACTTATTGATTGGGACAGCTAGGTAGCACAGTGACTAGAGCACTAACCCTGAAGTCAGGAGGCCCTGAGTTCAAACCTAGCCTCAGACTCTTAACACTTCCTAGCTATGTGACCCTGGGCAAGTCACTTAACCCCAATTACTGAGCAAAAAAAAAATACTTATTATTTGACAAGTGTTATTAAACAATAAGACACTGAACAAAAACTCAAGAGAACTGAATTCTTCCATTTGCCAGACTGTGATCTTGGGTAAGTCAATTTAACTAGCAAATTAGCCTCTTTTCCTAACCTCTAAAATGGATCTAGGAAAACTTTGGTAAACTTTTAGATGTTTCAGCTCTAAAATTCTAGGTTTACTTTTGATTTTACTTCTATACTTTTGTCTAACAGGTTCATCTCTCAAGAGGTCACCAACAAAAATAAATAAATAAAGTATCTTCCAAATGAGTCACACAAATTACATAAACATGTCCAATATTAGCCACGAAGTAAGTGACCAAACCAGGCAGACCTAAGCTCTCAATGCTCCAAGCTTAAGAAAATTAAGAAATCACACTTACCTTTAACGATCTGCTTAGCACAAGCATTGTAAACCTGTTCTTGGCTTGTGTTGGGTGGTAGCACTCTGTCAAAGACATAGGGCTTGCTTTGCTAAAATAATAAAAGGAAGAGAGAAGAGAGAATGGGGGAAACACATTAGAAGATAAGAGAATATAGGCGGGGAGAGGAAACATCTTCAGCAAAATGCAAACTTCTAATCTGTCCATTTAGGACAAAATTATCATAGGAGCCAACATCAAAGACTTTACACATGAGTCACTTTTATTCACATTCTGAATACACAAAATATTTACTCCATTTATTTTTAAAATCCATTAAAATTGACATTTTTATATTCCTGGGTCTCATTTTCCTTTAAGGCAAGTATAACTCCTTTAAGGCAAGAAACTTCAAAGGGATGGTTCCAAAAAGAATATTTCTTTGTAGATGAAAGCTAATCTAGAGTAATAACAACTCTACCCTTTTCTTTTCAATGCTCTGAGTGATCATACCCTTCCACTCCTTCCACATACACACATATACAAAACCTAACCAAAACAAAACAAAATTTCTCCTTAATGTTTAGCAAATAGGACAATTTACCCAAGGCCTAAAGTTTTTTTAGGCCAACTGGACAATAACTATTAGATGTAAAATCAGACCATAAATCATGTCTCTTCCTCTCATCACCAAGGTAAAGCCAATATAATTACTCTTCTTTTCATCATACTACCCTAGAAGCTGTCATTTATATTTTCTTATTCAAGGCTACCCATATTTTTTACTTTAATCTTCTTTTGATCCTATAAATTGCATGATTATCTATTTGGAGGTGAGTTTTCGGGAAGAGAGGGAATGGAAGAGAAGTAAATACAGTGATCTATCTATCTCTTAAAACCTAGGGATAGTTGTAGGCCAAAAATTTCATTCAACAGTCCTTTCTTCAGATCAGGGCAACAGTTCTGAATAGAATTAAAGGAAAGGAATGTTAATTCTTATAAAACATTCATTGGGGTTTCTAGTATTGTAAGTGGCATAATATTACGATTCTGTTGGTGGCACAAAACTGTTAAGGAACTGAATCATGTATTTACTTTATAGGACTCCATTCACTTAGCCAGTATAACTGAGTTTTAGTTGTAAAAAAATAAATTGGGTAATATCTATGAGCTCCTGTCCAATACTTCATCTTTAGTATTCTGAGGATTCCAAAAGAATGATAGAAATGTGTTTCTATGGAATAGTCAAGACCAAAATTGTGCCACTAAACAACAATTTATCTTGTTCAAATATCAATCAGCAGTAGCCTCCAATTCTTCTCCCTTATTAGTATACCAAAAAAATCCCTCAACATTTAAATATTGCATAAAGATAATAAGCACTGTCTACATCTTTTCCCCCTCAATAAGTCACCTGATTTTATGAAACCAGTTTCTTTCTTCAATGGTATTATTAATATGCTACTCTCCCAGTAAGTACTCAAAATCAGCTTTTTAGCCTCCTCCTTACAGTGATTTTAGGGATTCTGGGAAGGTCCTTTCTGCCCCTTCCCTTTGACTTATGCCAGTTATTGCAATGAAGGTTAGGATTTTGACTTAAAACTATGTTTCCTCTTTAAAATGCAGATGTTTCTAGAGGTGACAGTACTTGTAATACTATCTCTAATTATACTTCAATGTGGATTTTTTTTAGTTTCTTGAATGACCAAAAGTCCTGAAGGTTAGAGTCAATGATTGTGTTAGGGGGAAAATAGGATATAGAAAGGCATATATAACTGGGGTCTGAAAGAACTTTGTCTACTTTATGGTTATAACTAGAACGGTCCAGTTCACAACCCAGCTAAAAGTTTGATTTTCTGTGATTTGTGCAATGAAATGATAAGTCTTAAGCACAAATTTCTAGCCTGGATCTAAGATTTCATTAGTATAGGGAATGCATGCTGAAGAAATTTTCCCTAAGAACCGATATTAACAATGGTTTTGCAACATCTTGGAGAATGGCCTGAGACATAGATAGCTAAAGTGACTTGCCTAGAGTAACATAAGCATAGTGTATGTTAGTGGTAGACTTAGAATCCAGGTGGTCTTGACTCTGAAAGTGTTCTCTATCTGCTACACGTATTAATTTTCTCATAATAAATTATTTTAATTTATCAACATTCCATATTCTTATGGCTTCACATATTTGTTAATTTAATAATCAAATGAGGGAGTGGAGTGAACATGGAAATTTGACTATTCACTGAACACTTTGGAAAGATACAAAAATGAAGTTTGTGGTTCACTTAAAATTAAATCCAAGATACAAATTTGATTATAATCACCAAGATAATCGTCTTGACAACAATAATAATCTGATTTGGGGGACAGGATCAGGGCAAAAATGCTAACCTATTAAATATTGTACATAGGAAGAAAAAAATCTTCCTGTCAGACTCCCTGATCTTTTTTCAGCATTTATATTGGTATGAGAGTGGGGAGAGAATAAAGAAGTCCAAATATATTCTCTGAGCTTCAGTCAAATGGTGGGTACCATTTGTCAAGTGCCAAAGAAGTAATACAGCAATTTTCTATAGCCTGTTATTAAGTGCCAAAAAGGAAACTGTCTAAGAATCGTTACAACTGTATACTGAAAAAAAGGCAGAAATTAGAAAATGAATACTTACAAAATCTATCTTGTCGTATTAAACATTAACAGAATAACAGTGGAGTCAAAAATTAAAACACTGTTATTACATTTCCTTTCTTGTCTTGAATTGGTAAGTAAGAGTTCATTTTAAATGAATGTGAAAGTTTTGCTGACGGAATCCATTCAGATATTTAATGTTGATTTTAGAAAAACTGAGGGGCAGTGTAATATAGTGAATAGAGAGCTAGCCAGGAAGAATAGGTTTCAAATTCCATCTTGGACATATTTTATGTCATTATATGTCATTTTACACATTCTGATTATGTGACCCTGGGCAAGTCATTTAACATTTCAGTGCTCTTAGCAACTCTCTTTAAGATGAAGTTATATTCTGCTGGGCTTGGCTTTTATCAATAATGAAGTGACTCAGGCTAATTCCAATAGACTTGTGATGGAGCCATTTGAATCCAGAAAGAGGACTGTTGCAACTAATGTGCATTACAAGAGCATTTTCACTCTTTTTTTGTTGTTATTGTCTTCTCTTTTTTTCTTTCTCTTTTATTCCGTTTTTGTGCTGATTGTTCTTGTGTAGCATGATTAATGTGGAAATACGTACAGAAGAATTGTACATGTTTAACATCTATTGGATTACTTGCTTTCTAGGAATGGGGTGGAGGGAAGGAAGGGAGAACCACTGGAACACAAGATTTTACAAGAATGAATGTTGAAAACTATCTTTGCAGGATGGAGTTATAGAAATAGAGTCAAATTACATTGGAGTTTCCTGATGTTTTTCTGTAACAATGAAATCATACATCTAGTTCTTATTCCTTATTAGGAGGTATCCTTGGGTCAAGACCTAGTCAATAGCTGCCACAAATGGCACAAATGGCACTCTGTTTGGCTAAAAGCTTCATAGACTAGATGTAGTAGTCTCCATAGAAGGACTCTTTTTCATCTTAAATATAAGAGTTTCCCCTTATCACAGATCCAGCTTCAAAGTTCACACTTTACACAAATATTAAAAGGAAAAAAGTCAGTGAGAAAAGTATGTCAATCCTAGAAAATTCTGAGGTGGGAGGAAAGTGTGACTGTTTCATGACGATAGTAGATCTCATGTAACTAAAAATAAGGGACAATGAATTTTCCCCAAGGCAGTTAAGTTCCATAAAAGAACATAAGAAAGGTTTCTATTTGCCAAGCAAAAAAAGAACACTGCAGTCAGCATTCCTGAAATGTGCATCTGGATCAGATTTCTTCTATTAGTTACTGTTTATAAGAAGAAAAGCCAGCTCATCTTTTTTGATCAACTCCTAGAAGCAAATGCATTCATTTTCAGCACCAGGACCCACTTACATTTAGAGGACAGCTCCTCTACAATGTTCTTTACCATTTGGGTGGCACAATCTAGAATCTTCTAGGATTTTAAATCCAGTCAATGGTTTCTTAAGGATTCCTGAAGTGATCTTATCATCTAGCAAGAAGATAGCATTACACTGAGTAGGACTTCTTATTCTGATCTAGTACAGAACAAAATAAAAATCTACAACTAAGTTGCTCAATATATAATAGAATGTTTGATATCAATTAACTTGATTGAAATATCAAAAGTCTGACAATTTATTCCAACAAAATTAATTTTTTTGTTGTTTGATAAAATTATAAGACTATAGGATATAGAGTTAGAAAGTATCATCTACAACCAGTTCCTTCATTTTACATCTTAATATATATTCTTTGAAACTCAAAATTTGATACGGATATTATTTTTTAAAGTTTAATATCTAGAATTAAAAGCTTTAAATTTTTTTCTCAGATTTTACATCTATCCTCAGAAAATTACAGGGTAACTTAGCTATTTCATTTGCCCAAATTAATTGAAGCAGTTGTACATCAACTAGAACGAAAGTTAATTGGGGGTAGGTGAGTATTTTTGACATACTAGAGAGAATTAATTCATTACCAAGAAATATTTGATTTGTCTCATTTAATTTTTGAAGTGCATATTTACCTTTTTACTCATATATGAATTGTATTGAGATTGCTGATATTTTTATAGAATCATGAAATATTTGAAGATAGTAATTTTATTTTTATACATACTGGCTTCAAATACACAAATTTTCAACCATCTAGCAAATTAATAAGTACCCCCCCAAATACCTCATGATAATTATTTTTAAACTTTCATGGCTATTATGTTGACGTGTCTGACTAGCACATTCACTTTGTTTTTTACTATTTTAGAACAATTTTGTTTTTGTAATAATAGCTTTTTATTTTCAAAATACATGGAAAAATAGTTTTCAACATTCTCTCTTGCAAAACTTTATGTTCCAAATTTTTTCCCTCCCTTCCTTCTCCTCCCCTCCCCTAAAAAATGTGCAATTCTTCTATACATATTTCCACATTTATCATATGGCCCAAGAAAAATCAGATCAAAAAGGGAAAAAAATGAGGGAAAAAAGCAAGCAAACAGCAACACAAAAGGTGAGAATATTATGTTGTGATCCACATTCAGTCCCTACACTCCTCTTTCTGGATAGCATATTCATTTTGGAAGTAAGGTTTGTCATCACAAAGAATAACAAAATGCAGCTCTACTCAAATAACAATGTAAATTAATAAGCATTAAATCATTCCTTAGGGGACCCTACTGGGTATAGTAGTAAACAAAAGTTGTTTCTTAGACTTTGGTGACCAAAGTAGACTTTTAGACCAAAGCAGCTAAATTAAGAAGCTAAAATTGAGAGTTGGAGGGGATAAATGATAAAAAAAAAAGATAATTAATGTCTTTAAGAAAGATTATCTACTTTCTACTAATTACGTATTACTGAAGTGGGTAAAACTCAAAAGCAAAAGGCTAAAATATCAATTCTAGATTGCCTCAAGTCAAGGTTTGTACAGTTGACCGAAGGGAAATTTTGATCACTACAGTCATATACAAATTGATACTTAAAAGGTAGGAGAAATTCAAGGAGTGATCTGGTTAAAACCTCTGACTTTTAAAATGAGGATTCCAAGGCCCTGGGATGTAGGGTTAAATGACTTGTACACAGATCTCAAGTGATGTAGTCAGGATTTGAACTTCCAAATTCTTTATTCTAAGCACAGTGCTCTTCTACTATGCCATTTTGTCTCCTATGTGCATACAGTTTTTTCTCAATGAAAATGAAGTCTGTCTAGTTTTACAGTACTGCACTGATTTACACTAATCCTTATTAGAACATGGCATTAATTTGGAGCTTTAAGTTTGCAAAGTGCTTTACAAATATTGTCCCATTTGAGCCTCACAATAACTCCACTGGATCAACTTAGCTGTCTCTAACTTGGTAAGAATTATACACAAACAACAAATGGTGCTTTAAAATCTTTAGCCACGTTTCTGAATAAAGGATTCTGAATATACAATTCAGATTAACCTCATAAAATAGGGGAAAGGAAACATGTAGGCAACCCAGCCAAAATAATTAAAACTATTCAGACCCTTGATTAAGATACAACTCCAGAATTTGAAAGAGACAGTTTTTCAATGCAGAGCACAAGAGAGATGAAACATTTGAAGTGTTGGAAAAATAGAAATTAAAGAAAAAATGACACTCAGTTACAGGAGGTTCCACTGTTTATGGCTCTTGAATATATGCAAAGGATCAAAAAAAGCTTTATCTTTTTAGTCCTATATTTTTAGATACCAGGTTGCCATGGAAATTTTCCTTTCCATTAACATCAAATTCATATGTCTTGAGATAATTTGTATTATTTCCTCTTCTAATGTTCTTGAAACCTCTTAAACCAACTTTAAGAGATTTTGAATCCCAGATTAGCTCAGACTCCAAAGTGTTTCTTGGTCACCTTGTGTTTTAAAAGCTCTCAAAAACAATGCAATGATGTCTTCAGCATTAAAGCCAGAAGAAATCATCAAAGTATATTGATGCAACTAAACTCCAGGATACTTCAAGATCAACAGAAAATTTCTTTGAATTTAGACAAAAGGTTCCAAGGACATTTACAGGAAAGAAGAAAGGAAGTCAAACCCAATCGTCATTAAACCAAAGGCTCACACAGTTTGTGCCCTAGGTCCCAATTATGAAACGGGAATTCTTGTTCAAGTATGGATTAGACTAGACGTTCTCCAGGGCCATCAGATGCTGTGAATTGAGATTAATTATTTCTCAAGAGGGAAAGTTGAGAATCAACATAGTAGTCTCCCTGGGCAATGTAGTATCGTTACAAAGAAGTCAGTCATTTGATCAAAGTTACTCTTTCAAGTAGTAAGGACTAAAAAGGATAAAACCACAATGAAAAGAATTTAGGCAAGTACTATAGCTAAACTGGTGATATAAAACCTGCAGTTTCATGCAATTTAGGGGGAATAAAGGAGGAGCAAAAGGAGGAAGAACACCAATCATAAAATAATCCACCTCCAGCTGATCCTTTGTGTGAAGTAACTAGTCAATATGGAAGCATCAGCTTCCCTCTTCTCTTTGTTGTTTTCCTTCTCCTGATCCTTATATAACTTCCTCCTTCCAACTTTCCACTAATAAATTTGGATAGGAATAGTCTTTAGATCTGGCATTTCTTGGCATCTTTGAATCCCAGGCTTTGAATTTTGACTTTGTGCCTTTGATGCCATAATCTTGGACTATCCCTAGCATATTCTCCTGAGATTTGCAGACTTTCTTAGATTGTACTAATCTCTTGTGCTAAACTTAGCAGAGGTTGGTATTTCCTGAAGGACTGGCTAGATACAACTTAAAGTTTAAGGAATATTTTTTTTCCTATCAACTAAAAAGATCCATCTGCAGTACTAAAATACTGCATCTCCAAAAGGCAAAGAACTAAACTAATTACTTTCCTTCACAAAATAATCACTATAATCATTATTAAGTACTTAAAAGTACTTATCTGCAAATTCTTCTCCACTAAATTCCTCCAATTCCTAATGATATCGTGAATATGACCTTTAAACATTACATCAAAGAAGCAATAACCTAGCAGATCCTTCCAAATTCTAAAGATCCAGAGCATGATATTGGCAAAATATTGTATATCTATCATGAAATTCAAAAAGGTTTATCCACTAAAGTTTGGTCAAGGACCAGGTAATCAAGTTTTCAGCTTATGAAGACACAATCTTCTAAAAGATGTGAAAAGCTGCAATCTTATCCACTGAGGGAATAAACTTCTACAACAAAACTTCAACTCTATGAGGAACTGAAATAGATGCTAGCCACTCAAGATAAAAAGAGATGTATCATGACTAATGATCCCTGCACTCAACTGAGAGGATTATGACGTAGAAAAAAGGGGAAAGACATATTTAAAGAGATAAAGAACTACTAATACTATATACAATAATAAGTATAGATAATAAAATATTATTGGCACCTTGATGGATCTGGGATCTCATCTGTTCCAACGTACAGAAAAGAACTCATCTATAACCTCACATTTGATACAAAGTTTGCCCATTTAGTTTGTTCCATAAATCCTTTTCTGAGCTACTATCCTATTACTAGTATCCTATATACTATATAACTACTATACTAATATCATTCTTCTAGGTCTCCTGACATTGCATGGATACCAATGAAATATGTAGGCTATGTAGTCATTATCCTCTATTCCTGCTACATGAGCAGTCCACCTCCTTTTAAAATCACAGTCTAAGTCTAAGCCTAAGGCACTTGGTACACAATCAAGAAGTCAACTTTGTACCCCTCTATCTCTTACTGACTCTATCACAAGGAGTTATGAGGAATGAGGTCTATAAACCTAAAAGATTTATATAAATTTTTAGGGTATATTTTGGAGGGGAGAGTTAATTCCAAAAGAGTATTAGATGTTACTATTACTGCTGTGTTAAATCCTATACCAGAGTGTAGTCATGGCTGTAGGATCTAGATCATGGTACTAGAGGCTGAAGGAATTTCCAAGATCAACTATTTCAACTTTTTCATTTTACAGACAAGGAGACTAAGCCCTATGGATTTGTCCAAGGTTCACACAGGTAGCAAGCATCAAAGATGGAATTTCTAGTAGGAGATAGTATGAAGGTAAAGCAGGATCTCAAAAAGTCTAGAGAAAACTGTTCCAATTTAGAAGATCTTTGAAAATGAGTCCAATAATCAAATGCATATCTATCATGGGTGGATCATCCTAGATAAATTCAGAGAGCTACATTACTAGCAGGTTGGCCAACAGATGGTTCATGTATTTTGGCCAAAGAACCTCATGAAACCCTGTTGGATTCTAATTTGCCTCTAAGAGAAGAAATACCAACACTAATGAAATCACAGATCTTTGGCATATGAAAACATAATGATATCATTAATAATATTGTTAAAAGTTAAAATAGGTACTGACCATAGTTAATTTGGAAATTAATGAATTAATAAAAAGCATTTATCAAATATAATGTACAAAGCACTACATTGGGAATACATCTAGAAAAGCAAAGCAACTTTGTTCTGAAGGAGTATACATCCTAATAGGGAAAGAAAACACATATAGATTTCAGCTGCAAGTTTGATGGAAAGTTATATAGTCCTTAGAGTACAGAGGCAAAGTCAATGGTAATGGTTTTTTTAATGTAATTTCCACAAATAAAACATATAAATTTCTGACAATGCATCATTTAACAGTGCCCTAGACTTCACCGATGAAAGCTTTCTTTTCCATTCTAAATCTTCACTAAATGTGGTTTCCAAGAAGGCAGAGGGCACAGAAGTGGCAGAAGGAGAGACAGAGGGAGACAAAGAAGATAGAGACAGAGAGACACACCAAGAGAGAATATAAAAGCCATTATCTGAGAGAGAATAAAATAAATTGTTTCAATCTTGGAGAAGAAAAGAATACGTTTTGCCAGGCAGTCAGTCCCATACATGTTGCTTTATTAGTATATGTAGTAGTAATATTACTTAAATAATAATGATGGTGATATTTAATTTTAATATAAATTACTTTGAAATGACTGACCCTTATGATTTCAATATTCTCACTTACCACATCATCTTAGTTTTTCTGATTTCATTCAGATTCAACTTAAATCCCATATTCTACAGGAAGACTTTTCTGAACATCTCCACCCTCCCATCCAACCCAGCTCCAGCTACTAATGTCTTCTCCTCTTACATTGCTTTTCAATTCTTGGTATAAAGTTTATATGTAATCTAACTGTATGTAGTTTTCCCCATTAGAATGTAAACAACTTGTGCAGAGAATCTGTTTTTGCCTGATTTGTTGATCCCATTTGGTTAGCACAGTGCCTGATACATATTAACTATTTAATAAATGTTTATTGACCTACTGCCTCATCTACTTGTGGCAAAAACTGTTTCTCCATGTTGGATTTTAGCATTCCTTTTGGATATATAGAGATAAAAAAAGACTTGTTCTTCCCACAAATTGTAGATTTATAATAGAAAATTTACTTTTAAAAAATCCTAAGAGTAGGCAATCTACAAACCTTATATGGAGGTGAACTCTAAAGGGAAACAAACTCAAGTTAGAGATTATGAGGATTTTGACAGTCTGAACTCTAGAGGGAAACAATTAAACTCAAGTTAGAGATTATAAAGATTTTGACAGTCTGAAATAATATATCTAAAACATTAATAACAAAGGAGAGATTTCTTAGGTGAATGTGTAAGTCCATTTATAACAAAACTAACATCATGTATTTTATTGAACCTATAAAATACTTCACAAAAGCACTCTTACTTGGGGGAATAGATTTAGAAAGAAGCCAAAGGGAAGAGTAAAAGCCTTGATAGATTCCCTCTATATTTTCTTATATATTAAATGACTGCAGCAAAACAACAGTGTCTGATTGATTATACATAACACTACTAACCATTGCTGCTAAGTGGTGAAAACAAAACAAAACAAACAAACAAACATGAGACTTGGAATCAGAAGCTCTGGGATTAGATTTTTTTTTTCTCCCACTCCTAAACCCAACCTCACAACTTACTAATTGTGGTACTGTCCAAACTTTAGTTTGCACAATCTGTAAAATGATGATAATAATAGCACTTTACATTATTTACTCACAAAGCACAATTATATATGTATTATATATATATTATATATATATATATATATTTATAGCTTTGTGTAATATATTTCCACTATTTATTTTTTAACAAAAAAGAATAATGTTGAGTTACTTTGGGGGCTAACAAAAGCCACTACCAGTTTTGTTAGTGATTACATGCATCTTTCTAGCTTGAACCTCAAAAACTTCAAACAAAATAAGAATAATAGGTTCATAAATTTAGAGGTATTCTAATTGAATTTAATCTAATTTAATCTTCTCATTTTTTCAGATAAAGAAAAAAAGATGTATAAGTTATTGCCCTAGATCAGAGAGGCAGTATGTGACATAGCTGAGATTTCAAATCAGTTCCTCTGACTTCAAATACTGAAAGTTTTCCTCTAAATCATATATATATATATATATATAGAGAGAGAGAGAGAGAGAGAGAGAGAGAGAGATGGATAGATAGATATAGATATAGATATATATAAATATATAGATATACATATGTATATATATACACATATATATATATGCAAATTATGTAGACATCAATTTTAAATCAATAGATTTGCATTTTCCTATACTATTCTGTGATTTTTCTAATGTCTAGGGGTGGATTTTTTTTTCAACTAGAATGTTTTAAATTGAATGACAGCTTAAGAAATATCCAATGTAACAAATTGGTTGGTTGCTGACCCAGTACCTTGAACATAATATATGCTCAGTGAAGACTTATTAGTTATGATTTATATTAGCAAGTGAAGCAGGAATCTCAAAAACCTGGCTGATAGGAAGCAAGAGACCAGGAATAAAAGGATAGAAACAGCTAATCATCTTCACCCACCAGTGACACAGTAGTAGAAACACATTATCCTTTTTACCACTACTGGCTATCTCTATATCCTTCCTTTCAAATTTCAAACTTAAAATCATAGCATAGGTGACTGGCCTGAAAATTGCTATGCAAAAGACAAACTTCATATTCAACATGGTAGACTCCCACAATACAACTCATTATACGGTTATCTCTTTCAGGGAATTAAGGGAACTGTGCCCCTATGATTTAGAAAATCTGTGTAAAAAATTTTGCCCCCCCTTCATACCAGTAAGGAAGTCTGAACTGTCAGTTTTCTTTTTCTTTTATGGAGTGTTTACAGTACTTTATTGTAAAATGTGAGTTAAGTATTTGGTCATAATTTATATTATACCAATATTTTATGCATTTTTGAATTTCTAAGCTTTTTTCTGTGTCATCTGCTGGCCTTCATGCATCATCTGTGGTTTCTGCTAAACTCTCCAAAATTTCTTTAGAAATTTATTATGCCAACCTGCAATGTGAGAAAACTATGATGGGCAAAATCACAACGTAAAAGGAATAATAATATAAACAAGGTTCCTAGTTATAATCCTCTACTTAATCACCATTACAACTGACCCCCAAGTTATCAAACCCTTACACAAATGTCAAATTTAGTATTCTTATACCATTTGATCTAGTAAATGCCACTAATTCACCTATCAATTCAAAAAAACAAGACAACATGCAAGGCCACATTCACAGCTAACCCTGAAGAATGTCCACTGTCATTTTGAGCTTTCCACTGATTTTCCATGTTCCCAACCTGATTTTTTTCATCTTCTCTACCTATGCTAGTATCAAGGGATCTGGATATATGTGATATCCTTAAACCAGATTGGATATAAAAAAGATTCATCTCTTTTCCTTACACCTACTTAGGAAGTTTCCTATTTTCTTCTGAAGGCAAAGTTGAAAATTAACAAAGTACAGTTTTCAATGAAACATACCCATTAAATAATAATTAGATCCTACCAAAGTTAGTAGGCTGATCTCCCAGGGAAAAAAAATAAAAACAAAACCTTACTGGGAAGGGTTTATACAGATCTACCACAATTGATTGTCCAATTATAGCCAAAATATAGACAGTTAAGAAAAAGATCCTAGTAAAGCATGTCAAGGATAACAATTCAAAAGTGATAATAAAGGAAAAGATTGTTATGGATCTAAGACATTTAATGAAGATTGTTTTCAGTCTTGTTCCAAAGAATTAACTATTTGCCTCAAAAATATGATCTTATTTTTGTATGTTCTATATTTTTTCATTTCATGTCAAAATAAATGGGAATTCCTATCCCATATCCCATTTCCTAAATCCCAAGCACTACTAACTATGATTAATCAGAACACATTCTAAGTTTATATGTCCAGCCTTTGCTACAATACTAGAGAAAACAAACCTTAAGATAATAAGGGTAATTTTTGTGTTCCATGCATATAAAGCAGATACATAAAAAAGTACTGCTCTATAGTTACTTCAACAGCCTTGGACTTTTGCCAAGTTAGGTCCCAAGAACAAACATTCCATACCTACAAGGGGAAAAAAAGCACTTCCAAGGAGGACACTGAGTTTATTTGGCCAAATGGCAAACACCTAAGAAAATTCTAAATACTCTTGTTGGGACAGAGTGACCTAATCTCCACATTGCTATGAAGTTATTCAACCAATTTACCAAAATAAAAACCTCCCAGTAGTAATTACACTAACAGAGTCTCTAGGGAACAAAAGACTGGCTCAGCACCATCTGTTTTGTTTACTGAGGACACTATTGAATCGTCTTCCTTATGAGGAAAAAGAAACCATTTTGTCCAATTTTAGGGAATGTAGAAGTATATATACCTAACTAAAAATGAAACATGAATAGCACTTTCAGGATATTGCTATATTTTGAGTAATGACCATTCTTCAGAAATACTTCAATGCAATAGTTTCTATAATAATCCTATCTACTTGTATAGTACTTTGCATTTCTCAAAGGAATTGCACACATGCACTTTATGTTTTTCATAAAAACAACACACATATAACTGCATTTCAAGCCACAACCTGTGAGATAGGTAAAGCTGAAATCATGTTTCTCCTTTCATAACATGAAATTGGTGAAGTGATTTGCCTAATACTATACAATACATCCCTTTTGACTCTAAATTTGACTCTAAAAATACCAAATCTTTTGTTGTGACATTCAAAACTATTTATTTAATTTTTAATGTATTGAATAAAACAATTTCTTCCATAACATCATATATATTTTTTAATTGCACATGAAACTACAAATCAGTTGTGTACAACTTGTTGTTGCTGTTTCTTTTAAGTATATAATAAAGTTATTTTGTAAATTTCTTTTTTCTTTTCTCCTCCCATCCTAGAGTTGGCTACCACTAGACACAATTATGCATCTTTATGTAAAAATCATTCTATACATATTTATATTTATCAATTCTTTGTCTAGGTAGAGATAGCATCTTTCATATGTCCTTTGTAGCTAATCTGAGTACTTATAATAGTCAAAATCATTTATTCACTCTATTTACAAGGTGACTCTTTTCAACATCTCCAGGTTAATGCCATATTTTTTCTTATTTATTTTTCTTTTTTATTCTTCTATGTCCCAGCCCACCTGACCTATTTATTCTTCCTCATGCATAACATTTCACCTTTAGTTTGTCTCATGCCTAGAAAGCACCTCATGTGCTCATACCTAACCCCTAAAAAAATTCCTTGATATATATGTTGTTTATACCTATCTGATATTAAACCCTTAATAATGCTTATTGAATGACTATACATGTTGCTTTCTCCCAAATGGAATATAAACTACATGAAGGCAGAAACTATTTTTTAGTCTATGAATCCAAATACCTAGAAATTAAGTCACTGTAAACAGTCTTGTTTTCCTGAAATTATTCATCTTTTCATACCACATCTTCTTTATAACTATTCCTTTAAGTACATATTTAGAATATATATTTTATTTATTTATACTTTATATTACTGTTCATTAGAGAGTTTAAACTTTCATTAACATATGCAATTTGTTTTATCACAAAGTAAAAAATGGAATTTTTTGGCATTAAAAACTACTTTTTAGGTGACCCTCATGAAAAAGACCCCTATGCACAAAAATATTTATAGTAACTCCTTTTGTAATAGCACAGAATTAAAAACTGAGAGGAAGGCCATCAAGTGCGAATTGGCTAAGGAAGCTAAAGTATATGAATGTAATGGAATGTTACTGTGCTGTAACACTGCTGACAGGAAGGGTTTCTGAGAAACTTGGGAAAATTTATACAAACTGATGCAAAGTGAAGTGAACAGAACCAAAAGAGCAATTCATACAGTGACAATAATATTAAGACTTAAGAACATTGATCAACATAATGATTAATTACAATTCCAGAAGACTCATTAAAAAAAAAATGCTATCCACCTCCAGACTAAAAGTTAATGAACTGAAGAGTACAGATTAAGGCAATCTTCATAGGTTGATAAAGACTTTAAGTTAATAATTTCAATGACTTCTTCACTGACAGGGATCAATTTACCAATTAGCTAAGGGATAACTTGAATTCTAAAGGAATGAAATAGATGACTGGTAAACTTCATAGAAGAACACAATAAAAATCCCTCAACTATGGACATGAAAAGAGAATCTAAGGGCCCTTCATCCATAGAAGGGGAAGAATGATGGAGCAAATGGAGTTGAAATCCAGAGAGAAAGGGTAAGTAACATCAAACAGATAGAGGTAAAAGTGCCAAAGATAAACTTCATCTACTTAATAAATGTTATCATAATAATTATTAACTCATGATTTTTCCTAAGACCAATAATCTAATGCTAGTAAATAAAACAGCATAATATTCAAAGCAATTTCTATTTTTCAGCCAACTGCACTGTAGAAAAATTCAAAAATCTAATCTGAAAAATCTCATCTAAAAATAGACATTATATGTTTTCAAATACAATGTTTTCATTTGAAGGATTAAGGAACTACCTAAAGAGAAAGGTGATTTATTCAAAGTAGTTAAAGGACTTAGATTCAAACCCAGATCTCTTAAATACCAGTTTGGTAGTTCTCCTTCTACCATAGTTGCATGTGAATTTTTCCTTGTATCTTACATTGAATGAAAATATTTTGAAAATTTACCAAAATTTCTACCTTTAAAACAGAGACAAATAATCTAGAAAGAGGAAAACTTCTGTTGTGATAGAAATAGAATAACCTCTTTATTACTTGTTACTATATTAGTCATAGTAATTTCTTACTCCAGTCCTCTGGAAGAGAGTAAAACTAGCAATATAGATGGTAAACTACTGGAAAGTCCAATACCTAGAAGACTGGAAGGGCATAATGAAACTTCAAGTCCTAATAAGTATTTGATACACACAGTAAAGCTACATCAATATATTGAAGTTTTACTAACATGTTCACAATAACTAATAGATCCATTATCTGAGCACTTTTTCACTACAGACAGACTTACAAGGCCTAATTCTTCTTCTCTAATTTCTGCAAAAGATTAACATCTACTTTGGATCTAGGTAATATTTACTCCACTCCTGGAAAAAAACACAACTGCCATCTAGAGTTGCTTCCGATACCTAAGATTTCTTAGGCAATAAGGAACTTGGCCACAATGTTATCTGTCATGGGGTACCAGGTTCCAATGAAGTCCTTAAGGTTATAATAACATACATGTTAATAGGATCTCTTTCAACTACCCCACCATGTTCAATATTCTAAATCAGAATTCACTCTTTGAAACAACAACAACAACAAAAAAAAAAACAACAAAAAAAGGATGTGAAATCAAGAAGGTGGAGTAAAGGCAGAAATCATTCTTTGGTTATCTCTTTTTTGTCCAAGAATTCAAGAGCACATTTGATGGGGACTTCATTAGAGAAGAGAATAAACCTCTTATGTTTCATTCATTTCCCTGTTAAGGAAAAGTAGTGTGGTACTTTGGGGAAAGAGCCAGATTAGAATTCTGGTTTCAATTGCTGCCTGTGGTATCCTAAGCAAGTAATTTCATTTCGTCTGTCTCTTGATTTGTAAAATAAAAGAAATAAGATCTATAAGATTTTCTGTTTTATTATACAATAGATTCCCTACTAGACCATTCTAGGCCATGTCTCCCCTTCCAATTAAAATAGTCTTTAGTGCAATATATTCCTTCTTTTACCCTCTTAACACTTTAGTCAGATGCTTTCTTCTTCAATCAAACAACAAAACAGCATTTATTATGCTAGACATTCTGGTAAGTTTTGAGAACACAAATTCAAAAAAGCTCTCGAGGAGCTTAATATTTTAATACCATAAATATGAGTGTGCAAATACAGAATGAACATAAAGATAATAAATACAATTAAAAACAGAGTAGTAGTAATACAAGGGTTCTAGACCTGGAGTCCATAAACTTAGTTTTAAAAAAAATTTGATTACAGAAAATGGTCAGGGATCCCAGGTTAAAAACCTTTATACCAGTGCCCTCTCTTTCTAACTATCTTGGTTCTATAACTACCTTATTTCTACTAATTGGTTTCTTTCGTATTCCTATATATTTTATTATATGTATTTAAAAACTTTATTCTGAAAAAAAAAAAGAATTAAGTTTCATCAGATTTCCAAATGCATCCATCGTACAAAAAAGATAAAGAACTTAAGGAATAGCAGTTGGGCTTTTGGGAAGTAGAACACAATCCCTCCTTGGCTCTTAAGAGATTCTATTAAACAACAATTTTTAAAAAATTAGTTTGTGATCATGATTACCTCAGCCTCAACTGAATATACTGCAGGCTTACCAGGAAAACACTTGGGCTCTGTCTCAATACATTTCTATTCTGAGACATCAACTGGGAGGCAAGAAAACAACAAGCAAAGTCAATTGGCACAGAGAAGTGCCTTTTTTTAGGATAAAAAATGTCACCTCAAATCAATCTAAAACAGCCCAAGCAAATGTAAGCTTAAAATGTCTCTCAATCTTATAATATCAGTTACCTGTATCACTCTGATTTTCTTTCATAAACATTTTAAAATAAATTCTGGAAATTTTCCAGCCAAACCCCATAACCTACTTTAAAGATACCATCAAAAAATTCCAAGAATTTTGGGAGCAAATTGATTCTGAATACCCAGCTATACTCTTCTGCCTTTCACAGCAGAATATCATTTGTGATTCACAAGTAATTCCCTTGTTTACTAGCTTAGAAAAGGCATTATTTGTTCTCTACCTCATCCATCATCTTCTGGTCTCATTAAATATTTATGGACACTGACATATCACGCTATCAGATCCTTCTTTCACACATACATGCATGTTTCACTCCCATCTTCTCTTTCATATGCATATATTTTTTCATTATTCCAATTTTACTCTATACACTGAGTTTCTTGAATTTACAAGTCTCCCAGATACTGGCCACTAACTTAGAGTCACAAGTAAGTCATTAATAAAGGAAAATTCCTATGCCACTAATTAGCTAAGCTTTTATTGGGGAAGTGGCAATACCCTAAAATCATAATTTACAGAAGTCTGTATAGAAAAGGGAATCTTCCTACTTAAGATCCTCTACATATATGAAAATAGTACTATATAATAATAATAATAGTTCATACTTAAATAGCATCTCTATACAAAATATTTTTAAATTAGTAGTGCAATATTGTCTCTATTTTTACAAGGATCCCAAAGATTGGGTGACTTGCTAGAGTCACATGCCTCATAAGTGATGGAGCCAACAGAAGCCAGCTCTTCTGATAATTCCTTTGTTCTCTACACGGCACCATACTATATTACACAGGGGACAATCTGTAACTACAAATGTATGTCTTTCAATTCTCTTCAGAATCTCCCGCAACTAATTTTGACCACTCAAAAATATGGGTCTATTAAAGATTTACCCGAACAGCCTATAAATCCAGAAGTAAAGATAGAGTTCACTGACATTTAGGGAAGTAGTAACTTTTCAGAGGAGACTATCAGATGAATGTGGAGCTTCTTGTTCTATGATTACAAACTCAACATATCATCCCTTGTCTTATATTCATTAATTTCCTGTTTCATGCAACATCAAAATATCTAAGCTTTCTGGGATAGAAGAAAGAAGTAGAGGACAAAAAAGGCAAAAAGGAGAGAGAGAAAATAGGTTATTTTTCCTATACATACTCCAATGGTATAACAATCACAAAGGATAACAAGCCTAATTTATCTCTCCAGGAAAGTCTTTGTTAAAAGCTTTCAGATTTTGTCTTACAATGGATTCATTATATTTGCAAATTATTAAATAATTTATAGATTAAGGAATTTTAAAAAGCATAGTTCTAGATTGGTTTTTAGGGGGTTTTTTTGGTTGTAAATTACAAAAAAGCACCACAGCCTTACCACCCCTGTGTCATGAAACTCTCTCCTAAATATGTGGGTTCAAATCCTGGCTTTTTCACTTACATTGTGATCTTGAGCAAAGCACCTAATCTCTGTAGGCCTCAGTTTTCTTATCAATAGCATAAGAGAGCTCAAGCTATACTATTTCTAAGGTCCTCCTCCCCAGTTCTAAATTGTATAATTTTATGATCTTCCATTTACAAAAGCATTCTTTCACTACATTTATTCAGCCTTATATGTAATACATAAGATATGCTTAAGTCAATGAGCAAAAACCATTATATGTCAATCAAGTTACTGTCTGGTTCTTTCTACCTAACAGTAATTTTTTTAGTTGGATGGCACTGAAAGCTTAATAGATCTCTCCAACTTTATTGGAACTCCTAAAATTATTACTGGAATAACTAAGTACTGTGACTCAAAAACAGAACCTAGAAGACGGCTCTTTGAACATGAGCCAAGCAAAAAACGCGAAGTTTCAGAAGACACCAAAAGGAAAAATAATTCTCCCAACCCTCAGGAACCCAGAAACATAGCAGTAGATGGGCACAGAGAGCAAACTCATTAAATCTGCAAAAATGATAATTCCAATGTGATTGGCTCTTCAAGATGCTCATTAGATATCACCAACAGAATAAAAACAAGGTTTATGTGAACACTGGTAAAGAAATTCAAACTGGATCCTGATAATTCTGTTTCTATTAGTCCTAAATGAACTATAGACCTGAAATGATTACCAAAGTGAGCAGACAGTTTGCTCCACATTTACTAATTTTTTATTAAATCTTTTTATTTACAAAACATATGCATAGGTAATTTTTCCAACATTGACCCTTGCATAACCTTTTGTTGCAAATTTTTCCCTCCTTCCTCTCACCCCCCCCCCCATCTGGCAGGTAGTCCAATATATGTTAAATATGTTGAAATACATGTTAGATCCAATATATGTATACATATTTATACAGTTATCTTATTGCACAAGAAAAATCAGATCAAGAAGGAAGAAAAAGAAAAACTGAAAAAGAAAACATAATGCAAGCAAGTAGCAACAGAGAGAGTAAGAATGCTATGATATGTTCCACATTCTGTTCCCATGGTTCTCTCTCTGGGTGTAAATAGTTCTCTTCATCACTGCACAAGTGGAACTGGTTGGAATCATCTCAATATTGAAGAGAATCATGTCCATCAGAATTGACCACTGTAGTCTTGTTGTTGCCATGTATAATGATCTCCTGGTTCTGCTCATTTTCTTAGCATCAGTTCATGAAATCATCCTGCTGATCGTTTCTCACAGAAAAATCACACTTACTAAATTGATGCACAAAATAGTCTTTAAAAAAAATTTAAATAAGGCACTGTCTATCTGTTTCATGCAGCCATATATTTGGGGAGTAAAGAAAAGAGAGGGAGTGTAACATGCAGGATAGAGAGTTAGCTGTGAAATCAGGATGGTCTTGTTCCCGGTCTTGCCTTTCACATATATTGGTTTTGTGATCCTAGGCAAGCAAGTCATGTCACCTCTCAGTATCATGGACCTGTGGCATGAAACTAGTCATACTGATATAGAAAAACACAAATTATGATTATTTATGCTGTGATGCATTTTTAAATATTTTGGTAAACATTTGTAATTACTTTTTAATCTCATTCAGTCACAGGTGGTACTTTGTCCTTGGTATATGGCCATTGACTAATTTTTTTTCTGAGATAATTGGGGTTAAGTGACTTGCCCAGAGTCAGACAGCCTGAAAGTATTAAATGTCTGAGGCCAGATTTGAACTCAGTCTCTCCTGACTTCAGGGCTGGTGCTCTCTCCCCTGTGCCACCTAGCTGCTCCCACTGATAACTTGCAGAAGAGATATTTGCCCTCACTGGTAGATGGAATCACTTAATTAGGGAGGAAGTCCCCCAAATCACTGAAATCACAGGATTACTCTCTAGCTTTAAAGAATAGCAACAACAATAACAGACAAAGGGAATTGGCAAAAACATTATCTCCCCAAAATAACAATTAGTGTTTCTTTCTAACATTTGGCACTTAGTTAGCACATGCCATCTTGTGCTATGTTAAACATTTTAATAGAGCTACTCTGACCTCTAACCTCTAACAGATTATCAACCCATTAAGATAAAGGATTATGTCATATTGTCGTATTTTTATCTTTATCTTAATCTTATGGATCTAACATTGTACGCTAACATATAATAACCTTCAGTAAATGTTTTGATGAAGAAAATATCTTCCAGCTTTCTTTTGTTGTGAAGCAACTGACCCATTGCATCAGTGAATCCATTTGGGGTTTTCTTGGCAGAAATAATGGAGTGGTTTGACATTCCTTTTCTGGTTCATTTTATAGACAAGAAAACTAAAGTAAGGTTAAGTGACTTACTAAAGGTTCTGCAACCTAGGATTTGACCTTAGGAAAATGAGTTTTCCTGACTCCAGATCAGGCTCTGAACTAGAAAGGTTATTTAATAATATGATTCTAAACAATAGGTGTACTAGACATTTCAAGTTACTTACTATTCTGATGATCATCACCCTAACATTAAAATAAATCCAACAGTCTTAGCCCCAAATCTGCTTACAGCACATAAGTGACTATGAAATAATCTGAGGCCTCTGAGATCTTTGGTTTTCATGGGGTCAATGATCAAGAGAATTTTTATGTGAGAAGGAAAAAAAAAGGGAGAGATATCTCATATCTTGCATCTACTGGAGGCTGAGGGAACTTTTGACTTAGCCTCTACAATTTAATGACACTTGAAGTGGTCCCTATCTTTGAAATGTGCCATCTTAACAGATGTCTACTCTCCATTGGTTACAGTTATCTTATTGCACAAGAAAAACCAGATCAAGAAGGAAGAAAAAGAAAAACTGAAAAAGAAAACACAATTTCTAGTCAAAGCAACAGCCAACTGTGACTTCAGAGGTCGAACAGGGCAACACACCTTCTGCCAGAGAGATGAGGAACTATTGATGCAGAATGAGAGATAAGCTATTAGACGTGGCCAGCATGTTCATTTGAACTTTGTTACATGGGAAGGTTTTTTGTTACATGGGGAGATGTAGTCATTGAGAAGTATCAGTGTAGAAAGGGGCATTCACAAGACATTTTTTTGAAAGGAAATACAAGTGGAAGTTTGGATGAAGTTGGATTGACTAAAGGAATTCAAGAGAGTAACTTCCAGCGAAGTGGTATGATAAATGTAGTACAAGGAATGCAGTCAGGAAGACCTGAATACAAATCCACTCTGAGATACACCTCCTAGATCTGAAGTGAAATCCAGCCTCAGCTATCTCCTAGCTGTGTGATCCTGAACAAGTTATCGAACCTCAGTCCATCTCATTTTTCTCAACTGTAAAATGGGGATAATCATAGCATCTACTTCCCAACATTGTTATAAGGATCAAATGAGGTAATAATTGTAAAATATCTTAACACACTACCTAGCACATTGTAAGTGCTTATTAAATGATTGCTCCCTTTCTGTCCACTTATCATTTTAGGATAAGTTATCAGATAATACCAATGGAGAGTAGACATCTGCTAAGATGGCACATTTCAAAGATAGGGAACATTTCAAGTGCCATTAAATTGTAGACGCTAAGTCAAAAGTTCCCTCAGCCTCCAATAGATCCAAGATATGACATATCTCTCCCCCCCTTTTTTTTTCCTTCTCACATAAGAATTCTCTTGATCATTGACCCCAAGAGAACCAAAGACCTCAGAGGCCACTATCTGCTACTGCTACCGCTGCTCTTCCTTCCTTTCTTTCACAATGCAATTCCCAGCCCCCAAACTGTGCAAGAGATTTAAAAGGTACAACTAACATGTCCTAGAACAGAATTAACGCTCATTTTTCCACTTTTGAAAGGAGAAACTAGATCCAGGAAAAATGCCTAGTTACTATGGAGATATGCATTCAGGGAAAAAAAAGTAAATGGAAAGAGAGAAAAACAGAGAGACACAACAAGAATTGTTGTAAATCCTATAAGTGGAGAAATGTTTGCGTGACTCTAGTCAATGCAATGGACTAGATTTTAGCCTTCTTCCTTATGATTTTGCAGTTAGATGTTTCTGGATTTTTGACTTTAAAGAAGGCAAAATGCATACAAAAAATACAAGATGTTATCAACTATGTGGAAGTTGTCATTTCTACACATGCTATTGTTTTGTGGAGAAAACAGTCTCTGTGAAAAAGATTGGCATATATATCAAGAGGGTTGACTATTTTCATTGCTAAAGAAATGCGTGACTTTTTCCTTCATTTGTGATATTAAAGAAGGGGTAGGTGCTTTCTGTGTGCCTAATTCTGGTTCTGGAAGCAGCTTCTATCAATGTTATACTCCAAAGTCTTACTGTGAAGCAGATGTGACACCCTGGGTTCTAGAAGACCACACCAATAGAATATGAGGTCGACAGATTTCTATTAGGCCTTCTTCCAGAAGCCTAAAACAATTCCAGCTTTTTATAGTCCATAATCACAATTTTTTAATGGAAATTCATGAAAAAGGATACCAAAAAAAGAGAGAGAAGATTTGAATTTTTTTAATGTAACACATGTTCATCTCATCCTTTTCTGTGCACATTTTCCTAATTATTAAGGAAAATTCAGCCTTTATGAACTGTCCAAATTTGTATTATACACATTAGTTAGTTATCCTTATATTAACAGATTAATTGTAATACTTCTTTAACTGCAATACTTCTTAAATTTAAGAGTCCCTCAGAGCTTGAAACTATTCCCCCCACCAAAAAAAACCAAAAAAAAAAAAAAAAACAACTGCTTTTCTCCTTTTCATCCTTTTGAAACTGACCAAACTGAAAAATTTCAGATAGTGAGACAGTGACAGACTGTTTTTGTCTGACAAAAGTCTAAGTCTTTTTTCCATCTCCAGATTAAAATACCTTTTTCCTAGAGAATGGCCTCCCTGGCCTCATTATTCATGAACAATAGCTCTCTTAGTCTCTTTAAAAAAAAAATGCTGCTATCTCTTGCAGGAAGCCCACTGGGACTCAGTGGGTATTAAAAGACTCACGTCTCTCTATTTTTTCTATTTAGCAGCAACAAGATTTGCAGCAAGAAGGAATAAAGAGATATTTCATTTTAGCCCAATACCCCCCTCCATACCTCAAAACAAGACCTACACAAAATAAAGCAATAAAAAATGGCTATATAATGAGATGAAATCTCACCAATCTCCTACAAGTTAATTCCTACAGAAAAAAAAAATAAAAGAAATAACAGAAGGCTGTATATTACCAGCTCTTGGCTACTATTTCTCCTCGGTGCTCTCTGCTAGCCACCCTCTGTGCTGATCCTAAGCTCTGAGCTCCACATAGCTAGGGCATCATCTGTCATTTCTTCTCAGTCTATCCTCAGCCAGATTCAGCCAGATTCCACAGCCCCTTTATAGATGAAGATTTGCTCAGACCCAGTGATCTAGACCCTTAAATCCTGGTTTTGTTCCAATGTTACCTAGTACAAAAGAGAATAGGGATCTGGGAAGAAAGCCAAGTGAGAGGATAAGATAAGCTTTTCTAAGTAAAGGATTTAAAGTAAATGATAAAAGAAACCCTCTCTGGAAAATAACAGATTTGGAATTAAATTTAGTAATTGTCCTTTTTTCCATGGTACACCAAATTAAATAGACCATAGTATAATTTTTTAATTCAAAAGAAAACATTTAAAAGTTACAAAATGAATAATGATAGTAATGGCTAGATTTGCAATTTACAAAATGCTTTCTGCACACACAAAAAACATACCACAAGATGGATGGAGCAAATGTTATTATTCACATTTGACATTTTGCTTTGTGCTCAAGTATTCTGAGTCACTCATGCTATCAGAAAAGGCTTGAATTGAAAATTATATACATTTTACTTCCAAAAATCTGCCCTTAAGAAAATGGAGCAATCATAAGGGATAATGCAGGGATTTTTTTTTTCTAATGGATTCTCTAATCATATATCAGAGTGAGTCATCTACACTCTTAACTCTTCTCTGTCAATTTCAGAGGCAATTATTCACTAAGATAGAATAAGGACAAAATGTTCACTCTCTATATTGCCAAGTAGTTTGTCTCTCACCTTTGCTTTTCTGCCTGTTTGACCTTAGGAAAGTTATTTAATCTCTGTGTTTTAGCCTCCTTATCTGTAAAATAAGATTGGATTAATTGACTTGTGAGGTGTCTTCCAGTTCTAAATTCGTGATCCTGCTGAATTATTATACATTGTAAATCAGGAAAGCATTTAGTAATCATTCTCGTCTTGTAGATAAGATGGAAAGATGCAAAGTAAAAAAAAGGTAGAATTAGACCAATTCAGAACTGGTTGAATGATTTGACCTAAAGACTATCATTAATAAATTGATGGAAACTTGAAAAGAGTTTTCTAGTGAAGTGGCCCAGAAAAAAAAAAAAAATATATATATATATATATATATATATATATATGTGTGTGTGTGTGTGTGTGTGTGTGTGCCCCTTAACAATAAAAATACAAGTGACATTCATCAAATTTGCAAATGATACAAAAGTGAGTAGGGAGATGACTAATATTTAGATAATAGTTATGATCCAGAGAGAACTCAAAAATCTTAAGTAATAAATTGAAGAAAAGATATTCTCATATTCTCAATCTAAATGGTATAATTATACCTCCATTTGGATTAAAAAAGCCAACATTACAAATACAAGATAGCATATTATGGCTAGACAACAGTTGATGAGGAAAAGATATGAGGAAATGTAGCAATTACAAAATCAGTTAGAGTCAACAATGCAACATGACCAACAAAAAAGCAAATCTGACCTCAGACTGTACCAAGAGGTATATAGTATCAAGAAATGAGAAGCAGTAATCCAGCTATCTTTTTCCCTAATAAAACCAAATTTGGACTATAGGCACTTCTGCCTGTACACTGAATTATGCAAAATTTCACAATAAACGTCAAAGAACTTATGGGAAAGATTAATTTAGGCGCATGACTACCTATCAGTCAAATTGGAAAAAATAATATTTTTTAAAATTAACTTATAGCAGAACTAATAACTTTTTCTTCAATTCAATTCTAATTAATTAATGGATTAATTAATTAATATAGTGGTTAATATAATGAAGGATTAGACCAGACTAGACTAGATTGTATGAGTATAGTTTAAAGGCAATGCAGATGCTTTGGAGAAGAGAAGACTTGAAAGAACATGATAGCAGCAATTCAGATCATTCAGGATTAGAATGAGTTGCCTAGGATTTCCCCTCTCACTATGCCTTCAAGCAAAAACTGGGTATGAACCGATATGGGATGCTGTAGAAGGTATTCTTGGTCAAGAAAAGGTTGAACTAGAATGGCCTTTGAGCTATTCTTCAATACCGAAATTCTATGTAATTAGTCTTCTAGCGTGCCATGGAGACTAGTGGGAAAGAATGGATTTAAACAGTAGGAAGTAAATCATCTAGTCAATTAATACTAATGGGAAAAAATTTGGCTGACAAACTTTCTAGAGTGTAAGAAGGAACCATAAGACTATGTAATCCATTTCATAATTCATCCCCACAACCATTATCCTCTCACACTTAGCCTGCTACTTCTTGAAAAACCAAGAAAAATGCAGGAAGGCAGCTCTTGAACTGACTCTAAAGAAGAAATTGCAGCTTACCTACTAATCTTCACAATGTAACAAGCAAAATAAGAGTAGAGAAGTAGTGGGAGAGGTCCACCATGAGAAAAAAACTCAAGATTGAAAGGAAAATGTCTATTTCTTTCTCATAGTACATAGAATATTGGAGTTAGGAAGACCTGAGTTCAAAACCAGATGCTATGTGACTTTAAAGATGTCACTTAAGCTCTGTCTCCTTCAGTTTACTTAACTATAAAAATGGGGCTAATAACAGCACCTACCTCCCAGGGTTGTTAAGATTCAAATGGGATAATATTTGCAAAGCACTTAGCATGATGCCTGTAACATAATAGGTTCTTAATAAATATTTCTTTCCTTCCTTCACTTCCCATTATAAGAGAGTAAAACAACCAGACATGGTAAAATATGATTTAACCCTGATAAACATCTGTGATAGACAGTGTAGCACATTGGAAAGAATATTGGATTTGGAGCCAAAGAACCAGATTTTTTAAATGGGCTCTGCTACTTACTACCTGATAAGTGACTAGTTGGCACAATGGATAGAGTACCATAGAAAAAATCAACTTCTTGGTCTTCAAATTTGGACTCAGATACTTGCTAGCTGTGTGATCCTGGGCTAGTCACTTTACCCTATGTTCACCTCAGTTTCCCCATCTGTAAAATTAGCTAGAGAAGGAAATGGCAAACTACTCCAGTACCTTTGCCAAGAAAACCCCTAAATGAAGTCTCAAAGAGTTGGACATGACTAAGAAGCAACTGAATAGGAAGCCTTCATACATATATATTCATCTACAAATTGTCTCTTTCCTTAGAATGGAAGCTTTTTGAGTGAAAATATTATATTTTTTCTTTTGTATCCCCAATGTTTAGTGCAGTGACTAGCATTTGATAAATGTTTGATGACTAATACACTGAAGAGCTGGATTATATCATCCAATGCTCCTTCATGCTCTAAAACTATAATCATATGACTACCTGAATTTCATGGGTGAATTACTAATTAAGGCAAAAGCAATGCCTTAAGGCTAGAGGTTAGCAACAAATGCTCAAAGACATCCCCGATGCTAATCAATGACTCTTAAGCTACAGAGACATTTAAAATACAGCAAACCTTAAAATAAGGGTCCTTGGTGCTTAGGCACAATTAACACACTAGGCTAAGACTAGAAATCTATAATTAAACATAATTACTAGTATCCTCTAATTAGTTGGGGAAATAAGATTGTCTCAGCTGACAAGCTATAATTCTGATGCATAACAGAGAATGCTGAAGCCCTAACTGACCTCAGTCTGTGGATCCTCAGCACATGCATAGTTTAATGGCCAAATTAATTCTGTGATTAGCTCTGAGATGACTCAGAGGAGCTTTCAGTATATAGTTTAGAATTACAGAATGCTAGCATTAGAAGAGATCCATCCTCCTCATAAACAAATTAGGAACCATAAGCCTAAAGAGATAAAGTAACTAGAATAGGGTCACCCAGCCAGTGCAGATCTGGGACTAGAACCTAGATTTCTATCTCCTGCTCCACAGCTTTTCCATCGTGGGTATGCTAAGGAAAAGCAGAGACCCTGTGGGTTCCAAGTATTGTGAAGGTCCCAGGAAATCTTAGAATAGAAACTATTAAAGGTTTGTTAAAATAGTTGGTGGCAGGGAAAGTCTGTATCAAAGAGGTCAACCACAAGGAGAGAATTGGCTCAGCTTATCCCTGGAGATGATCAGGGAAGGCCAAACTAAGATAAAATATAAAATGTCCCAATGAGATTTAACTTCTAGCCGTCTATAACAATAGTTCTAAATTGAGTTACAGAAGCTTATTTAAATGTTCCTATGTGTTATGATTCTTTCTATATTTAGCATTCCTTTCTGTGTAGGAATAAGTATTATTTGCCCCATACTTAATTCATAATGAACAAAATATTTTTCATTCCTTCTTCCTTCCTTTCTTCTTTCAATCCTACCTTTCTTCTTTCTTTCCTATTTTTGTTTCTTCTTTCTTCCTTCCTTTCTCCTTTCTTTCCTTTCTTTTTTTGAGGAATGAAACCCTACACCTGAACCAAAAACAAGGGATAGAAGTCAAGTTTTCCCAGAACTGAACCTAGTCTACAAAATATGACGACTGGCTACAGAAAAGGTAATAACAAGTAGATTTAGCTTCTATAAATCGCAGCTGCAGCATATCAAGGCTAGATATACATAATATTTTATAATAACGGATAAAACATAAAGTTAGAAATACAAAAAACCTATCTTTTGTCCTCCTCATCAAGTGAAGAATTTATAATTCTGTTTAAGAAGGGGAAAGGGGTCTTCAAAATCTAAAGCCCAAAATTAAATGAAATATCACATACATTTGCACTAGTATCTATTAAGTGCTCAATTCAGTGACAAAATCAATAATGTTTAGAGAAAGAAAGGGAGAGGCCACTTCTGACCAGGATGGTCAGAAAAGGATTCCCAATGACATGTCGTCTGAATTGGATACGTAATATGAATAGAATTTCCAATGGGAAAAGGGCAATGGGAAAGGCTTATAAGGACAGTGACTAAAGTGACTTGGCTTGAATGGAATATTTTTAAAGAGGAATCATGAGAGAAGGTTAGAAAGATACCTTGCAATTAATCTTCAGTTAAGGACAAAAAGATTTCAACTTTCACCTATAGGGAATAGGAAGCCAACAGAGGTTTCTTGAAAAGAAATTTGACACTGTTTTCTTCCTAGCTTTAGGAAGATTATCTTGGTAGAAGATATGGGATAGTTTGGGTGAAAAGAAACTAAAGTAGTTTCTAAAGACCTGAGAGGGTCCATGAACTTGGATAAGAAGGGAAAAAATACATGTGTTTCCACTAACTCCTAACTGAAATTAAGCATCTCTTCCAATTATAAATGTAAGCAAATAAACCACAGTAGGATGAGGCTTTATCAGATTGCCAAAGGAGTCTACAACACAAGAATGGTTAAAAACTTCTAGACTTGACTAAGGCAGATAAATTTAAATGCTTTTACACTAGCATAAGTATGGCACTGTAAGAGACTAGACTAATTGAGAAATTTGAAACACAATCATCTTAGCGAATGATGAGATATTAAAGGTAAAGGAAGAGAGAAAAAAATCTAAGATGATTCTGAATATTGTGGTATCATTAATATAAATAACAAAGTCAAGAAGAAAAGCCTAGGGGGAGGAAAAAATGAGTTTGCTTTTGAAAATAGACAAGTCTTAAAAGCAAACATGACTGAATCCCCTTCCTGGCCACTACACTCCAGAGTGCTGACTGAACCTAGATGGAAATGTAATTGGAAAATATTTAATAAATAGAAATATAACAAAATGTAGACAACATCATATTTTAAAACTATGTCAGTGTGTAGCCCACAAGGATCCTCATTTATGGATTAGTGAACCCTATTTCTATTTTGAGTTTGATACCACTGATTTAATGGAGAATAGACAAATACTGGCATTAAGAAAAAAGTATAATATTGCTTTTAGGAGAATGCAAATTTTTCTAGCTGAAGAATTCCCTAGGTGTGGTATACTCCTTCCACCAACACAAATCAATATGTCCTAGACAGTTTTGTGAGGAATAGAGGTTAATGGATCACACTTTTAGAGAGTCAGAGACAAGATTTAAACTGAGGTTTTCCTGATTCAAAAATTAGCATTCTTCCCATTACATGAAGTTCCTCTCCTCCATAATTAGAAACCTAGGTTAAGACATGATTTCATCCTGGGCATCTAAAGAGAGACGATGGATCAATGGAGATGAATCTAAAAAACCCAGAAGTGAGTAAATGCAAAAAAATTCTCTATCATGAGTCAATAAAAAATTATTCAGGCTTAAAATCTAAGGTCTTTCTCCAATCTGAGTCCCATATATCTTATATTAAAAGAAAATATCCCTTAGATTGCTTATCAGAGCTAGACCTCAAATAACAACAATTTTCATATACATGATGTGAAATAATGCTTTAAAGTTTACAAAGTGTTTTCCTCACACCACCACTAACAATGCAAGTATTATTATTCCCATTTTATAGATAAAGAATCTGAGGCTCAAATGGAAGTGATTTGCCCAGAATTACCCAGGTAACAAGGGATAGCTGAATCAGGGTTTCCCCCTAGGGTTCTCAAATTTAGAAGGATCTGCTTCTTCTTCTTGTGGCAGTCCAGCAATGTTCTACCCTGCTGTGTGCTTTGTGGTCTTTCATCACCCTTATACTAAAGCATCTTACATTATTCTCCCTATAGTCAAGAGTTCAGGAAAATGAACCAAACAGCACAGGAAAGTAAGGACACCACCAGACTCCAAATGATAGAGGTTTAAATTTTAGTCTCAGTTCTGCCAACAACTAAGTGTGTGATCTTGGGTAAGTAAGATTACATCTCTGTAGCTCAGAGAATCTTTCATCTTTAAAATGAGGAAATCAGACTAGATGATCTCCTAAGTTCCTTTCAAATATATTAGTGCATAATACTATAACGTGTAACCAGAAAATGTAAGATAACACAAATGAATGACTCATGGAAGGCAAACATTCCAGTATTAACTAAGAGAAAAATGTTATTATCATTACTCTTATTGTTTAGCCACATTTGACTCTTTGTGACCCTGTATGGGGTTTTTGTGGTTTGCCACTCCATTACCCTTTCCTTCTCCAGTGGATTAACAGAGGTTACATGATTTGTCCAAAGTCACATAGCTAGTAAGTGAGTGAAGCCAATTTGAACTCACATCTCTCTTACTCCAGGCCCAGTGTTCTCTATCTACTGAGCCATCTAACTGTCTTCTTGCTATTTTTAGCATTTATAATAATAATTACAATTTCCATATCACTATAAAGTTTGAAAAGCAATGGGTACTTGTTATTTCACCAGTTTTAGTGGGGATTTACCCAGTTTCTTAAGACACACTGCATATGATATGTCCTGGAACTTGAAGCTGCTCCTGAACTCATTTTATTTAATATCAGTATTATGAGAAGAAATCTCTGTAGAAAAAGATTTCTCTTTCTTGGCCCAATAAGAAACCAGCCCCAGTTCTGGCAGAAGCTATAAAGCTACTGCACTAAAACCTGCCCAGATAAGTAATTTGAGCTGGAAAGATGTGCTCAATAGCCCATTAGTGTACTTTGCAAAGATGTGTACTTTAGATACAGTTCAACAATTACTTAGTTCTTCTACATGCATATCTATATCAAAATGAGAGAATGAAGATTATACCACAAATTCTCAATCAATCCTTGAGTAACTGAGCCCCTTCTACAGTATTAACAACATACTTTTGGAGGGGGAAAGATAGGAAGATAAAATGAGGTAAAAGGAAAAAGTTCAGAAATGTAAAACATGTCCCACCCCTGAAAGTTTGTAGTTTATTTGGGGAGAAAATCCCCACATAAGAAATAAAGAAATGAGGTGTTAAAATATGGAGTACACTAGGCTTTAAGTGTTATTTGGGTACAGGAGAAGAAATCTCATGTAAAGTTTAAGTAGGTTTATTGAAAGAGGTAGGCAGATTACTTAATTTCTCTGTCATTTGTAGAATAAGAGTTCTATGTAACAGTTCCTAAGGTCTCTTTCAGCTCTATATCTATGGTTCTATGATTTGATTCCTGGGTTACAGAAATTCCAAATATTTGGGCATTTCCCTTACTCAACTAGTTAGTTAGCATCCACAGCCCAAGATGGTTTTCACTCTGGATGATTTTTTAATTAATGATTTTTGGTTTCTAACAATCAATATTTCCAATTATAGCCATTCTCTCAAAGGAACCTTCCTTCCCATTGTGGGGAATAGATAAGGTGAAGAACTTACAGGAATGTATGAATTCTTTTTCTGTATTTTATTATTTCTGTGTCTCCCCTATAACCTGTATAATATGTGCAGGCTCATATCTACTTGAGCCTTGGCCAGCTAGAAACATATTTACTTAACCTGAGCTGATGACATTTATTGGTATTTGACATTTATCGATATTTAGTCTATTAGCTGATTCACTATCTGCTTGATTAAGCCTGAAGGCCTGACTTTCTGTTTCCTAGAAATCAGGAGATTTCAGGGAAACAGAAACTTTCCATTCCAATCTTCCCAAATAGCAACAACCAATTAGATGCCTCCCCCTCCCCTTCTCAATGCCCTCTTACTTGTGATGTAATTTCTTGTATAAAAGCTATGTATCTTTACTACTTCTTTAGCCCTCCTACCGTGAGCTTTCTCTTTCTTATCTCATGATGGGATGACTCATCCTCCAGAGGTTTCCAATAAACAACTTTTCTGCCTTCTACTGAGTGATCTCTAAGTAGTCATTTTGGGTAAAGGTCTTTCTACATCCCTCACACTATTTAAACCAGAAAAACAGTTAAGTAAAACCAACTAACCCATATGCATCTTCAATTTATGATTTCCTGAAATATATAAAGATTAAAAAAAAATTCCAAAGATAATCATTTGAAAACCAAAATCAAGAAGCCATCTTAATATGAAACCAACATGATGTCAACATTCTTCTGCATAAGCCTGGTATAGAAACCAGGGACAGAAAGCTACCCCCACAGACTCACTCAGAATCCTAAGAAGGAATTCTTTCATTTGAACAGAGTTTGATAGTGGCACAAAGACCATTCAGGAGCGAAAGTTTAACAGCAACAGTGTAAAAAAAAAGAAAATTTTCCTGCAGGGTAACCTATCCCAGCAATACACAGCCGTGCCTCTAAAATAACTGGAAGGGAAGATTTATGTAAGGATAGGGGCAACCACCAAAGCAGGACGAGAAATGGGAGATGTTGGGGTGGGTTGGGGTAACTGTGGGATGTGCAAAAGAAGGCAAATGTGTACTACTGATGTTTAGTTTGGAGAAGAACAGCAGTACCTATGGAATACAACTCAGCGGGAGTATCCAAGAAGCAAGAATCCTACTAAGCTCTGCAGCAAGGTTTGAGTGGCCCTGACCCAGTTACTACACTGCAACCATTCCATTTTATATCAGAAAATGACAAACCCTCATCAAAGTCTAACTTAAAGAAACAGTATAAAGTAAAGGCAGTTCCTTATCACAAGAATTCTAAGGTCTCTTTTTGAAATCCTTCCCCTACTCCCCTTTCTCTCCAAAGAACATACTAGAACATATTTGACTTATATTTACTTGTATTTCCTAAGCCAAAAGAGAAATGTATGGCAGTCACTTCTGAAAAGTAAGGAAAAGAGGAGAACAAAAGACTTGTGGATGGTGGCTTTGCCCAAGTACTAGAAAAGCAACTACAAAAATAAAACAGATCATAACATATTCCTTTTGTTGATATTCAAAATATTTCTCCAGCACAAGAGGCACTTGGGACATGTCCATTGTCCACACTTATCACCTCTGTCATCTGGGTAGGAGTAGGTGCAAATTCTCAAATTTCCATTAAATGGTTGAAATACAATAATAGATTAATATATGTTGGAATGCAAGAACATTTATTGTGTTCAAAAAAGAAAACTCAAGAATAATATATTTATATATGTTCATTACTATATAACTATTCAAAAGTCAAGGCAACAAATACACTTTGAACCTAAGGCAGCTACATACAGACAAAAAAAAAAAAGAAAGAAAGGGATGCAAAGTCAATATTAACCTTATGCTGAGACCAAATTAACAATCCTAAAGAAATGCTTCCAATCTCCCATCTGACTTCACATCCATGTTTGCTTCTGCTTATACCAAGACATGTCAAACAATGATAAGGACAGAAATAGATATCTGATGTCATCACTTAAGAGGCAGCTTATAGAAAACACTTCCTAAGAGTTGTCAAATGTATGAGGGATTAAGTGATTTGCCCAGGGTCCTTTATGTCTGAGGCAGGATTTGAAACCAGGTTGTCCTGTTTTTCAGTTTTGCTTTCTAATATGTGCTGGCTTCCACATGTGGCTCTAATTGAAAATATTGTTAAATTTTTCAATTAAATAAGTTGAAGAATTGGGAGGGGGCGTTAACATAAAATTCCGTTAAACAGTTCCCACACAATCTCTGACAGCAAAGCTTCCAAGGGGAGTAAAATCCAAAAAAGGTATATGGGGGTGGGGGAGAGAAAGAGGAGATGAGAGAGAGAGAGAGAGGACAGAAAGAGAGAGGAGAGAGGAGAGAAGAGAGAGGAGAGAGAAGAGAAAGAGAGAGGAGAGAGGAGAAAAGAGAGAGGAGAGGAGAGAGAGAAGAGAGGAGAGAGAAGAGAAAGAGAGAGGAGAGAGGAAGAGAGAAGGGAAAGGAGGAGAGGGGAAAGGAGGGAAGGAGAAGGGAAGAATAGAGAGAGAGAGAGAGAGAGAGAGAGAGAGAGAGAGAGAGAAGAGAGAAAGAGAGAGAGAGAGAGAGAGAGAGAGAATATTCTATAAGCCTATGCCGCTAGGCACTGCAGAGAAATGAGTTAGTCCTGCTCCCAAGGAGCTTACAATCAAGTTGCCAAGATACAATATAAACATCTTAAATGTGAAACATTGTTTCATGAATTAATGGAATGAACAAGTCAGTTTCATACAGTCTTCACTAAGTCCATGAATACTTATAAATACTAAATATTTTAAAATTTTAGAACTATGTTAAAAATGTTAAGAACTATGGCTTGGCACATGAAAGAAAATCTATCACTTTCCTGGTAAATATTCTTCTCAAAGCTGGTAAGTACTTTTCTCCTGACAGCCAATACCTGTTCATATATACATACACATACGTATATACATAATCCCTTCACTCCAAAACACAATATTCTAGTAAGCTTTAGTTAGAATAAATTCATAGCACTAACTCATGAATTCTCCTTCCATCCACAGAGGTCAAAACTTACTCAGAGAATATCATGACAGAAAGATGAGGTAATGAAACCAGTTTAAACTTCAATTAGAAAAATTGGTTCAAATTAACCAATTCTGAAGTAATTCAGGCCAATTCCAATAGACTTGTGATGGAGAGAGCCATCTGCATCCACAAAGAGGCCTGTAGGGACAGAATATGGATCACAACATAGTATTTTCATCTTTTTTGTTCTTTGCTTGCTTTTGATTTTCTTTCTAATTTTTTTCACCTTTTTGATCTGATTTTTCTTGTGCAGCATAAGTGTGGAAATATGTATAGAAGAAATGCACATATTTAACATATATTGGATTATTTGTTGCCTAGGGAAGGGGTTGGGGAAAGAGAAAAATTTTGGAACAACGTCTTTTGCAAGGGTGAATGTTGAAAACTCTTTGCATATATTTTGAAAATAAAAAGCTGTTATTTAAAAAATTAAAACAAGCAAAAAAAGATAATTTCTTGAAAAAAACCCATCCAATTCCACATAAACAATGGTGACCCTTAAAAAACAACTAGACGCCCAAAGCAACTGTTAAAAGAGGTCACTCTACAGTAAGTTGTTAAGCGTTTCTAAGAGGGGTCAGCTGAAAAGTATTTAATTAGTAAAAGATGGACTGTGAAATCACTTCATATGTATTTGAGACAGAACTTATATTTAATGTGTTTTCTAAAATGGACTTGGCAATAAGAAGCAACATAAAACCAAGTCATTTAAGAGATTGAAAAAAAGAAGAGTAGTTGTAGCTCCAATAAGAGCTATCTAAAAGACTACCCAAATACTCTAGAAGTATCTACTTGCCAAAAGACCTAGGCAGTGGTTCTCAAACTCTTTTTCTCAGTATCTTTACGATATTAACAACTATTGAGAATACATCCAAAGAGTTTTTGTTTATATGGGTTACATAATAGATATTTATCATAAATAGAAAAAAACTAATTTTAAATTTGTAGACCCTCTGAAAGGATTTCAGAGACCCTCCAGGATTCACTGCACCACACTTTGAGAAACACTGACATAGAGAATATCTCTAGGGAGAGTACATGGAAAAGAAATACATAGAATTACTTCTGCTGAAAAAGATAATCATTGTTCAATTACTTAAATTCCCAATTTCAAAGCAATCATGGATTCTTCTCTCTTCACTATGTCCAATTGCCAGATCTTCTAATTCCAGCTTCTTTCCCATAAATCCCTTCTTTCCATACACATATGGCCTTCTTTCCATACACCTCTTTAATTCAGCCCCTCACCACCATCTTCATAGCCAAGATTATTGTAATATCCTCCTCACTGGTTTCTCAGCTTCTGGTTTCTCTTTCTTTTCCAATCTTCTCAATATAAAGATAAAAATAATTTTCTAAAGGATCAGAAATACTTGTTAAGGCAGAAAGGATTTTACCCTACATCCTGAAATTTTTCTAATGGTTCCCTATTGACTTTAGTATAAAATACAATATCTCCCCAAATCATCTTATCATTCTAGCCTACATTTTTAGGCCTTTTCCCATATTTTTCACCTACCATGCTCTAGCCATATTAGCCTATGTGCAACTCCCTGAATTTGCATTCCAGTTCACACCTCCATTATCTATGGGCAAAATGTATATTCTTCTCATCTCTGGTTTTTCCCAGTGCTTATTATTCTTCAATACTGAGCTCAGATGTCACCTCCTCATGAAGCATTTTCTCATCACCTTTAACTCTTAATGATCTCTCCTCTTAAATTACCTTGTATGTTTGTATTTTCAGGCTGCCTGCATTCTCTATTAGCACAATAAGTTCTTTGAACTTGTTTTTCACTTTGTTGCTTACCACAGCATATATAAGTTGAATTAATTGAATAAATATAAGTTGAATTAAAGACCTGGATGCTTTTCCATCTGCACCATAGGATAAAGCTTATTCATATCCATGAGGTCACAGATTCACTGATATACTAAAGGACTGTTTTAGAATAGATATTGGTCCTTATATTACCTTATACAAAAATTTCAGCTATAACACCAAGTCTTTTTGGAAGATAGTTAAAAACTATTAAGTATTAAGTACTGTATATAATAGTTGCCATAAAAATGACTGAATTATGAAGTTCAATTCACACTAAACACTGATTAAATTTGAAGAAAGTTTTAGTTAAATAGATAAGAAATTTTCTTCTGATCAAAAAAAAAAAAATAGAATCACAGGTTTCCAAATGACAAATTTAGAGATGTCCTTGGGACTATAATCTCTTTCTTTGGCTTCTCCATGTGAAAGAAAAAGATGAGGAACTTAATGTTCAAAACTTGATTAACCAACAATCAATCTAAAGGCTTTCTTGAAATAAAGGAAAAGGAGCATATAAGACTCCCAGGCCTGAGAGATAGCAAACTTTCAGGCCAGACTGTAATTCAAACTTGAAAGGCTCTGCTGTACCACCAATCAAAAATATTGCTTAGATGGATCTGACAGTCAAGGCTTTAAATCAAATTTAACAGAGTTAAGAGAGAAAAAAAGATACTAGCTGCTAGAGGAAAATGATTCCAAACTTCCAGAAAGGCTTTTGACACAAGATAGGCCTGAGGCATAGAATTTATAATTCAAAGTTGTCTAGTTCAAGCCCCTCATTATATAGATGGGAAAGGGTGGGGGCTGAAATGTCAGATGATTTGTCCAAAACTGAATAGGTAATAATAACTGAACAAAATTCTTGCATCTTTAAATCCAAAAAGATAAAAATACTTTCCACTATACCACAAATTCTCCCTGGGGTAGGAAGAAAAGAATGGAAAGCCTGGATGTTCATTTTATGGCAAGGCACCATACCCTACCTCATAAAAATTTATCCTAATTGGCAATAATACAATTACCTTAAAGGGAAGTGATAGATATTCTTGAATATTGAATTTAATCAAACTCAACAATAAAGTGACAGAACATAAACTTAGACCTTAGGGAAAAAGAACTACACAGAATCTCAGAACTAGAAGCCCCTTTGTCCCAAAGGATTAGTAACCTCTGGCAATATATTTCACTTTTAGGCAGTTCCATCATTAGAAAGTTTTTCATTTTACAGACCCAAAAACTGCTTCTTTCAACTTCCAACTTCTAACTGCTACAAGTTCTGCTTACTGAGGTCAAAAAGAAAAATTTTAAGACAGCTAATCACATACTCTGTAAGCATTGGGAGAATTTAATAACTTTTTCTCTGAAAAGCCCAACACATTTTTACTTTTACTTTACTACATTTGTATTATTAATATTTTCTCAATCACTTTCTTAATACAAGATAATCCACACAAAATAATTAAATCAAGTCCTATTTTATAGCATTTATCAATTTCTGAAGTATACATGCTTACCCTGAAAATCTAAACCAAAGAGCTGGCTCTAGCACAACCCTGTCTGCTAGGCTTCTCTTCTCCAGGATAAACTTCTCCAGTTCCTTCCCCCTCCTATCTCCATCTAGAGCCTGTTTTGAGTCCATCCTCCTAGCCTCCCTATTCTGGATACACTTCAATTGACCATTGTTCTTTGTTAAGTGTGGGACAAAGAATTGAACATTAATCCAAATGAGGCAAAATACATTAGGAGACCACAACTTGTTCACAACATTGTGCTTTTATTAATGCAGCATGAGATCATATTAAGGTTTTGGACTTCCAAGCAGCATTACTGATTCATTCTGAGGTTTCTGGTAAATAATAAAAATATCTAGCATTTCCATAGAGCTTTAAGGTTAGCAAAGTGATTTACATATATTATCTCATTTGAGCATCACAAAAATCTTGTGAAATATGAATTATTATCACCATTTTATAAGTGACAAAATCGAGATTGAAAAAAGTTAAATTCCTTGCCCAATTACTAAGTGTCTGTATCAGAATTCACACTCAGGCTTTTCTAACTCTAAACCCCACCAATCTCCTGCACCATCTAGGAAAAAAAAGAAAGCTTTTTCATTCTTCTACTTGGGTGGCAAAAGAAAGACTATTTTATGACATCATATAGTCTCTTTTTCAACTTCCCACTTCTGCTTTGTATACAATAAAAAACACAGTACAGAAGGAGGTAGTCCTCCTTTGTTGGCTTCTGGAGCAAATTCTTCCCAAGGCATTTCATTGGCCCAAAGTTATTTGGGGCCTTGATAATATATTCAGAGCTTTATAAACATTTTAATTAAAGTCAATATGTAAAAAAACAAGTCAAAATAATTCAAAAGAGGTATGATTTTATTCATGCAAGAATCCCTCCTTCCATTCTCCTCCACTGATGAAACCCGCAACCCTTTCATAATTTAGCTGACAGCCTTTATTAGTTGCTGAGGTTTAAAAAAAAAAGGCACTTTTTTCCCCTCTAATGTTTGTTTCTGGGAGATGAGCTTCTCTAGTTTCAGCTACACTGAAGCTGAAATAATAGAGTCCCTCATGAATCCTGTGCAAAGGACTTTTCCAGCTTTGAGAATCCAGGACTACCTCTATATCACCTCCCTCCATGACTCTGGAATTTTGACTCCACTCTACAGTTTAGAAAAGAAAACCAACAGCAAATTCCCAGGAAAATCTTCATTATTGGATCATGATTTTGAAATAAATGGATTGTATAAATATTGGAGGAGTAGAAAGGACAAAGTAAAGAATGTTTCATTACTTTCTGATCTGCAGCATTTGATACTGATAAGTACCTTTTCTTTTCATGGATATTCTCTCTTCTTTAGGTTTTTTTTCATGACACTTATTACTCTCTCTCAGTTCTCCTTCCTATCTGACCACTCTTTAGTCTCCTTTGCTAGATCTCAGCTTCTTAAACTGTGGTTCTTGACCCCATCTGGAGTCTCATAACAATGTGAGGGTCATAAAATTATGGTTTATCATCAGTAAATATCTGACTTTCATAACTATTTTATATATTTATATGCCCAGGTCACATAAAATTTTCTTGAGCAAAAGAAAGTGGAAAAAGTTTAAGTCCTGTACTAGATGATCATCCATATTATATACCCTAAATTGTGACCAAACTGTTCTGAACTCTTCCCTTTCCTCTCAACATTTTCCCACATAAGTGTCTATTATTTTAAGTCAAGTACAGTGTGCTTAGATAATACATGTTGATTTACTACATGCAAATAACTCCCAGATTTAGCCCTAGATTCTCCCTTGAAGTCTAATCCCATATCACCATTTCAAACTGGATGTCCTAAGGAATATAAAATTCTTTGTCTTTCTCCCTACCAACACACACACACACACACACACACACACACACACACACACAAAATTTCTTCTGAATTCTGCTTTTACCAAGGGCACTAGCATTTTTCCAGTTACCCAAGGTTCAAAACCTTAGCATTACCTTTGCTTGTCCATTATCCCTCATTCCAATCAGCTGTGAAATTAATGCCTTATGCCTTCAAAATAGTTCTCCGGTATTTCTCTTTAGAGAAGCTAGATGGAAGAGTGGGCAGAATGCCAGCCTTGGATTCAGGAAGATTCATTTTCTGGGTTCAAATTTGATCTCAGACACTTATTAGCTGCATGTGACCATATGCTAGTCAATTAACCCTGTTTGCCTCAGCTTCCCCATTTGTAAAATGAGCTGGAAAAGGAAATGGCAAATCACTCCAGGATCTTTGCCAAAAAAAACAAAAACAAAAAAACCCTAAGGAGGTCCCAGAGAATCTGAAACAATAGAAAAATTACTTAACAACAAATATCCCTTTAACTCTGAACATCCAGTACCCTAGTACTGATCGATTTTTATCATCTTTTGCCTCTATTATTACAATAATCTCCTAATATTTTGAAAAATTGTATTTCTTCATAATGGGTTCCCTTTATATTGTGATATATTTTATTTTATGCACTTGAAAACATTTTTCTGAGAAGGGCTCTATTGTTTCACTATACTGTCAAAGGGTCTGTGATATAGAAAGAACCCCTGACCTAATGCAATTCCTTTATCTTGTAGAAAAGGAAGCAAAGACCTGGAAAAACAAGTGACATGTTTCAAGCTCCTAAAGATAATAAAATCCTTAAAATCCTACTTTTGACTCCAAATCCAGGGATTTTTCTTCTATATAACACTGCAACTATCCTAACTCTTGATCATGAGACTCAGGAGGTATAGTATCATCCCTAGATTATGCCATGAAGCATTTAAATAGTGCATCGATGGAGTTCTTGGCTCAAAGTTGGAAGACTTGAGTTCAAATTTTGCCTCAGATATTTACTAGCTGTGTGACCCTGGGCAAGTCATTTAACTTATTTGCTTCAGTTTCTTCAATGATAAAATGGTGATAATAATACCTTCTTCCCAAAGTTGTCAAATGAGATCATGTTTGTAAAGCAGTTAGCACAGTGTCTGGCATATATAAGTATTTAATAAATGATTGTTTCCTTCCTTCCATGACTGATTTTATGAACCAGAGTATCTTAAATATATTTTTCTCAATTTTAGAAGTGAGATAATTAGTTATGTGCTGAATATATTCATTAAATGTAAATTATTGCTCTGCCTAGAGGATATTTGGTTAATATATAATTGTGAGCACTAAAATATTGCTTTTTTCATCTTGTATTTCTGTTCCAGTTGGGAAAAGTATATTTTTAACAAGAAAAAACCTCTTTAGGGGATTAAGTAAGAGGATTTATTTGATTTTACATTCAGAACAGTATTCTGTGTGCTTGGGCAATAGAAGATAATAACATCTAACAGGAGCCCACCCCAAAAACACACTTCTAGCAAACCCTGCCAAAGTAAGGAAGAATCCTTATAGCCATGACTCCCTCTGGATTCAGTTAATCAGAGAAAGTGGTTAGATCCAATGGTTCTCACAAATGAGAGATCCTGGCATGTGTCTTAATGTAAGAAGAAAAAAATCTAAGAGATCAGCCCCTCAATTTAAAGACTTGCCAGCATCATATCATATCATAGGCTTCTATACATTAAAGCACTCCAAACTTCGGTTAAATGCAAATGACATATATTGGTCAACGTGCCATCTGGGGGAGGGCATGGGGGGAAGGAGGGGAAAAGTTGGAACAAAAGGTTTGGCAATTGTCAATGCTGAAAAATTACCCATGCATATATCTTGTAAATTAAAATCTATATAATTAAAAAATGCAAATGACACATTAAATCATAGCAACCATTATCACCTTGTGTCAAATTCATTATCACCAGAAAGTTGGCAAAGAGCAGCCCCAAAAGGAGTAGCAAAGAATAATTAAATTTTGATAGGAGTAGGGTTGAAGCACCATCCAATAAATAAAGTTTACCCACAACAGTCCCAAGTAAAATGGAGGCACTTGGCATATAATATCTGAGATTGGCCAGAAAGATAACAGAAGAAAATGGAGGTGAACAGAAATATTTATGAAAAATGCTAATAATAACCTTCCTTTCCAATTTAGCCTTAGGCTCAATAGAGTTATTCTTGATTAAGTACAATGACTTTTAGACAGAAACCTCCCACTGCTGAGAATATCCCAGCAGGACTCTCTCCTTCAAAAACTTGGATTTGATTCTGTTGAGCTGCCTATTTTATTCTACAATTATCTATTCTTCCTAATCCTTTGTGGGTCTACTGTTTTCATTTGTTAACTCTCCTATTTCCCCAGAAGGAGCACTGAATTTTGCATCTTGAGTTTAAACCTGGGTTTAAATCTCATTTGAGCTATTCTTCTGCAGTCACTGATTCCCTCCCTCTGGGTCTCTGGTACTCACCTTTAAAATAAAAGAGTGGATGGGAAGACTTCTAAGAGCCCTACTAGTTCTAAATACATGACCATTCTTCCCCACCTCTACACTGTTACTTTTAATATGTAAAATTAAGAAGACTAATAGTTTAAAAGAAAGAACCAAAGTCCAATAAACAATATTTAAGTGGATGTATTTAAATTTAATGCATCCATTTAAATATAAATATTTCAACACAGAGAAAAATAAATAATACATTTGAACAAGATAATAGGCTGGGGAGGACCTCAGCCTTCACTGCCTTTCACATACTAATCTGAAGTGTCAGGTCACCACAGAGGATTCAAGAAGAGAAATAGCTGTCAACCACATGGCAAAGGCACCTGAAATATACAAAGGCCAATGAAAAATACACATGACTATGGAAAATGAATTAACTCACATTAAACATGTTTCTCGGATTCTTAGAACTAATACTGTCAAGTGGCTATTAAGATTCTCACCAAAAATCTGTTTTTATTTGTTTTCTCTTAATTTTATTTTTGAAAAACCCAGAATTGAGTACTTTTCTTTGCAGATGGACAGATTCCATTTTGTCTATCTGCACATGGCCATTTTCTATACTGAGATGGTAACAAATTCAAATGAAACACAGGGTCCATTGGACTTTTGACCAGACAGTAGCATCTTCCACTTGCCTCATATTTTAACTCAAATCCAATTCTTATATCACTTAATAAATATCTGTTAGCTGCTGGACTAAAGGGCAGCATAGAAAGCTGTCCTGCAAGGCGAAAGCATTGCTTTTGACACTTAATGGCTATGTCAATCCCAGAAATTTTAAGATGGGAAGTTGTGGAACAGATATTAACCTGCTTTAGTGGAAGGAATTTCTTATCTATGCCAATAAAATCATAAGTATAATCTCCAAAAAAGAAACATATATGGGAAGAAGATAGTACTGTAAAGGAAATACTGGATCTTAAGTCAAGAAGATCTGTCTTCAATTCCTATTGTGATCCATTAGCTGGATGCTCACAGGCAGTTGTTCCTCAAGACTTTACAGAGCATTAGCTTGGCTTAGGGCAGAAACAGAACCATAAAACATTAAGATAGTTTCACAGATTACATAATCAAGCTTAATAAGAAATTCTTATCTCCTATTGCATAGGCATTTCTAGCACTCAGAATCCAGACACAACTTCAACAAGACAATGCAATCGTACTTGCCAGAAGAAAGTTTGTTCCTTGCACTCTCCCAGTTTTTTATACACAAATCTACATCTTCTCTCTCCAAGCTTGTTGATTTTCTTTTGATATCCCCAATAATTTGCTAGAAAAATAACAGACATATCACAATTCTTCCAGAAACAGCTTTAGAGTATAAGTGAGAATAGAGAATTGTGTGGTTCAAAGGTAAAAGCAGGTCTACATCAATCTCGCCATTTGTTGGAAGTAGGAAAGGATTCTCTGGGACTATTTCACCTACAATAGTGAACACACATAATGGTAGTGCAACAGCACTTTGACCTGGACATCTAGGGAAGATAGATAACCTCTGCAGTGGCTAAGAGAATACTAAGAAAGCAAATGGAATGAATTCAGTAGAAAGATCAGCTGAGGTTCAGGGGAGCATTACAGTCAGTCACTCTGCCTAGACTATTTGGTCCCAGGCATTTCTTCTACTTGCATCATCAAATATTCTTCCTTCATGGGCTGGAGGAAGGAGCAGAGATCAGGAGCACTGGACCAGAAACCATACAAGTTTACTCTAGAATTAAAGAAGTAAGCAAGATGAATATGGCGGTCAGCACCAACCTGGAATTGCCTACCAAATCTGTACTGGCTGAGCTTATTTTTGACTTCTGGTCTAGTGAGAAGAATGCCTGATAACAGCCTTTGGGTATCCATAACAGAGATGCAACTTTAAATAGTGTTTTGTCTGCTACTAACAGAGCTCTATTGTTGATTTCTTTAATGAACCCATTTTTTTCCTATTAATAATTCCAAAAGACTTTTCACAGCAGCCCCTACACTGTATGATCAAGTCCCATCTAGCTCTGCTGCTGCTGCACAAGCTCAGGGGCTGCTTTCATAGCTCATGCTATTTTTCAAGGGCAGAAAAATGTCTAAGGATATTTTTAATCAGTCGGGAAACCCTGAAGTTTTCTTTTCCTTTCTTAGGAAGGAGGTTAAAATGCATTTATAGAGCACCATGCATTGAGCCAAGCACTTTACAAATAAAATCTCATTCACCTGCAGTGCCTCATAGAAAACTCATGCCCAAAACAAAATGAAAATAAATATATAAGATGACATGGAAATAGGACTGCAAACTGGTAGGCAATTTTCTAGCCTGGTCTCTATTTTATCCTAATAATTATAGTTAATATTTAGATAACACAAATTGCTTTATATATCACTTATCTCATTTGATCCTCACAACAATCTTATAAAAGAGATATTTATTATCCAAATTTATAGAGGAAGAAATTAAGGCTGAGAATAAGTGTCTTGGCCAGACACTTGCTTAACAAGTGTCTGAGTTAGAAGTTGAATTCCTTACTCAACGTGCAGGGCTCTACACACTGTGTCACCTAACTCACTTGTTTTTATTGCTGCTGTTAGTGCTTCCATTGATGTTGCTTTAAGTCTGATAAACCTACTTCACAGCAGCTTTCTAGATGGCAGGAGCTATGGTGAAAACAGGTGTAAAAGCAGCTGGGGATGCAAAAAGATTGAAACTGGATTGTAGAAAAGAGTCTTGGCATTCTGATCTTATTCTGTTCAGCAATTCAATCAAGCAGAGCAAAGAGAATAATTGTGATGGGTCTTTCAATAAACAAGCAAGAGACTGTTTTTGTACTTAATTAAAAGATTGTCTTTAAGATGTTTGCTATTTTACTAAAATTCATGAGCTTTGATACATACATTCATACAAAGAGCAATTTCTCCTTGACACAAACTTTGAGGTAATGAGTATTCAGATTGAGAGGTAGATTTAGTTCCTGTTCTACTAATAACTGAGTGACTAAATGATCTTGAGTAAATTGTCATATCCTGTCTGGACAGCAGAGTACTCCTTCTAAAATAAGGGGATAATACTAGATAATATTTCTGATTCTTTCCAATATGAACTTCATTCTATAGTTTTAAATTGTCAATTTCTCAGATTTTTTTTTTGCTTAAAGTGAGTTGCCATCATGACAAAGTACAATCCAAAAAACTCTAAATTAGAGATTAAAATGATTCAAATTCAGCCCTATAGTTTCTTTTCTAAAAGGAAATTCATGCTATTTAATTATCTTAATTGCCTTGTGATTAGAATCAGCAGGAAATTTTCACTCAGATTCCTGGTTCCCTGGCATTTTCTAAATAACTGGGCTATAGAAATATAGTACCATTATAACCTGCAGCTTTATTATTTTAATTTCCAAAGAATGACAGTCAGTTCTATTTCTTCTCATAAAGATTTCCAAATGAGCTGAGGTAGAATTGCAAAAAAGTAACAATAGTATGCTTTCCAAATATATGCACTTTTAAAAACTAAAGGTTTTTTAAAATAATAAATTCCTTCATTCCCTTTTAATAAGAGAACTGGTCTATGACGTAGGAAATTCTGACCTTACTTTTGATATTTACTGGCTATATGATCCAATAACAGTCATTTAATCTCTATCCCATTTAATACTCTATCCTAGATATGTCAAATTCAAATAGGGGCCCACTAATCCACAGAGAAGCATCCCTGAAAACTGCATATTTGAACTTAATTTTCAAATGCAATATTATCTATTTTATTATATTTTTATTTATTTTGTTAAGTACTTCCCAATTACATTTTAATATGGTTTACTGACATTATGGAGTATTGTGGCTGGCAGACAGTCCACTGAAGAGTATAGAACCCCTCTCCTCTAAGCAACTAAGATAATAAATTGCAGAGAAAATACTAGCCTGTGTTAATAGGAGGAGTTTCCCAAAGTTCCTTTTATCAATAACATCAGACATCTAATCCCTAGATCAAGTTTTTTTTTAGTTTGTTTGTTTCTTTTGTCCTGGGCAAGAAATGAAAGGCTAAGGGGAAGTGAGAGTTTCAACATTGCTATTAACTTTTGAAGAGAAAAATAGAACTAGGAAGTAAAAAGATAATAAGATGATCCCAAGAATATAATTTAGATTTCTGGATCATTGTTTTATATATTTTTGGCCAAGAGTAAAATACATATGTCTCTCAAGATTTTAAAACCTAATTAAGAGATCTTTAAGCTGAAAATAGGAGGAAAAAAATAATTGTTCATATACAATCAAAGTCAGAGAAACAGTATTAGTACAGCAAATCAGTAATTCACAGGATTTCCTGATAATTTATCTCTATGAAAAGGAATAGTAGTATAAGTTTTGGCCTTATGTTTATAGATAATGTACAGAATACAGGTAAAAATAAGGTGAACTAGAAATATTGCCAAGAGGAAGTATTTTTGATCTCAGGAGTAAAACTGGGATTTGATAGGATATGACTTATGGCTACTAGCATCTCATGTTTGTATGGTGCTTTAAAAATCTGTAAAACAATATACATACATTTGTAAACCTAGCTTTGCCCCACTCACAGAAACTATATATGTTATTACTACAATTTAAAGGAGGACTATAGTCTTAAAATATAATAGTTAATTGCGAGGCACAAAGTTCTAAGAGAACTTTTCTTCTGAAAGACTATAAGAGTTAACTGTCATGAAAAAGAAAATAAAGAGTATAACTTTGATTGTATGAAGAAAACATCTCAAGAAAAGATTTGAACTTCCATCCTGAAACAGCTAAATAGAACTGATTCCTGTGTCTCTGGAGAAGTTAGCAGTTATAGAAGATAATTCTCAGAATAAGTAAGTATAGAGAGCTAGCTGTGACCTCTCTCACAGTTGATAAATTATTGAAATATTTAAATATATCCTATATTTTATTTTTATTTAAATTTAAATATATCCTATATATATTATTTTCACATACTTCTATGAAACATTGTATAACTAATAACACTCAAGTTTGTCTAAGATCAATGTTTGATATTGTTTGGGGGGAGAGTAAGAAGAAGGAAGAGAGGGACAGAAGGATAGAAAGAAAGAGACAGAAACAGAGGCAGAGAGGGTGAGTGAAAATTTATGAGAAAGAAAGATTTTGCTGGTTCATTTCCAAATGGGAATTGTAGCTCAGGAAAGTAATAACTATTTGGCAGTGTTGTTATAAGAATCAACTGAAGCTTAAAAAAAAAAGTATTTACAAATCTTAAAATGTTATATGTAAATGCTAGATATTAAGAGTCTTTCAAGTCCTTTGAGTTTAACCCTTCATTTTATGGATGAGGAACTTGAGGCACAGAAAAGCAAAACAATTTTAGCCAAGATCACTATGATAGTACATGGTTGGGCTAGAATTTAAACTCAGGTCATCTTGACTTCAAGCTTAGTTAGTGTCCTATCTTATCTACTATACCAATCCAAGTATACATGAGATGTACTATATACATATTATATAATATACATACTATATTTTATAGTACTATCCCATGGATTGTCTGAAATCTAACCAAAATAGGGCGAGAATAAGGAAATAATCCAGTAAGTAGCAGAGTGGGGTTGATATGGTTATCAACTAGAACACCACACATAGCATACCTAATATCTATTTAGGTTAAATATGAAAAATAATGCAGAGAAGCACATACCTTAATTAAAAGGAACAGATTTCATAAAAGGGATAGTGGTGGTCAAGAGCATATGCTTACCACTAAGATTATCCTCTAACTAGGAGAAGGAAACCTTATGAAGGTTTATATTTATATATAAGAATCAATGAAAAATATTACAGATGACACAATCAGAAGGAGGAATTGGATGGTGACTTCCAGCAGAGCACAAACTGGTCTGGCACAGGACTGAAGAAATACTTAAAATAATCCAGTTAAAGGAGAACAGTTAATATATTTTTAGATTGTTTAAATGCTACTTTAATTTGTTTAAGAACATAACGAAAGTACTGAAGAAAGCTGCTATCTTTAATCAGACCAAACAATAAGAATGATAATGAAAACCTGGAGAAGGAGTGACCATCTTACAGTTCATGATGGGGAGAGGAAAGACAAGAGGTAGTTTGATGCAAAACTCAAATTTAGGGAAAGATGTCAAATGATTAAGAAAAAGGAATGGTAGGATCCCATGTTCCAAAATTCTGAAAGGAAAGTTAATCAAAGAGGAATAAAATGCTCTTAAGAATAAAATTGTAATGACACTAGCACAAATTATTCTGATGAAACAGAAGAGAGCTGTAAAAAGGACTCACTACTTATGGAAGCTCATAAACACTTTACCACATGTCACTAATTTTGCTCCTAGTCTTTTTTCATATAAAGGTGCCAGAGACTTTGAACCATATCAATCAGATGTACAAATACAACTATTATAATTGGGATTCTCTTTGGGGATCATCTCTAACAACCAAAAATCACTTTACTTTTCTAGAGAGTTACAAAAACGGGAGATACTTAGTTTTGCCTCATCCTAAATTTCCTTATGAACTTACAATTCAAGTCTGTTTCATTCATGACACAGAATTAGCTCTGAAGGTCTACAGTTAGTGATCCTTTTCCTCCTTCACATTTACAGAACTACAAATTTGGAATTGGAAGATTTCTTAGAAGTAATCTAATACAACCCTCAAATTTTACAAATTAGGAAATTAAAGTCCAAAGAAATACTTATATAGTTTGTACTGGCAGACCTGAGATTTGAACCACTTCTCCTGACTTCAGGTCAATCTCTCCACTAAAACAAATTGCTCCTATTCTGCAGTTACTATACTATACTATACTATACTATACTATACTATACTATACTATACTATACTATACTATACTATACTATACTATACCATACCATACTTTTTGTCTCATCTTGTATTCTCCCTCTTCATTGTTCACACACTCGACCACTTCATACTTTGTTATAAACTCACTCAGGGACTACATCTCAAGCCACCGTGTCAACATAACCATCAACAACATCAAGAGAAATGTCCTAATGCTCTTTCATAGCCTAAAGATAATTAATGATTGGTGACAGCTGCAAGAATGCTGACCTTTCCTAGCATATTTAAAACTGATCTCACACACTTAACACTTCCTGGCTATGTGACCCTGGGGAAGTCCCTTAATCCCAATTGCCTCAGCAAAAAAAAAAAAAAAAAAAAAAAAAAATCATGAATGTTGAGTGGTAGAATGAGCTAAGACTGCCACTGTATTCTAAGGACAGAAAAGAGACCTTTTTAAAAAAGCTATATTGGGTATAATGACTACTAAAGAATGGTCCATTGCTCAGAGTGATTTTTTTTTCTATTATAGGTATTCACCTTTTAGTTATGAAGACATTAAAAACAAAAAACACCCCCCAAAAGTTCCATATGACCCCAAGATTAGAGTAAATGGTTTCTTTATCTTCTACTGTCCATCCTTTCACATTCCATTTCACTGAATCACAGAATCTTAGATTTCCCAGGGTCATAATTTCATTTACTTCTTTGTTAGTCCCTCACCCCACTTCCAGTCCTCCAGTCATTAACCAACCTGAAGATCATAGGTCTAGTATGGAAGGAATCTGAGAGATCATCTGGTTTATAATGGGCATCTATATAGGAACTAGCTTTATATATGCTAAATGATAGGATTACTGTGATATAGGAATATAAGTATAAAATTGTCTTCAACCTAATTAGCCCCCAATCATCCACACTACTGACAGATCCATGTGGTGATCATATTTTCTTCCCTCAGAAATGAAAATCAAATTCTATTACAAAATACTGGATTTAATTACAATAAATTCCAAACAAGTTTTGGTTTAATAAGATGTCCAAGTTATTTTTACTGAAATGGTATAATCAATAAATGTGTAAGACCACTGGATGATTTTATTACATAAGAATTCATTAGATCTTCCCAGTGACACCTGGGTCCCATAACTTCTTAGTAAATAGAAATGGAAGCATTGTCAGATTTTATATTCTTGGGTTCAAAGATCACTATAGATAGAGACTATAACCATGAAATTAAAATACACTTGCTCCTTCGAAGTAAAGTTATGGCAAATCTGAATAGCATACTAAAAATCAGAGTTATCACTTTGCCAGTAAAGGTGTATATCAGTGGTCCTCAAAGTGTAGTTCAAAGAATTGTTGGGGTCTCTGAAACCCTTTCAGAGGGTCTGCAAATTCAAAATTATTTTTTATTTCTAATATAGTAAATAGCTCTAAATATAACCCATGTGAACAAAAATTCTTTGACAGATCCTCCATAATTTTTTTTAACAACATGAGGCTACTAAGAACAAAAGTTTGAGAACCACTGGTGTATATAATTAAAGCTATGTTGTTGTTGTTTTCTGATAGCAATGTAGTATGGCTGTGAGAGTTGAACTATAAGGAAAGCAGAGCACTGCAGAATCAACATTTTCAAATTGTGGTTCTAGAGAAGACCTCTGAGAGTGCCTCGGACAATGAGAGGATCAAATCAGTTAATACCTCAAGAAATTAATTCAGGCTATTTACTGAAAATGCTGCAACTTAAACTTAAACACTTTGTCCACCTAATGAAAAGACAGGACTCACTGAAAAAGACTCTGATGTTGGGAAAGACGGAAGATAAAAGGAAAAAAGATTTACTGTAGAGAATGAGATGGAAAGAGTCATAGACAAACAACATGAACTTAGAATTTGAGAGATATTTTATGGGATCATATGGAGTTGGATATGGCTGAATAACTAAACAAGAACAATAACAAATTAAGGATATTTAACTGGGTTATTTCTGAGATCCCTTCTAGTTCCAAATTTATGATTCTATAACCTATGGGCAAGTCATTTCACCTCTCTAAGACTCATTTTCCCTATAGGTAAAGTGTAGTCTTGGACTAGCCATTCCAACTCTACACCACAAATAAACTCATTTATGATGAATGAATTATTGGCCCAAGCACTTTATAAAACTATATAAGGCATTAAAGAGTAGGGGGAGAGTCCTCACATCAATGAAATCACAATTTTTTTCTTTTTTTTTATTAAAGTGTTTTATTTTAAAAATATATGCATGGATAATTTTTCAACACTGACTCTTGGAAAATCTTGCATCCCAAATTTCTCTCCCTTCCTCCCCATCCCCTCCCCTAGATGCTAGGTAGTCCAATATATGTTAAACATGTTAAAATATGTTACATCCAATATATATATACATATTTATACCATTATCTTGCAGCATAAGAAAAATCAGATCAAAAAGGAAAAAAATGAGAAAGAAAATAAAATGTAAGCAAACAACAACTAAAAAACTGAAAATGCTATGTTGGAACCACACTCCATTACCACAGTCCTCTCTCTCTTTCTCTGAGTATAAATGACTCGTCTCCATCACAAGATCATTGGAACTGGCCTCAATCATCTGATTGTCATATAATCTTGCTGTTGCCATGTACACTGATCTCCTGATTCTGCTCATTTTACTCAGCATCAATTCATGTAAGTCTCTCCAGGCTCTCTGAAATCATCCTGCTGGTCTTTCTTATAGAACAATAATATTCCATAACGTTCATATACCATAACTTATTCAGCCATTCTACCACTGATGGGCATCCACTCAGTTTCCAATTTCTTGTCACTACAAAAAGGGCTGACGCAAACATTTTGGCACATGAATCACAGATCTTCTGAAGTATTTCATATGCAGAGTTATCTGTCATAAAAAGCTATATCTATATGACTTTGACTGTCCTTCTCCCCCTCAAAACAACAACAAAAAATAAATAAATAAAAGACAACCACAGTATTTTGACCCTCATATGTTTTGAAGGTTTTTTTTATGAACTGTTTCAAAGCCAGATGTCTATCAGTATGTAAACACCTGAGAAGCAGAAAGAAAAATTGCTACTAAACATAATCAGGAACATCTCTGACCTCTTATGTATTTACATGGCTTGGGTTAAATGCACAGTCTTATTCCCAAGTCAAGTAGGAGAAAAAAATTGCTGCATTAGGCATATTTATGCAGAAGAGCACTAAAAATACATTTAAAAATACATCTTAAAACATTTTCCCTGTAGCAAGATCCACATAGCTTAACTGTTAGCTAATTTATTTTGTAAAGTATGAACTATGCATGTAACAGCATTACAAAGAGGCTAGCAGGCCATTTAACATAAAAAAGCATTTACTTATGATTTAGCTATACATTCAAGACTAATGTCAAAGAAATGCTGGAAAGGAGAAAGAAGGTGTAATAATTGATAGAAAACTAGACTAGGAGTCAGAAAGTCTTGCATCCGAATCATTCTTCAGCTTCTCTGAAGTCTTTAGTCTTTCTGGGCAAGTCATTAAAGTCTCTGGGCCTCCATTCCTTTATATAAAATGTAGAAGTTGGACTCAGTGGTCTCACTGTGGATTCCACTACTTTTCAATTAAAGGCCAATGCAAGGAAAAGGGAAGAAATCAAAAGAGGAAAAAAAAAAAAGACCTTTCATTTTTTTAACTTTAAGCCAGGCAAAAGTTAGATCCACCCTCTCTGAGATGTAAGAAGAGAGAATCTTTTAGCCTAAGTTTTATCAATCAGTATCTGTCAGAACTAATGATTTTTTTTCTAACATCAAGGAGACATGCACATCTATAGCACACATTAATGAAGTCAATGATCTGAGAAGAAACTTACCACTAATGAAAGGGGGGCCATTGTCACTAGATCATCCAGTGACAGCTCCTTTCTTCTAATTTACTTGGTTTAAAAAAAGTAGAGTAATATCTCTA